>NW_006399816.1:6712172-6713247 GCF_000299155.1 Elephantulus edwardii
CTCTAGACTCCTGTCATGACAAAAATACCTAACCACATATCCCTTTTAAACAGTTTTTTCCCTCATCTGTTTCAATGCAGTATACATTATTGAACCCATCTTTCTCAGTCTCTCCCCAGCACCAAGGTCAGTCCTGTTTTACAGCAGTGGCACCATGCAGTATTTGTCCTTTTGTGACTGAGATATTTCAGTCAGCATAATGTCCTCCAGGGTCACCCATTTTTAATAATATTGCATGAGTTCCTTGTTTTTCAATGCAGCATAGCATTCCATTGAGTGAATATACCACAGCTTCTCTATCCATTGTTTGTTGATGGGCACTTAAGTTGTTTCCAACTCCTTGCTATTGTGAATAACGCCACAATAAACATGGGTGTGCAGGTTTCCCATCAATTCTTGTGGCCTTGTTTTTTGCCAATTCCTTCAGAGCAGCTTGAACTTCCTCCTTCATCACTATTGCTTCTTAATCATGTTGTTTCAGTAAATTCTTCTGTGTCAGCCAGTTCTTTCTTGTACAGTTTCTTGTGCATTCTCTCCATCTTCTTTTAATGCTTCCTGGATCATTCAGGAAGCCCATAGCACATATTCTACCCACAGCATCCTTAAATATGGCCGCTTGAGGCTTGAATTTGTTCTTCAATTCCTTCACGTTAAGAAATGCCAAGCTCAAGTATTTTATAAATTCTAGATATAAGTCCCTTATTTGATATCATTACCAAATACTTTTTCCCAGTCTGTGGTTTCCCTTTTTTTACCCTGTTGGAGAAGTTTTTGAATGTGCAGGTAAATAATCTAATTGAAAAATGGGTACAGGATATAAACAGACACCGAAGAAGACATTCAGATGGTCAACAAGCATATGAAGAAATGCTCAAATCCCTAGCTCTAAGAGAGATGCAAATCAAAACAACTATGAGATATCATTTCACCCCAGTAAGAACAGCAAAATTTAATAGAACCGCAAATAAGTTGTGGAGAAACTGGAATCCTTATTCACTGTTGCTGGAAGTGTAAAATGGTGCAACCACTGTGGAAGGCAGTGTGGCATTTTCTCAAAAAGTTGCAAATAGAGATA
>NW_006399816.1:6714404-6719841 GCF_000299155.1 Elephantulus edwardii
TATTTGCAACTTTTTGAGAAAGCGCCATACTGCCTTCCACAGTGGCTGCACCATTTTACACTCCCACCAACAGTGAATAAGGGTTCCAGTCTCTCCCCACAACCTCGCCAGCATTTGTTGCTTGCTCTTCTGTTAAATTTTGCTATTCTGACTGGGGTAAGACGCTTTCTCATAGTTGTTTTGATTTGCATCTCTCTTAGAGCTAGGGATTTTGAACATTTCTTCATATGCTTGTTAGCCATTTGAATGTGTTCTTTGGTGAAGTGACACTCCTTAGTCTTCAAACTGCTATCTTTGTTTGTAACACTTTAAAGAAATCTTTTACAACAAATCTACCTAGAGCAAGAAGTCATTTGATTTTTTTTTTTTCTTTTAACTGCTGCCTTCATGGGCGTTCATCATGGATTCTTGCAAAATTAAATTCTTAACAACCTCAATGTTTTCTCCCCTCATCATGATGCTGCTATATTGATTCAGTTGTGAGGAGTTTTCCTTTTTTGTCAAGATGGAATCCATACTGAAAACAATTGTCTTGATCTTCAGTAAGTACTTCAAGTCCTCTTTACTTTGAGCAAACCAATTTGTGTCATCTCATATCACAGGCTGTTAATGATTCACTCTCCTTATCTTTGATGGGGTTTTCTTAATATAGTCCAGCTTCTTAGATGATCTGCTAATTATACAGACTGAGTAACTATGGTGCAAGAACAATACCCTAAGACACACCTTTCCTGATTGTAAACTAAGCAGTATCCCTTTGTCCTGTTTGAATGATTGTCTCTTGGTCTACATGTTAATATAATTGCTCTAAAACTCCTATTCTTCACAATGTTGACCATAATTTATTATGATCTAGTGACCTAGTGAGCCAACCCAAAGATGACACCCTCTCCGATGATTCAAATCCACCAGTGGCTTCCCAGGAGAAAGATGAGCAATCTCTTCCTGTGCAATTTACAGTTCTGAAAACTTGTTAGATAGAGATCGGCTATGAGTCAGTTCCAACCCCACAGCAATAAGGTTATTTTATAAAGTCAAATGTCTTTGTACATTCAATAAAACACAGGTTACTATCTCTCTTCTTTCTACTAAGATCCATCTAACACAGGCAATGAAATTGCTTATTCTGCATCCTCTTCGAGTTTGACTTAAATTTCTGGCAGTTCCCTGTCTGTGTACTTACTGCTACAATAATTTTTAACTATTTACAGCAAAAATTTTACTCAACAGCACATAACAACAACAACAAATATTAATGATATTGCTTAACCATGCCCACATCCTGTTAGTTCACTTTTCTTTGGAACAGACACAAATATGGATTGCTTCTACTGGATCAGTAAGATAGTTGCCTTTCAAGATTTTTGACATAGAAGAGTGAGTGCTCTCAGCCTTGCATCTGCTTCTTGAATGTGCAAAGAGCTGGAGTCATAAAATCAGAAGGGAAAAATCTGTTCAAGCTGAAGAAACTGAAGAACAAAAACAAGCCTCAAGTTGCAATATTTAAAGATGTTATGAGCAAAATCTTGAATGATCCAGGAAGCGTCAAAAAGACGGAAAGAATGTAGTCATTGTGCCAAAAAGAATTGGCTGACACAAAACCATTTCAGGAAATTGTATATGAGCAAGAACCAAACATAATAAAGGAAGAAGTTCAAGCTGCTCTAAAGGAATTGGTAAAACAAAGCTCTACGAATGCTGGAATATCAATTGACATAGTTCAACAAACAGATGCAACCCTGGGCATGCTCACCAGGTGGTGACAAGAAGTGTGGAGGACAGTTACCTGGCCAACTGACTGGAAGTGATCTATATTTATTCCCAAAAAAGGTTGATCCAACAGAGTATGGAAATTATCTAACAATATCATTAACAGTATATGCAGAAAAAAATCTTTCTGATGGTAATCCAAAACCAACCAGAACATTGACAGAGAATTGCCAAAAATACAAGTTAGGTTTAGAAGAGGATCATTGCTGATGTCAGATGGCTAAAAGCAGAGAATACCAGAAAGATGTCTATTTTTGTTTTATCACCTATACAAAGGCATTTGACTGTGTGGATCACAACAAACTGTGGTTAACATTGAGAAGAACGGGAATCCCTGAACACTTGACTGTGCTCCTGTGAAACCTATACCTAGACCAAGAGTTCCTCTGCTGTCTCAACAAAGCAAGGGAACACTGTATGGTTCAATATCAGCAAAGAAGTGCATCTGATATGTATCCTTTCTCCATATCTTTTCGATCTATATACTGAATATATCATTCAAGAGGCTGGACTTTATGAAGAAGAATGGAGTATCAGGAATGGAGGAAGACTCATCAACAACATGTGTTATGCAGATGACACAATGTTGCTTGATGAGGAGGGCTTGAAGCATTTGCTGCAGAACATCAAGAACTTCAGCCTTCAATATGGATGCATCTCAACATCAAAAAAGCAAAAGTCTTTACCACTGGGCCAATTAGGCAGCATCATGACAGATGGAGAAAAGATTGAAGTTGTCACTGATTTCATCTTGCTTGGATCCACAATTAACACTCTTAGTGCCTGAAGTCAAGTAATCAAAAAACAAGATGCATGGGAAAATCTGCTCTCAGGGACCTCTCCAGAGTAATAATGAGAAAAAAATATCAGTCTAGAGACTAAGATGTACCTGAATGTCAAGTTTTTCTCAATTGCTTTCTATGTATCTGAGAGATGGATAATGACTAAGGATAACATAAGAAGAATCAATGCCAAAGAGAAAAGCGAACTCAGGGGGAGGGTGTCCATGGATGAAAATGTGCAGCAATGAATGAATGGAAATACAAGTTCTCTATAAACTTTCATTAAAATCTCAATTAAAAAAAAAAAGAAGAATTGATGCCTTTTAAGTTGTAGTGCTGGAGAAGAGTATAGAACATCTATGTCATGGACTCCCAAGAGAACAAACAGGTCTGTCCCGGAGAGGGTGAAACCAGCTTGCTCCTTGCAGGCAAGGATTTTGAAGTTCTGTTTCATATACTTCGGGCATGTTGTCAGAAGGGAACCAGTGCTTGAAGAAGGTCATCATGCTTGGAAGGATAGGAGTTGGCGCAGAAGACCCTGAATGAGATGGATTAGCACAGTGACTGTGGCAATGGGGGCAAGTATGTCAGAAATGGTGAGGTTGACTTAGGACAGGGCAAAGTTCATATCCATTCATTGTTCAGAGTATCGAGAATCTTAGCTAACTCAACGGCACATAACAACAATGTTCTGGCAATGCTTCCTTGTTAATTCCAACATTTTGGAAGGCTTAGAGTGCTTGGGTTAAGCAGCATAAATCCAATCTCTGCCTCTGTCTTTAGATGATTATGTTCCTTCTGTTTGTGTCTCGGTTTGGTTTCTCTTCTTATGAGGACATCAACCATAATGAGATTAGGGACTACTCAACTCCAGTATGATCTAGTTACATCTCCAAAGATCTTGTTTCCAAATTCTGAGGCCCCAGGGATTAGAATTTGAACATATTTTGGTGGACACACAAATCCAGCCTCTAACAGCAGATCACCTACACTTCAAGGGAATGAATTTACTTATATGTCCTTATATCCTTTCCTCTTTCTTGTCAGTTTCAGAAGAGAACATCCTCCCAGGCTAAAGTAAATCTCTCTAACTGTTCTCTTACTCCCATCATTTCTTATCTTCTCAAGAATTTTGATCAATCCATTTTCCCTGATGCTTTCTTTATACTTCTCTCTCACTTTCTTCTAGACTCCCTTCTAGTCTCTCCCAAAAGAAAACAAAACCAAATTATTATTCTGCCCACAGCCCACTCAAGCTATTATTTAACTCCTATCTTTGGATGATTTCAGGGGACCAAGTACCTCAGTGTGCTGAAGAATTCTTGGTCAGCTAGGGTTCTTAACAGTAAGTAGAAGAAGCTAACTCTGGTTATGAGAGCAGGAAAAGTTATTTACTAGAAATTTCGCTCTCATGTAGTTCATAAAATTAACTCACTTGTTCCTACGTATGACCCATCAATCGTAACTCTGCTCATTACTTGGTCTCCTATGGCGCTTTATACAGGAGGACACTCAGAGGATGCCTTTGGCACTGTGTTCGGTTTACTCATCAGTCTTTTATGAGTTGTTATTGTTGTTGTTGTTGCTGTTGTTAGGTACCATAGAGTCAAGTATGACTCATAGTCACCCTATGAATAATAGATCTGAACTTTGTCTTATCCTGCACCAACCTCTTAATTTCTGATACACTTGAGCCCATTTGCTGCAGTTACTGTATCAATCCATCTTGTTGGAGGTCTTCCTCTCTTTCAGTGACCCTCTACCTTTCTAAGCATGTCTATTCTAAGTCTATTCTAAGGAATAGACTCTCTGAGAAACATGTCTAGAGACTGTGAGATGAAGCTTTGCCCTCTTTGCCTGCAAGGAACATTCTGGCTGCACTTTCTCCAAGACATATTTCTTTATTCTTCTGGCATCCATGGGATACTCAGTACTCTTCTTCAATATAACAGTTGCTCAAAGGCATCAGTTCTTCAGTAATCAGATGATATCAAGTGATGGAAAAGACCATTCCTTAGTTTTCAAACTGACATCATTGCTTGTGAGTACTTTAGAAAGGTTTCTTTTTTTTTTTAGAAAGGTTTCTGACAGCAGAGTTGCCCAGTGCAATGTTGTTGTTGTTGCAGTTATGTGCCATCAAGTCACTTGTGACTCATAGCAACTCTATATGTTGTTATGTGCCGTCGAGTCGCTTGCATCTCATAGCATCTCATACAACAGCCCTAAACCCTGCTCTATCCTGTGCCAATCACACTGCCTCTGACACACCCATCCCGATTACCCCAGTCACTGAATCAATCCATCTCATAGAGGGCCTTCCCCTCTTGCGCCGTCCCTCCACCCTCTCAAGCATGATGTCCCTCTCCAAGGACCTGTCTCTCCTTACAACATGTCCAAAGTATGTCAGACGGAGCCCCAGAATCCTTGCCTCCAAGGAGCAGCCTGGTTTAACCCTCTCCAGAATGAATATGCTGGTTTTCTTGGCAGTCCAGGGTACATTCAATACTCCAGCATCACAGCTCAAAGGCATCAATTTTCCTTCTATCCTCCTTAGTCATTGTCCAACTCTCTGATGCATAACAAGTGATTGCAAAGCCCATTGCCTGTATCGGATGCACCTTAGTCTCCAGAGTGAGACAATTTCTCTTCAGTACCGTGGAGAGGTCCCTAACAGCAGACTTTCCCATTGCAACATGTTTTTTGATTTCCTGGCTACTGGTGCCAAGAGTGTTGACCGTGGCGCCAAGCAGACTAAACTTGTTAACAATCTCAATCTCTTCACCATCCATTCTGATGCTGCCAATTGGTCCAGTGGTTAGAATCTTTGTCTTCTTGACATTGAGCCTCAATCCATATTGAAGGCTGCAGTCCTTGACCCTCTGCAG
>NW_006399816.1:6720621-6721712 GCF_000299155.1 Elephantulus edwardii
GTAGTGTCATCTGCATAAGCAGGTTGCTGATGAGCCTTCCTCCACTCCTGATGCCACATTCCTCCTCATACAGTCCAGCCTCCTGGATGATCTGTTCTGCTTTCAGATTGAAAAGATATGGACAGAGAATACATCCCTGACGTACACCTTTCCCGGTTTTGAACCAGGCAGTGTCTCCTTGCTCCATTCTGACAACGGCCTCCTGGTCCAAGTATAGGTTTCACGTTAGCACGATCAAATGTTCTGGGATCCCCATTCTTCTCAGAGTCAGCCACAGTTTGTTGTGATCCACACAGTATATGTCTCCTAATCTCCTAACTGCTGGTACCAAGGGTGTTGATTATGATGGATCTAAGTAAGATGAAATCTTTGACAATTTCAATCTTTTGTTCTATCTGTACAGTGGTAAGGATTTTTGTTTCCCTGCTGTTGAGATGTAATTAATATTGAAGGCTGTACTCTTTAATCTTCTGCAGCAAGTATTCCAAGTCCTTTTCACTTTCAGCAAGCAAGATTGCATCATCTGGATAACAGAGGTTGTTGATGAGTCTTCCTTGGATCCTAAAGCCGCATTCTTCTTCATAGAGTCCAGCTTCTCAAGTGATTTTCTGAGCCTATAGATTAAATAGGTATGGATACACGCCTAATACCTCCTTTCCTGATTTTAAACCATGCAGTGTTCGCTTGCTCTGTTCAGACAACAGTTTCTTGATCTAGGTATAGGTTTAGTATGAGCTTAATTAAGTGTTCCGGGATTCCATTCATGTCAATGTTAGCCATAGTTTTTTATGATCAACACAATAAAGTGCATTTGAATAGTCAATAAAACACAAACAGACATTATTCTAGTACTTTCTGCTTTCAGCCAGGATCAATCTGACAAAAGCTATGATATGCCTAGTACCAATCTTTTAAACCCAGCTCGGACTTCTGGTAGTTCTCTTCCAATGTACTATTATAGCTGGTTTTGTATGACCAACAATATTTTGCTTGCATATATCAATTTTTTCTCTCACAAACTGATAATTTTGTTATCATTCATTATTTAGGAAAAAATTAATGGTGCTGTCTTTGCTTTATTTTTATTTTTA
>NW_006399816.1:6722137-6722846 GCF_000299155.1 Elephantulus edwardii
TCGTACTTTTAAGGAGCCTTGGTTGCATAGTAGGAAATTTGTGCTTCTAACCTAAAGATTCAAATCCAGCAAGTGCTCCAAGAGAGAAGATAAATGTCTTCTCTGATGTGATTTACAGCCTCAAAAAACCTTCTGGAGAATCATAGCTCTAACTTGATGGCAATGAGTTTAGTTTTGTTTTGTATTTTTGGAGGTAGCCGAGTGAATAATGTGGTGGGCTGCTAACCAAAAGATAGAGGAGTTAAGTCCTTCAACCATTTTTTAAGAAAGATAGTCAGTTTCCTCTCTTAAAAATTTCCAGTCTTGGAAATTCAATGGAGAGTCACTGAGTTGGACTGACTCCATGGCTGTAGGTTTTTTACTTGATTGTACATTTGGTCATCCTTGAACTTAGAGAATATAGCACTAATCTTATTTCTCCATGGTTATGGGGGCCACTTGGTTCCTGTATTTCTTTGTAGACTTCAATTCACCCTCTGGTCCAGACCCTTCTGGATCAGGTACACCTTAGTCTTCAAATTGACACCACTGTTCTTTAGTACTTTAACAGGGTCTTGACAGTAGATTTTCCCAATGCAACATGTCTATTGATTTCTTTTTTTTTTTGTCTATTGATTTCTTGACTATTGACATGAAAGGTATTGATTATGGATCCAGGTAAGATGTAATTATTAACAGCGTCAATGTTTTTTTCTATCTACTATGATGC
>NW_006399816.1:6723761-6730513 GCF_000299155.1 Elephantulus edwardii
ACAATTTATTGCCTCTGAAAACCTGCTGGGGCAGGGGGCAGCTATGAGTCAATTCTGACTCATAACAACAGTAGTTCAGATGTCAAATTCTCACCTTTCATGAGGGAAATCTAGGTTCAATTTCAAAGCAATTACTTTCATGTGCAGCAACCAAGTATCTGTGAATGGAGGCTTGCATCTTGCTATGATGATGCATAATTTTCAACAGAGCTTTCCTATTACAACAGGCTAGGAATAAAGATCTGGAAATCTACTTCTAAAAATAAGCCAGTGAATGTTTGATTTGACAGCACATATACTAAAATTAGAATGACACAGATATTAGCCTGGCCCTTGTGCAAGGATGAGAGGCAAATTCATGAAGCATTCCACATTTTTTTTTCATAAATATAGATGCAAAAATTATCAACAAAATCCTGGTCGATAGAATCCAACAATATATTAGAAAAATAATTCATCTTGACCAAGTAGCATTCATAACAAGTATGCAAGGATAGTTCAACATAAGAAAACAATCAACATAATCTATCACATTTATCACAAAGTAATTTAACAAAAAACAAAGAACAAAAAAACACATTATCCTATCAATTGATGCAGAAAAGGCCTTTGACAAAATTCAACACTCCTTCCTGACTAAAATACTCACCAAGGTAGAAATTAAAGGGGATTTCTCCCACATAGTGCAAGATCTATATGCAAAACCATATCCAACATCATTCTCAATGGAGTTCCTCTGAGAACAGAGACCAGAAAAATGTCCACTTTTACCACTCCTATTCAATATTGTATTATAAGCACTTACTAGGGAAATATGATAAGAGAGAGAAAATAAGAGGCAACCAGATCAGCAAAGAGTTGGTAAAATTCTCACTATCTGCAGACAACATAATTCTCACGATCTGCAGATCAGCAAAGAGTTGGTAAAATTCTTACTATCTGCAGACAACATACTACATAATAGTGTATACAGAAACAACCAAGGACTTATGGGGGGAAAACCCAAAACTGTTAGACCTAGCAGACCAATTCAATAGAGTGGCAGGATATAAGATCAATATACAAAAATCAATAGGATCTCTCTACAGTAATAAAGATAACAGAGAAGGAAAGCAGGAAAACAATACTATTGTCAATAGCCAATGACAAAGTGAGGGACTTGGAAATAAACCTAACTAGAGACCAAGCCGAAGGTGGTATAGCACTGGTCTGTGCGTTGCTGTACAGAAGTAACTTGTGGTTGCTGTGATGCTGAAGCCTGTGACACTGATGTGCCAATCATGGTAATGGGCACCCATGGTGGACAGTGTTGGCTGGAGCTTCCCGACTAAATCAAGCCTGGAAGCAGGAGCGGCATCCACTTCCAAAATGGCTTGCCTCTGGAAACTCTATATACGAACAGTGCTCAGGCTGTTCGTTCATAGGGTCGCTATGAGTCGTCTACGACTCGACGGCATTAAACAACAACAACAACAGAGACATAAAAGAGTTTTATAAAGAAAAGTACAAAACACTATTGTGTGAAACAATGGGAATCTAACTAAATGGAAAAGTATTCCCTGCTCATGGCTGTTGTTGTTTTGTACTGTAGTGTCAGAACTGATCCATAGCCAAAGCAAGTTTTCAGAGGAGGTTAATCACGTGGGCAGAGATTACCCGTCTTTTTCCAGTGGAGCAGCTGGTGGCCTCTAAAAGCTGCCTTCCAGACTGGAGTACAGCTTCTTGCCACTAAGTCACCAGTGAAAAGAACAAACCTACCAAAATCAATCTACCTGTTCAATGAAATCTCAATACAGACACCAAATTCATTTTTTAAAGCAATAGAAAACCTACAACCAGGAGAAGATAAAATAGATGACTAGGACCTTTTAAGAATAAAATCCCTGTACATATCCAAAAACTTCTCTAACAGGGTAAAAAAGGAAGCCACAGACTGGAAAAAAATATTTTGGTAATGAAATATCAGACAAGGGACTTATATTCAGAATTTATAAAATACTTTAGCACCACAACAAGATAAAGGTAAATAATCCAATAGAAAAATGGGCACAGGATATGAACAGACACTTCACCAAAGAAGACATTCAGATGGCTAACAGGCACATGAAGAACTGTTCAAAATCCCTAGCTCTAAGAGAGATGCAAATCAAAACAATTATGAGATATCATCCCACCCCAGTCAGAATAGCAAAATTTAACAGAAGAGCAAGCAACAAATGCTGGCAAGGTTGTGGGGAGAGACTGGAACCCTTATTCACTGTTAGTAGAAGTGTAAAATGGTGCAACCACTGTGGAAGAAGCAGTATGGTGCTTTCTCAAAAAGTTGTAAATAGAGATACCATTTGACCCAGCAATTCCACTACTAGGAATATACCTCAAAGAGACCGTAACTGCCACCCAAGCAGATATATGCACACCCATATTTATCACGGCTTTGTTCACAATAGCAAGGAGTTGGAAACAACTTAAGTGCCCATCAACAAACAAATGGATAGAGAAGCTGTGGTATATGCACACAATGGAATACTACGCTGCATTGAAAAACAAGGAACTCATGGAATATTATTTAAAATGGGTGACCCTGGAGGAAATTATTATGCTGAGTGAAGTATCACAGCCACAAAAGGCCAAATACTGCATGGTGCTACTGTTGTAAAACAGGACTGACATCAGGGTTGGGGGAGACTGAGAAAGATGGGTTCAATAATGTATACTGTGTTGAAACAGATGAGGGAGAAAACTATATGACAGGAGTCCAGCGCGAAGACTGCGTAGTGGAGTGGACCTGGGGGGAGGGATTTTAAAACAATGAAAGAATTTTTCTTTTACTTTTCCAAGAGGGGAGTGTACTAGGGGAGGTTTGGGAGGTGAAAAAAGTGCAACAATGAATGAATGGAAATTAAAAAAAAAAACAACACAATGTATATGAATGAAACATACTGTAAAGATATTATATATGAAAATCAATAAGATTTTTTTAAAAAAGCAATAGAAAAGGCAATATATAAGTTTATTTGGAAAAGAAAGAGACCCCAAATAAGCACTTCTGAAAACCAAAAATGAAGTGGGGGGCATAGCACTCCCAGATCTCAAAACCTACTAAACAGCTGTAATAACCAAAACAGCATGGTACTGGTACAATGACACATACAGACTAATGGAACAGGATCAAGAACAGAGAAAGTAACCCATCTGTCTATGATCAACTGGTATTCGACAAGGAAATACAGCTTATCAAATAGAGAAATTAGAACCTCTTCAACAAATGGTGCTGATGAAACTGAACTTCTACCAAGAGAAAGCTGAAAAAGGATCTGAATCTCACACCTTACACAAAAATCAATGCAAGGTGGATCAGACACCTAGATGTAAAGCCCAAAGCTATCAAGATCATAAGAGACAAAATGGGACTGAACTTAGAAGGCCTAGTATATGGTATAAGGAGGCTGGCAAATACAGACAGAAATACACAACCAGGAGAGGATAACAATGGTGAACGGAACCTTCTAAAGAGTAAGTCCCTATGTGAATCAAAAACTTTTTCCTAAAGGGTAGAAAGGACACCAACTGACTAGGAGAAACATTTGGTAATGACATCTCAGACAGGGTCTCATAATGAAAATTTACATGATACTACCAGGGCCTCCACAAGACAAAGACTGATAACTCAATTACAAAATGGGCAAAATATGTTGGAAAGACCTTTCACAGAGGAAGACATTCAGGTGGCCATCAGACACATGAAGTAATTCTCAAAACCACTAGCAATAAGAGAGAAGCAAATCAAAACCACAATGAGATATCATCTCACCTCAGTTGCAGGTCAAAGTTTAATAGAACAGAAAACAATAAATGTTGGAAAAGATATGGAGAGACTGGACCTCTCATACATTGTTGGTGGGTTTGTAAAATGGTAGAACCACTCTGTAAGGCAGTTTGGTATTTACTCAAAAACCTAACATAAAGATTCCATATGACCCAGATATTCTACTGCTGAGAATAAACCCCAAGGAAAACAGAACTGAGACATAAACAGAGATCTGTACACCAATGTTCATAGTAGCATTATTCATAATAGCAAGAACATGGGAACAGCCCAAATGTCCATCAACAAATGACTAGATTGAAAAAGTGTCATGCATTCACATGATGGAATACTATGCAGCACTCAAAGGCAACAAATTTGAAGAATACTATGCAGCACTCAAAAGCAACAATTTTGAAAATATGATATAGTGCAGGAGAGGCTAGAGAGCATTATACTGAGCGAAATAACTCAGGTGCATGAGAACAAACACTATTTAAGACCATTATTGTAAAAATATAAGGATAACCAATAAGATGTGTACGAATATCCAAAGGGAGAGGGGGAAATAATATCCAAAGAGGGAAAGGAAGGAGGCAGTGGTGCTAAAAGTAGGAGGGAGGAAAATCACAAAGTCACATAGTTTGGTGGGTGAAGGGAGGGGGAACCCTCAAACACCCCACCATGTAAATAAATGAAACACAATACAAACAAATGATTGTATGTTGTTGTTGTTGTTGTTATGTGCCGTGGAGTCAACTATGACTCACAGCAATAGCTCTGAACCCTGCTCTATTCCTGAGCCGATCTCACTATCTCTGACACATCTATCCTTATTACCCTAGATACTGTGTCAATCCATCTCATCTAGGGTCTTCCTCTACTGCTCTGTCCCTCTACCCTTCCAAGCAAGATATCCTTCTCCAAAGACTGGTCCCTTCTGGCTACATGCCCAGAGTAAATGAGATGAGAGTCTCAAAATCGTTGCTTCCAAGGAGCAGCTTGGTTTCATCTTCTTCAGAGCAGATCTGTTTGTTTTCTTGACAGTCTACAGTATGTTCAATACTCTTCTCTAGCACCACAACTCAAAGACATTGATTCTTTTTCTGTCATCTTTGGTCATTATCCAGTTCTTTGATTCATAACAAGTAATTGTAAAGACCAAAGCCTGCAACAGGTGCACCTTAGTCTCTAGGCTGACATTCTTGTTCGTCAGCACTCTGGAAAGGTTCCTCACAGTAGATTTCCCTAATACAATTAATCTTTTGATTTCCTGACTGCTAGTGCCATGATTGTGAAACCAAACAAGCTGAAATTGTTAACAACCTCAATCTCTTCTCCATCTGTCATGATGCTGCCCATTGGCCCAGTGGGCACAATATTCATTTTCTTGATGTTGAGATGCAATCCATATTACAAACTATAGTTCTTGACCCTCTGCAGCAAATGTTTCAGTATTGTTATAAAAATATTTTTTACCTCACACATACCCCAAGAAAGAGTCTTAGGGACCTCTAATGTCACTGGGTCACTCTATAAAGGCCAATCTTTTAAGCATCACTCTTCTAAACTAAGCCTTGAGTGAGGTTTACTGAGCAATTACTGAATATCAACCACCAGTCAGAAACAAAAGGAGACCCACACTTAACAAGGCCATAAACTTTCCATTCTAGTGAAAAGAGACAGGAAAGGGGTGAGTATAGATATCATGTGATAATAAATGCTTATGAAGCAAATAAAACCAGAGAAGAAATAGAGATTGAAAGAGAAGGGCTATTATAGTAGAATAGTCAGAGAGGTCTCTCTGAGAAGGTGGTGACATCTGAGCAGAGACTGAGCTTATGAGAGGACAAGCCATTAGAGGGACAAGCATTCTGTGCAGAAGTGGCAGCAAGTGAAAAGGCCTTGACATGAAAATGTGATTACAGTGAAGTCAGTCTGATGAAGTTGGTGGGCTCCAGTGGAATGAATGAAGAACATTGGGATGAGGTTAGAGGAAGGAGGAGTGCAAGATTTAGGTGTACTTTAAAGGCATAATCGTGATTTCACAGAATTAACACCCGTCTTTGAGGCTGCAACACATTGAGTTCGTCAAAATAGCCCTGGCAATATTTCCAGCCTCACATGCTCTCCAGAGCCTCGCCATTCCCCACCCACAGAGGGAGTTAATTTCCTTTCCCTCTGAGTTTGCGCAGAGCTCTTTGACATTACTGACAAATAGCATGTGGCACAACTGACACCATGTGACACCTACGGTTAGGTCATAAAATACATTATGCTTTCTGTGTGGTCAATTATGCTATAAGTCCACTATTACAAAAAAACAGGAAAGGTTTACATACAGAAGTAATTTTGAACATTTAGTAGGGATGTGTGGGAAAGAGAGAGAAGCAATAAATATTTAAGTTGGGTGAAAGAAAAGTTCACATGCAATACGTGATTGATTGTTGTTGTTGAGTACCTTTGAGTTGGACCCCACCCCACAGCAGGCCCTCTAGTGGGTTTTCAGAGGCAGGAAATGGCACAGGAGAAGATTGCCCATCCTTGTCCAGCCTTCAGGATTGCAGCATAGCTTCTTACCACGAGGCCACCAGAACTCTGGAAGGGATTCTTTAGACATTGCAATTACTCACATTTATCATGGTAATTAGTCTTTTTTGTTTGTTTGTTTGTTTGTTTGTCTTGTTTTTTGTTTTAAATTAAATTTTTTTCGTTTCAATGAACATTTACAGAGATTTTGGGTTTTCATTCACTCATTGTTGCACTGTTTTCTCCACCCTCATCCCCAGTTCGTTGTTCTTCTTTCCCCTCCCCCCAATGTCTGTTTTAATTGTCCAATTGCCACAGTGCTTGTCAAAGCCAGTTCTGCTTAATCTCCTTTGTCAGTGTGTCCCTTGCCATTCCCTATCACTCCTCCCTGAGAGAGACTTCACCCTGATTCATAAGG
>NW_006399816.1:6731636-6742616 GCF_000299155.1 Elephantulus edwardii
TCCAGTTTCTCCACAACCTCGCCAGCATTTATTGCTTGCTGTTCTGTTAAATTTTGCTATTTTGACTGGGGTGAGATGATATCTCATAGTTGTTTTAAGGTAGTCTTATAAAACAAAAAGTCTAGGAATAATGGCACAAAAAACCAATATGATTTTGGGTAAACTTCACTCAAATTAAAAAACAAAGAAACTGAAACAGTTAATGTTAGAATTCTTTACCACAATTGTAAAAACATGGGAAAATATATTTTTCATTGTTTCTTTTTTAAACTGGACCTGCATAGTTCACTTGGACTTTGGAGAAGAATCTGAAAGGTTTGCCCACAGTCCACAGTAAAGATCTCTGGGTACAACATGCTTCATATAAAGGGGTTCTGTCCACTTCCACGACTTTTCCTGGGGCAGAAATAACGGGAGCTGGTGGCATCCAATTAACTTCACCATCTCTCCCGAGATAGGTTCATTCGGCAGGTCAGCAAGTATACATCATTTCTGGGAAGAGAGTGAAAAATGTTCTCACAGAAACTTTGCAAGCAAATTATGGTCTTTTTCTTTTGTTAAAATAAACAAAATTTCACTCTAGGAAAGCAATGTACAGAGGACCTTGGGGCTTTCTTCAGAACAATAGGTGGTAGTTGGATTTGGTTAACTTTATCACGGGAAGATCTTCAAAGATATAAAGGGAAATTTGACAAAGTATCTCTTAGAAACCAGGGGATCCACAATCCTTAATTTGGGGTTCTCATCTTCAACCCTTTGTTCAGGAGAATGCAGTCATCAGGATGGCATGTGAACAGAGCTTCCTCACTCACTACAAAGAGGTGAGGATGGGGCAATTGCTGGAAGAGAAAAGAGGAAACAATTTCCTGGCTTCTTCCTGGGACTCTAGACCCTCAAGATTTCTATAGCAAGAAAATTACACTGTTGATCATATGCATGACTTGATAGGATGTGATGAAAGAAGAGCTCTATGTATGTAAAATTCAGAAAAGCTGACACAGCCACCCCACACTGAAATGAAGCAGAAAATGTTCAATTACACACAGTCAAAACAAAACCACTAGGCTTGCATTCCTGCCTGGCAACAAATAGAGGGACCAACAGCTCTAGCTGCCCTCTGGGGGCTGACAACCTCTCTCTGCCTTCCTATTTTATTATTCTTTTTCACCCTCACTTTCTTTCAAAGCTTTACTGCTCACTAGCTGCCTCTTTAGGACCAGTGTTTGTTCAGCAGTAGAATTCTGGAAATGGTCAATACACTTCATGCCCAGACAACCACTCAACTGTCAGGAAAGGAGTGCATAAGGGATGTGTCCTTTCTCCATATCTTTTCTATCTACATGCAGAACAGGTCATTCAGGAGGCTGGATTTTATGAAGAAGAATGCGGTGTATGGATTGGAGGAAGATTCATCAACACGCTGTGTTATGCACACTACACAACCTTGCTTGCCAAAACTAAGGAGGACTTGAAGCATTTGCTGCAGAAGGTCACGGACTGCAGTGTTCAATATGGGTTGCATCTCAATATCAAGAAAACTAATATACCCACAATCAGGCCAATCATGATAGATGGAGAAGAAACTGAGATTGTTAGCAATTTCATCTTTTTTTTAAAAAAAAAACCCTCTCCCTGTTTTTATTTTAGAATCAGTGCACTCTTGTGTTGCCTAACAATTTTAACTTGTTTAGATCCAAAGTCAACCCTGTTGGCATCAGTAATCAGGAAATCGAAAGACAAGTTGCTTTAGAAATATCTGTTGTCAGAGACCTCTCCAGAGTGCTAAGAGCAATGATATCAGTCTAGAGACTAAGGTGAACCTAATCCAGGCCATGTTGTTGATTGCCATTGAATCGAGCATGACTCATAGTGGCCCTATGAACAAAAGGCCTTAAGCCTTTCTATAACTATCATCATTTCTCCAAGTTCATAGAGTTTCCAGAGGCATGTGGTTTAAGGAGTGGATGCCACTCCTCCTTCCAAATCTGAATCACTCTGAGAGTTCCAACAAATACTGCCAATGATGGGTAGCTAATTATGGTGTTTGACACACTTATGGCACAGTTGTTCATCATCACAGCAACTCCAAGTTACTTCAGTAGAGCAAATAGAAAGACCACTGCTGTACAAATTAAAAGAATGTTCATCCAAAAATCAATTAACATTTGCCCTGCGGGCCACAGGCCCAAGGGGCCTACCACATTTTTAAATTCCAACAAGTCCAAATGCTGGTGGACTATGAGCCAGAGACCCCCAATCCATCTGACAAGTCCAGTCTGCTGACAGCCACTTGGGGATGAAAATAAAGCCACAGTTTTCTCAATTGTTTGCTGTGTATCTAAGAACTGGACAATGACTAAGGATGACAGACGAAGAATCTATGCCTTTGAGTTGTGGTGCTGGAGAAGAGTGTTGAACATACCATAGAGTGTCAAGAGAACAAACAATTACGTCCTGGAGAAGCTGAAACCAATTTTCGAAATCTAAAAGCAGATTTTAAAGCTCTGTCTCACATATTTTGGGCATGTTTCCAAGAGGATCAATCTTTGGAGAAGGACATCATGATTGGAAAGGTGGAGGAGGGTCAGCACAGGAGACGAAGACTTTGAATGAATTAGATTGGCACAGTAACTGTAGCAATGGGGTCAGACATGTCAGAGACAGAGAGGTTGGCCCAGGATAGGACAGGTTCAGAGCCATTATTAATAGGGTTGCTATGAGCCATAGTTGAGTCAACAGCATATAACAACAACAGAATGCTGAATAGGTTTCAGCAAAACTTCCAGATGGGATTATCTTGTATCTCAAGTAGGGGTGGCAGTCCCATGGAGGTACTAGAGGGATCATGTGAAACAAATAACATTTCCATTTCTTAGGAAAGGAGACTGAGGTACAGAGAGATTTCATAGCAAGTGCCAAGCTAGGACTCAACGCTAGCTAGGACTTCAGAGTTAATAAACGGTCTTAGCCACTCCACTAGGGAACTCTGGTGGCCTAGTAGGTAAGAAGTTGTGCTGTTGTTAACCCACCAAATCCACCAGCTTCTTAGCAGGAGAAAGATGGCCATCTGGCAATTTTGTTATTGTTGTTAATATACGTCATTCTTTTTAACAATAATTTAAAAATGTAATTTTGTTATTACTGTTTGATATATGCCATTGAGTTGGAACCGACTCATAGCTGACCCTCCAGTGGGTTTTCAGAAAATACACTGGAGGGTCAGTTACAAGTCTGTCCCAACTCCACAGCAATGAGTTTGAGTTCTGAGCTGCTTCTGGGTAAGAATTTTTTAACTAGTAAAATCCCCATGATGAAGGATGATGTCATTCTGGGAGTGCAGAAGACAAGTAACCAACTCTGCCCTAGGCCAGAAGTGGAAAGAGAAGGCAGCCATGGCACCTTCCACCCTAGATTGGCATCTGGCAGGGCAAAACACTGTCTCAGAGTTCTGGGGTCTTCATTATGAATCTCTGGGGAGGTCTTGATTTCTACCTTCTTGCCCCCTCTAAGATCAAAGGCTCTAGAGCCAGTCTCAATGTGACTTTGGTTTGAGTCTACCTTACTTGTAAAATAGGTAGCAGCTACCTCCTAGTGTCTGTCAAGTATTCCATTACTTAAAATACACAAAGTGCTTAGTACAGTACCTAGCATATAGTAAATGCTAAGCTCAGGGAAATGGATTGACACCGTGACTACAACAACAGACTTAAGCACAGGAGAAATTGTGAGACCAGATAAGGTTTGGATCTGTTGTACATAGTGTTTCTATGAGTCAGAGACAACTCAACAGCACTTAAGGACAACAAACTATTCCTGTTATTATCAGTTCTACATCTTCCTTCTATTCCCCTGGTTTGCAGACAGCCTCCCAGCCTCCCCCCACCCCCCTTGATTTAACCAATCTCCTCCTGGAGCTCAGAATGTGGTCTTATCTTTAGAAGGTTCCAAAGGCAGACAACAACAATGAGAGATTTCAGGCATCACAACAACCTCCTGAAAAAGTCTTTTGGAGCCGAGTTCTGGGAACTTTCACTTTGCCCGAGTAAGTGGCTTTTTACTCCACTTGCTCCTAGAATCTACAGATAATTTGCAAGATTTCTGGGGGAATGGTAGCATCCAACTCCTGTGAGTACCTGCCTTTCCTTCTCCCCAGATCTCTCTACTCATTCATTCTACGCTCTGCAAGCTTCCTTCCTCCGCCTCCTTCATGTGACTTGGCCTGGCTGCTGTGGAAGCAATTGGATTTCATGTAAGATTAATGGCTGTTGTCCTCAAATGGTACTGCTTACTGGATCTGACTCCCTATTTGTGGTACTGGAGTCTGCATAGAAGGAGGAATGGCCTGACGGTTGGAGGCTTGGCTGGTGGAAGATCCTTGTATCCTGTCCTGGCAGGCTCAGGAGGAACAGCAAGAACTGGAGGTAAGACATTGTGAGGAGACTAAACCAGGAAAGATGGGGAGATGAAATCAGGGCAACACCACTGAGCCAGGAACAGAGAGGGACAGGAGAGGTGCCTATCATTCTGGCCTCTCGCAGGAGACATTCAAATACAAGCACCATTTACCTCTGATAAAACCAGTTGCCAGCAAGTTGATTCTGACTCAGAAACACTTTAGGAGAGAGTAGAACTGCTCCCACAGGATTTCTGAAACTGTAATCTTCAGGAAAGCAAACTGCCATATTCTTTCCCCTCACAGACTAGTTGGTGGTTTTAAACCACCAACCTCTCAGTTAGCAACTAAGTATTTATTGTGTCACCAGGGCTCCTTGTCTTTTGTCTGGCAGTATTAAATCACACACCTACAATCCCACTCAACCCTCCAGAGTTCACGGCAAGGTAATGACTACATGTATGTCTCCTACAAAAGACTTGGAAACAGTCTTAGAGAAGGTATTGTTCCTTTGACAAGCATTTACTAAATGGGTGCTGTTCCTTGAAGAGGGACATCATGCTTGGGAAGGTAGAGAGTCAGTGAAAGAGAAGAAGACCTTCAGTGACTGCAGCAATGGGCTCAAGTGTGTCAGAGATGATGGAGCTGGCACAGGATAGGACAGGGTTCACAACTGTTTCTCACAGGATTGTTATGAGTCGTACTCAACTCAGCGGCACCTAACAACAACATTTCCCAGAAAAGAAATCCAGCTCTTGATCCAATGTCAGTGTCCTTTTCACATTTCTGCTTTGATATGTTGATTCCTGTGTCCCTCTTCTGCTATATTTGTCCCCAAAACATTTCTCTTTCTGCTGTGGCTTTGAAAAGCCTAAAGATGCCATAGTATTCCTCCTTTCAAGAAAGACAGCCACTTTTGACAGTCTAGGACAACTCTGAGATTCAGAATGTATAGGATGTTTTGAACTCAATGGTCATTGAAATGTAGCCATGGTCTTTATCCAGAAAGGATGGACTTTCCTGAATCTTGTTCAGAGAGAAAACTCTACACAGAGGTGATGAAGAAAACCTTTAAAAATCTGCCCTCAGCAGTTTCTCATAATGGAAAAAAAAAAACCAACAACCCTAAAATTATACCCTTTATGTGGTGCTCCTTCTAATGTGAAACCTATAATTGGACCAAGAGGCAGTCATCAGAACAGAGCAGGGAAACACTGCATGGTTCAAAATTGGGAAAGGCGTATGCCAGGGATGTGTCCTATCTCCATACCTTTTCAACCTGAATGCAGAACAGATTATCCGAGAGGCTGGGCTCTATGAGGAGAAGTGTGGCATCAGGATTGGTGGAAGATCTATTAACAATCTGCGCTATGCAGATGATACAACCCTGCTTGCTGAAACTTAGAAGGACCTGAAATGCTTACTGTAGAGGGTCAAGAACTGCAGCCTTCAATATGGATTGAGGCTCAATGTCAAGAAGACAAAGATTCTCACCACTGGACCAATTGGCAGCATCAGGATGGATGGTGAAGAGATTGAGATTGTACACAGCTTTAGTTTGCTTGGCTCCACAGTCAACAGTCTTGGCACCAGTAGCCAGGAAATCAAAAAACGTATTGCGATGGGAAAGTCTGCTGTTAGGGACCTCTCCAGGGTACTGAAGAGCAATGGTGTCACTCTGAAGACTAAGGTGCATCTGATTCAGGGTATGGTCATTGCAATCACTTGTTATGCATCAGAGAGTTGGACAATGACTAGGGAGGATAGAAGGAGAATTGATGCCTTTGAGCTGTGGTGCTGCAGAAGAGTATTGAATGTACCCTGGACTGCCAAGAAAACCAACAGATTCATTCTGGAGAGGGTTAAACCAGGCTGCTCCTTGGAGGCAAGGATTCTGGGGCTCCATCTGACATACTTTGGACATATTGTAAGGAGGGACAGGTCCTTGGAGAAGGGCATCATACTTGGGAGGGTGGAGGGACGGCGCAAGAGGGGAAGACCCTCTATGAGGTGGATTTATTCAGCGACTGGGGTAATCGGGATGGGTGTGTCAGAGGCAGTGTGATTGGCACAGCATAGAGCAGGGTTTAGGGCTATTGTACATAGTGTTGCTAGAAGTCTCAAGCGACTCGATGGCACATAACAACAACAACAACATATGTGGTGAGATTCATGAAGAAAAACATCCGGATCACCATGTTCAAAGAAATCTCACAAGTGTTTGACAACAAAGATGAGAAAAATCCAGGGAAACATTTCCAAAGTCATACAGTAGAGAATATCTCTGAAATGAATGAAGATAATCAGTGGGGTCACACCATCAGATAGATTTCAAATGTGCAGAAAAAGAAGAGATCTGCCAGTGATAAAACTTTTGGATGCTGAGTCTGGAAACACCTTCACAGATGACTCATCACAAACCTCCATGCAGGTTCTCACATTGTGGGTGTAGGGACAGAGGAGACGCCTGTAGTCGTATTTTCCACCCAGCACTCCTTCAGGCACTTTTAATGGAAAAAAATATCCCTTACTATAAGGTGAAATCTTTGGATCTGCTGATGGGAATTACACTTTTTGCCTACAAATAAGCCAAATATTAGGAATCAGAACAGGACTACATACAGCACCTGTAAGATGAACATTCATTCCCTGTTCTCTTATCGTCAATGATAGCATATCCCGTAATATCCAAACTATCTCAGCAGACTTTATTAAATTAATAGGGAAAACACATATAAAAATAACAAGGGCCACATGGGGACAGCAACATCTTTCCTTTACCAACATCACAAAGGGGACCTGCCTCACCTATAGCATGAAAAACACAAAACCAATTCCCACGAAGTCAGACATGTTCCTTATGCTCCTTTACCTCTTTCTACTCATCATAACCCCAATCTTGCTGCTTTACTGAGTCCAAAATCTGATGCAATATCTCACAGACCACACAGAACCATACTGGAGAAGGCAAAAGCTAATTCAGGTTAGTTGTTTAATACAGTCACTCAGTCATGACAGCTTTCAAAATGTGCTCAAAGGCACTTCAGCTTTGAGCCTTGCAGCTTTAGGCCAGTGTTGGAAAGTTCTCAGTCCTGCCAATATTGGCTCTCCACCCTGCCTTCCCAACCTCTCAGTTGTCCAACTAACTTGGGCAAAGGCTCTTAGCTTAGCTGTGGTTCTGTCCGTAGCAGTCCCAAGGTAGCTCCATTTCATGTTGGTTCTCTGGTTTGGTCATGGATGCTGCTGCAATATAGGTAACTGGAGCAAGAATTTCTGAGCCTGAAGAACGTGCTACATTCTCTTCCTTCTTTGCTGGCAGAGAAGATGATCCTTTTCTTGCTGCTAGATTGCTCAATTTCATGGCAAGAGTAGCCAACCTCTTGTCAATTGGTGAGACTGGTCAATCTCTTTGGGCTAACACATCTTATTTGCATATTTCCACTAATCCACATGGTCAAGTAGGCAATGGCTAGGAAATCTATATTAAAAGATAAACTCTTAACTCCACAATACATCAGAAAAAAATGTCCTAGGGAGCTCTGGTGGCCAGTGGCAAGAAGGCATGCAGTGCAAATCCACCAGATGCTCTGCTGTAGAAGGAGGGGCAATCTCCTCCTGTGCCAGTCTGATTTAATGGTACACAACAAGAAAAAGATTAAAAAAAAGAGAGAGAAAGGGGGGGGGGAAATGTCCCAAATGTGAGACTCTTCTCATTATTAAACTTCACCCAAACCAAACCTCCTTGCAAATAAAAAGCTCATCGAATTGAAAACTAAAAAAGAAAGAGTCAAGTTATGAAGTGCTGCTGTAACAAAAACACCACATTGAAGCTCTCTTAGGAACCAAAATAGTTTTTCATAGTTTAGAAGGCTAGAAGGCATTCTCTGGTCAGTTCTGGGGCAAGATACTTTTCCTCTATTCAGCTTCTATTCTTTGGTTGCTTAACAATCTCCGTGTGGTGTGACATCTATTCTCCTTTATAAGACTGTGCTTCAGCTCTGTGTCTAATCTGCTCTGCTTGGATCTCAAAACTGATTGGCTACATACCAATCAAGGGAGTTCTGGTGGCAAGAAGCTGCGCTGCCTTAAAGGCATGCACGTTTTGTGGTTCAAGGCCATCAGCTGCTTTGCAGGTGAAGACTGGGCAATCTGCCATGAGATTTACTGCCTCTGGAAACCCTCTGAAGGGTCAGCTATGGGTTGGTTCTGACTGTATGGTACACTACAACAACAACACTGATATAGCCTGACTAACATAGTAAAACTCTATTCTCTAATGGACTTTACAACTCCAACACATATCACATATCAAGAAGATTTCAATTCATAAAATGCAATTCAATCCCCTCCTCTTGAATAGGAGTTAGGCTTTTTTTTGTCAATGAATAGAAAAAAAATGGAAACAAAATGTTCAATTGTGGGAGCTAGATCAGAAAAAAATCCTTATTTTGTTCTCTGACTCTGTCTCTTAGGTTACTCTTCTGCCTTATCCTGAGAACTATGGAAAAACCTATGTGATAAAGAGCTGGGACCTCTGACCAATAGATATTTGGGTGCAGTTGGAAGCAGATACCCAAGTCCCAGTCAACCCTTGAGATGACTGAAGCCCAAACAAAACCTCATGAGAGACCACCCTGAGCTAGAACCACCTTTGTAAGTTGCTCCTGGATTTCTGACCCCCAGAAATAGATGTCTCTGTTGGAAGCTGCTGCTGCTGGAGTAATATAGGGGTAGGAGACCCCATTGCCCCAAAGCCAACTCATATCTTTATTGAGCAGCTCAAATTACTTAAAAGTTTTTCTCTTATACTCAGCTGAGGAATTAAAAAGTCGGGATGCCAAGGTTCAAATATCCATGAAAAAGATGGGCAATCACCTCCCCTGAGAATTATAGCCTATGAAAACTCACTGGAGGGTCAGCTGTGGGTTGGTTCTGATTCATCAAAGAACAATAACAAATACAACTCTACAGGATAGAGTAGAACTGCCTCATAAGATTTCTTTTTTTTAATTTTTATTTTATTATTTTTGTGTGAGTGTACCATCAAATCAGATCTGACTGGTACAGGAGGAGATTGTCCCTCCTTCCCCGGCAGAGCATCTGGTGGATTCGAACCATGCGCCTCTGGGATTGTAGTTGCAGCTCCTTACCACTAGGCCACCAGAGCTCCCCTAGATTTCTAAAACTATAAATCTTTATGGAAGCAGACTGCATGTCTCTCCTCACACCTCCCCATTCCCATGTCTCTACCCCAGAAGAGCTGGTGGGTTCAAACTGCTGACCAGACATTTTAACCACTACATCAGCAGGAGTCTTTATGCTGCTTAGTTGTCCCTAACAAAGCAAGAAAATGTTGTCATTTCACCCATTTCCTTTCCTTTTCACCAGCTTTCTTTCCCTTCATCTCCCTTGTTATTTTAATTATATATGTAATATGTGAAAAATAGTAACAGTCAACATTCCCTAAGGACTTCTTCTAAGAACCAAAGTTCTATGTCTTTACACTGGTAGGCCCAAATCAAGGGGGAGAATAAAGGATTTGTCAACAAAGGGAGTGAATGTCCTCATCCAACTGGCTAAACCACAATGGAATGACCCTTTCTTTCTTCCCTCCCTGAAGATCCTGCTATAAAACCTGCCCCATCCCACCTTCAATGCGGGTTTCCCCGGTTTATCTCTCTTTTCAGACCAAGGAACCTCACCTGGGAGCCCCCTTAATAAAGCTGCTTTACGCTTTCTCTCTGGTCCATTCCTTGCGTCCTTGGCCTTATATCCAGTGCAAAGACTTAACATACACTTCACGCCCACTGTGTGGTAGGTTACTATATTACTAGCCCCACTTTACAGAGGAGATAACAGGACACAGGAGTGATTGCCCAAAAGCAGAAAAAAAGCTAATGAAGCTTAGGTTTCAAGGTCAATCTGTCATTTTCACAAATTGTTCCAAGATCCTGCATTTAAAGTAGTATTCATATTTATAGGGACCTCAGGTGTCACGGAGGTAAGAAGCTGCAGTAGCAATCCAAGACACAGGTTCAAATCGACCAGTTGCTCTGTGGGAGAAAGATGGGCAATCTCTTCCCCTGAAATTATTGCCTCTGAAAACCTGCTGGAGGGTCAGTTATGGAGTGGTAGGTTGGGTTTTGGATGTGTTTGTTTTTTTTTTTCTTAAAGATAATCCTACTAAAACTGGATCCAATCTCAAAAGTTCTTGTTGTAAATAAACCAGTATAATAATAAACCAAGAAATCTGCGGAACTGACTTGGCCAACTGACTGGAAGAGATCTATATTTGTTCCTATCCCAAAGAAGGGTGACCCAACAGAGTGTGGAAACTATAGAACAATATCATTGATTTCACATGCAAGCAAGGTCTACTGAAGATTATCCAAAAACAACTGGAACAAACAGCACATCAGCAGAGAACTGCCAGAAGTCCAGGCTGAGTTTAGAAGGGGTTGTGGTACTAGGGATATTGTAGCTGATATTAGATGGATCTTAGCTGAAAGCAGGGAATACCAGAAGAATGTCTATCTGTGTTTCATTGATTATGCAAAGGCATTTGACTGTGTGGATCATAACAAACT
>NW_006399816.1:6743621-6760383 GCF_000299155.1 Elephantulus edwardii
GGGGTAATCAGGATGGGTGTGTCAGAGGCAGTGTGATTGGCACAGGATAGAGCAGGGTTTAGGGCTGTTGTACATAGGATCGCTATGAGTCGCAAGCGACTCGACGGCACATAACAAAAACAACAACAATAATAAACCACAAAACAAACAAACCAAAAAAAGTTGTTGTTCTTGTATACCACTCTATCAGAACAAACCCATAGCGGGCACGTCAGTGGGTTTTTCAGAGGCAGTAAATCGCACAGGAGATTACTCATCTTCCATGGATTGGCGGTGGATTTGAATCATGTACCTTCGCATTGATAGCCCATTTCCTTATTAATCTCTGAGGAAGTTAGATGTTAATATGCTGTTTTCTTGCAGATATTTTAACAACACAATTACATCCATATGGAAGCAGCACATATGTCCATCAACAGAGGGACAAAATGAGGTATACATATATATGTTGTTGTTGTTGTTGTTATGTGCCGTTGAGTCGCTTACGACTCATAGCGACCATACGTACAACAGCCCTAAACTCGCTCTGTCCTATGCCAATCCCACTGTCTCAGACACTCTCATCCCAATTATCCCAGTCACTGAATCAATCCACCTCATAGAGGGCCTTCCTCTCCTGCGCCGTCCCTCCACCCTCCCAAGCATGATGTCCCTCTCTAAGGACCGGTCTCTCCTCACAACGTGTCCAAAGTATGTTAGACGGAGCCTCAGAATCCTTGCCTCCAAGGAGCCACCTGGTTTAACCCTTTCCAGGACAAATCTGTTTGTTTTCCTAGCAGTCCATGGTATTCTCAATACTCTTCTCCAGCACCACAGCTCAAAGGCATCAATTCTCCTTCTATCCTCCTTGGTCATTGTCCAACTCTCTGATGCATAACAAGTGATTGCCAAGACCATGGCCTGTATCAGACGCACCTTAGTCTCCAGAGAGACACCATTGCTCTTCAGTACTTTGGAGAGGTCCCTAACAGCAGACTTTCCCATGGTAATGCGCCTTTTAATTTCCTGACTGCTGGTGCCAAGACTGTTGACTGTGGAGCCAAGCAAACTAAAGCTGTGTACAATCTCAATCTCTTCACCATCCATCCTGATGCTGCCAATTGGTCCAGTGGTGAGAATCTTTGTCTTCTTGACATTGAGCCTCAATCCATATTGTAGGCTGCAGTCCTTGACACTCTGCAGCAGGTGCTTTAGGTCCTCTTCAGTTTCAGCAAGCAGGGTTGTGTCATCTGCATAACGCAGATTGTTGATAAATCGTCCACCAATCTTGACCCCATATTTCTCCTCATAGAGCCCAGCCTCCCAGATAATCTGTTCTGCATACAGGTTGAAAAGGTATGGAGATAGGATGCATCCCTGGCGTACGCCCTTCCCAATTTTGAACCATACAGTGTTCCCTTGCTCTGTTCTGATGACTGCCTCCTAGTCCAAGTATAGGTTCTGCATTAGAACGATCAAGTGTTCTGGGATTCCCATTCTTCTCAGAGTCAGCCATAGTTTGTTATGATCTACACAGTCAAATGCCTTTGCATAGTCAATGAAACACAGATAGACATTCCTTTGGTATTCCCTGCTTTCAGCCAAGATCCATCTAACATCAGCTACAATATCGCTAGTACCACGACCCCTTCTAAACCCAGCCTGGACTTCTGGTAGTTCTCTGTTGATGTGCTGTTCCAGTCGTTATACACATATACGTATATATACACATATACATATATATACACATATATAATGTAACATAATTTGTCCATAAAGAAAAATGACAGTTCTGATGTTAGAAGTGAATGAACCTCGAAAATGTTAAGATTAGTGTAATATATCAGACGTAAAAGGCCAAATACTTTCTAGTTCCACTTAAATGAAATTTCTAGAACAGGCAGATGCACTGAGACAAAAATTTATTAGTCAAAGTGGAAAGGGAGGAAGAGGAGTTATTGCTAAAGGGTTACATCCATTACTAGTGATGGGAAGCTTTTGATAATGGATAGTGGGGAAAGTAATGTCTCTGAACTGCACACTGGAAGCTGTAAAATTGCACATTTAATACAAAAACATGTAACTTTTTAGACAGCATACATTTATATGAGATATATATATATTTACCACGGTGAATTAAAATAATTTTACATCCATAAACGCAGAAATTAATCGTTCTAGAAAAGAATTCGTTTAAGTTCTACTTTGTGCATGGCTGGACCCTGGTTCTCTTTCACTAAATACAGTCCGGTTCATTCCATATATGTAGCCCTCTACAGCAAAGATCAGCACATACTGAGCCCATCTTCCCAGAAATTGTAGCTTCTACCCTTTTCTCAGAGATTCGTCGCAGCTTCCCCATAGTTTTTGTCCCCACCAATTTCCCCTGTGACATCGGCCCCCTTCACTCCCCACCACCCCTTTTTCACACCGGCCCCATTTCTTCAGTCTCTGATTGCCAAGGGTCCTATTCCCGCCCATCTCAGTCCTCCACCACCCACTCATCACCCACACTCACTGCCCTTCTCACGCACAGCGTCCTCCCGCCCAGTGTGTTACCCCTACTCACTGTTCCTCCCCACCCCGAATCCTTCTGTCCCCCGCTGATCCCCCTCTTTCCACGCCCCCGCCTCCCGAAGCCCGCTGGAGCGCACAGCCGGCGGGCGACTACGCGATCTGACAGAGTAATGAATGACTTCAGCTGTAATTAGCGACCCCGCGGCTAATCACGACGTACATTTACATTTTAAGTGCTGCTGAGGGAGCTGGGAAGGAGGGGACGGGCAGGAGGGGCTGTGGGCCCTTTCAGAGCTCTACCCTGTGACTGGGGAGCGCGTCGGGTGAGAGTCTTCTACCGCGGACGCCAGGTGAGGAGGAGGGGAGGCCGTGGGGTAGGGCTAGAGGAACTCTGAACAGCCCCATCCTCACCCCATGCAAAGCCCAGAGCGTCCAGGCTCCTTTCTCCAAACTGCAGGCCCCTGTCTACACCTGGGCCTTGGGCCGGGGCTTGCATATCCCTGGGGACGGAGAGCTCAGCTCTCTGCAGCTTCTAACTCGGACATTCCGAAGGATCCTGCCATCTGGGGGCTTTTCTCAGGCTCAGTCGAAGCATTTGCCCTAAAAGTCCTACATCCACCCAGGCCATGGTTCCAGTCTCTGGTTCCCACACTCCACCACGCCCTACAGACAGCCTTAGCGTCCTCCCCAGGTTGCTGGGCTTCCTTGGGCGTTCCTCTTAGGGGTGCTGGGGCTTAGTTTAAGTCTAGGTTGGAAGGAGAAAGTGGTCCTGAGGGCCTCTGGTCTTGGGAGAAGACCTGCCATTTTCACAACAGTACACAGATGTCCCCTGACTCCAGCCACCCCATCCCCGTCCCCCACCCCCGGGGCAGTGATGGAGTCTGCCCTGGACTGGGAACATCTGAACTAAGTTACTAAATGCAGGAGGCCAGCGGTCCCTTCTCAAGCCTGGGGAAACAGTAGCACGTGGCCCTCCTACCACCCCACACCTATTGCAACTCAGTTGGTGCTCCACAGTCACTCCTCACTCCAGGTGGGCTCCCCCCGCTGTCCTAGTTCAGCCTGTGCTGGGAAGATAAAAGGATAAAGGACAATACTCTAGAGCACTCGGGAGCAGGTCCGGTTCCTTCTCAAACTCTATCCCCTAATAATCTAGACCTCTCTTTTTCACCTGATGAGAGACACTGAGTCACTCACTTGGCTAAAGAGACTTTCAGGATTTCCATTAACATCTTCATGACCTGAGACATGAAGAAAGCTCCACCTTTCCCTCTCCTCTCTCTCCAGACTGGCCCACATTCAGATTTCTCTTGGAGGGGGGGAAAGGACTTTTAGGGTGCAAGCCAGGTGGACTGACAATTCCACCTGTTAGGAATGAGAATCCACTTGAAGAAATGTATGCTATGAAAGTGCTCTCTCTAACATGGATAGGGAAACTACTTAACTTCCCCTCCAGAGAAAGCATCTCCTACTTATCTTCCCTATTCTCCGTAAGGAACTGCGTGATTCACGCCCCTCGCCCCAGCGGAATATGGAGGTTCACTCAGGTGTGGCGAGGCCGAGACCTCAGTGTCAAGCTGCCCCGCGACGTAGCGTTTCGAGGGGAGTAGCGGAGAGGAGCCGGAGTCTGCGCTTCCTGCACTCTGCTGACGGCGCAGAGACTGCCCTTGGCTCCGGAGCGGAATAGATGAGGGAGGTGAACCACAGGGGAATTGGAAGTGGTAGAAGCTCTCCCCTTCCACCACCGCGCAAGGCCGCTCAGTAATCTCGTTGGGAGGAGGTTAGGGGTGACCGCCAGTTCCAACAGGGTAAGCTTAGGGCTCAGCTGGCTTGAAGCAGCATTTGCATTGCAATTGGTTTTAATTTTGGTTATCTGTTGACGACTGTTGGCTCGGGGAGGGCTAATGGCCATTATAAGGGAACTTCTCTCCAATCACCCGCGGGTGCCGCCGCGGCACCCCACTCGCCACGCTCCTACGCCCCCGAAGCGGAGGGCCGCAGCTGAGTCGGAGAAGCCAGCGGAGCCGGGACTGGGAGGGGCGGACTCGGATTAGGGGCGGGGCAGGGGCGGAGCCTCCAAGGCCGCTAAAGGAGCGAGGCGCCCCGCGCTGACAGTGCATAGTGGAATAGCGCCCACCGCAGAGAAGCAGGGGCTGAGGGTCGCGCGTTCCCGGCCCGCGTGTCAACGTTTACCCCTCTCCTGAACCCTTACCGGCCCTTGTCGGGCTCTCCTGGCAGCGATGCAGCCCCGGGGCTGAAGCGGACCCATGGCGAAGCCCACGGCCCCGGCGACGACGGCGCATGGAGAACTTTCGTAAGGTGCACTCCGAGGAGGCGTCGGTGGGGAACGGGGCGGAGGGGGGCGGCCCGGACTCCGGCCCCTTTGCCGACCTGGCGCCGGGCGCCGTGCATATGAGGGTCAAGGAGGGGAGCAAGATCCGGAACCTGCTGGCCTTCGCCACCGCCAGCATGGCGCAGCCAGCCACGCGCGCCATCGTCTTTAGTGGCTGCGGTCGGGCCACCACCAAGACCGTCACGTGCGTTGAGATCCTCAAGCGCCGCCTGGCGGGCCTGCACCAGGTCACGCGGCTGCACTACCGGAGCGTGCGCGAGGTGTGGCAGAGCCCCCCGCCAGAGCCCACCCTGGGCCAGCCACCCGGGGAGCCGCCCGCCAGTCTCAGCGTGCTCAAGAATGTGCCCGGACTCGCCATCCTACTTTCCAAGGACGCGCTGGATCCGTGCCAACCAGGTTACCAGCCCCCGGACCCACATCCTAGCCCCCCGACCTTGTCAGCTGCACCGACGTCCAAGAGGATCCGAGGGGAATCTGCAACTGAAGGAGCCTCCGCAAAGCGCTTCCAACCTGAACCAGGGACAAGGAAGGAGGACTCAACCGCCTGAGAACTGCCGGCTCTCAGCCACCTGGACGGGCTGGAGCCTTTTCCTCTGCGCCACCACTTTCACACGCACCCCTAGCCTTTCAAACGTCGGTTCTCTAGAGCCCAACCTGGACACAACCTTTCAGGCTGGCACCATGGACCCCCTAAGGTGACATGAACAGGTCCAAGGAATAGCAACAGGAGAGTGTGGTGGGGTAGCTGCCTGTGCTGCCTGCAGATACACCTGACTCCACTTTGAGCTTTTCTGGGACATACTGTGACCCCTTCAAGGAGGGAGTGGTGAGCTTTGCTTGAGACCTGAAAGGTTAGAGGCACCTAGCATTTTTGGGGAGTCTGAGTCCATGAGCCCAGGAGAGTTCTTAGAGCCACTTCTCATTCTTGGTTCCGAAGACAGAGGGAAGAAACTGCTTGAGAGCAGAGTAAGGATTTGTGGGAATCTCCTATTTCCCTTAGAGTTTTCCTTCTGTTTCCAAGGAGCATCCTAAGATCATTGGGACACGGATGTTTCTCCATGGGCTCTGACTTTTAACACCCACCCTTCTCATGTTGGCCTGGAGGGAACATCCCAAGACAGACAAAATTCTCCATGCCTTCAACCCTGAGCCCCACAGCTGGAGTCTCTCTTTCAATAAAATAAACACAAAAATGCTACTGTCTTGACAATTTGGTTTTTTTTTATTTTCCTCCTACTCACTTGCCTTTCTAGAGCAGTTCTGATTTGCCCCTTATGTCTAGTCTTCCCCAGCCCCAAACCCCAGCCTCGCTATCCTTGACCTTAGGAGTCTTCAGGCTCAGGCACAGGGACCGGACGGCCTTAGAATGGTGGAAAGGGCACACTGCCCAGTCCCTGGCTAAATTCCCTCTCTCCTTCAGAGGCTTACAGCTGAAAAGAGGCCTGTATCCCCCGTGCATCACCACTAAGCAAAGGGAAAAGCACATTGCCTTTCTGGGAGAAATAAGGAGTGAGCTCTCCAGGGGGCCATTCACCAGAATGGCAGCCACTATAGGGTCTCTAGGTCTGCTGTCTTCTGCCAAACAACTGAGCCTTACCCAGAAGACTGACACAAAACACCCCATTGTCAAGAGCAGACTCTCCCCTTCAGTGCTTTCTCTCCCTGAGAAAGGACAGTACACCCTTGGGGGGGAGGGAAGAGAGATTGAGCACAAATCCACTGCTGGAAATTACTATTCAGCAGAGAAGCTGGGACTTGGACTGTGAATCACTGCAGGCTTCCTGATAAGCTGCCGCCTCCAGCCCGGCACAGCTGACTGCTGAGAGATAACAGTTTCTCTGCCCAAAACCAAGTCAGTTGCAGAAGGGGTGGGGGGAGGTGGGGCTTGGTTTTTGAAGGAGTTCAAGCAAGGAAAGAGGTGTCATATAAACCCAGGATCTCATAGGCAGACCCTACCTCATGCAATTCAGCAGTCCTCTGAAAAAAAGGAGATGAGGAAGAAGGTATTTATAAGTCACTTTGCAGGGAGAAAAACCTTTAAATAAATGGCTCTGCTGGTGACAATAGGTAGGTTCTGGAGCTGACCAGGAGGAGCGCTTCAGAGAGTCACCCCTCCCCTTTTCCAGTACCTCTGCTTGAGCTTTAAACCGGAAGCCCTGTCATTGTCCAGATCTTGGCACTGGTTACCCTCTACAAATTCTTGCTTTAGTTGAGTCCCTGGGAAGGTGTTTGTCTGACCCCTCTCAGAAGTGCCCAGAAACTATGGGCAGGATGTAAGATTATTCCAACAACTGAGGGACCCTGGACTTAAGCATATACAATAAATAAATGACAAAACTTGGAAGAGATCCTGTGGGGTAGAAGCTTAATGAAGATCGGTTTGGGTTCTGGGAAATGGTCAATCTTCCAGGCCCGCTTGTGGTCATAAGTATTGAGTGCTGTCACCAGGGATGTGCAAACAAGAGACCACCACTGCTGTGCCACCGAGGGAAGGTTGTGGGAGCTATTTTCATAGGCGGTTGGGTCAAGTGAGTCTCCTAGCCTAGAAACATCTTGAGAACAGAGTGAGTGGAACACATTTCTTAGCTTCATGACATCAGCTTGCCCCAGTTGTGCAACTCTTGGTGGTGCAACAGTTAAGCACTTGGCTGCTAGCCAAAACAATAAGTGGTTTAAACTCACCCAGCTGCTCTGCAAGAGAAAGGCTTGGCAATTGGCTCTCATAAAAATTACAAGCCAAAAAATCCCCATGTTGCTATGAATTACAATTGACTCAGCAGCACCTAACAACAATGGCAATCTGGTAGTGCAGTAGTTTAGCACTTGTCTGCTAATTGAAAGGTAGATGATTTGAACCCATCAACCACTCTGCAGGAAAAAGATCTGGCAGGCTGTTTCTGCACAGAGCAGAGCCTTGGAAACCTGCATCCATTCTACACTACCCTGTAAGGTTTCTATAAATTGGAGTCTACTGTTTAGTGGTAAGGATTTGCACTGCCAACTCAAAGGAAATGGCTGAATCCACCAGCCATCCACCCTACAAGGAAAAGATGGCCAATCTACTCCTATACTATTTACTGCCTCTGAAAACCAGCCGGACAGTCCACTATGGGTGGGTGCCAACTTCAGGGTACACAACAACGTCAAGAGGTATTGGTACAACATGGTGCAATGAGTTTTGCCTCTCATGCCAGAAAGCAGATCAAGAATCTGCCTTTCCTTTCTACACCCCTCAGCATGACTGTTTCCCAGGCTCCTAAAAGGCATGCTGATCACCATTGTTATTGCTGTTGTTAGTCAAGTACGACCCTATGAACAACAGATATGAACCTTGTCCTACTCTGTGCCATCTTCACAATCTCTGACAATCTCAAGCCTGTTGCTGCAGTCACAGTGTCAATCCACCTGGTTGTGGGTCCTTCCTCTCTTTCACTGACCCTCCACCTTCCCAAGTCCAGGGAATGTCCTGTCCTTGGGAATAACCTCTCCTAGAAACATGCTCAAAGTATGTGAGATGAAGTTTACCACAAGATCACCATTAGGTCCTAACATCTGGGAGCTCCTCCCCCTTGCCATCGTAATTCTCTGACCCTGCTGCCCCTAGAAGCAAACTTCCAAGGAAAGCACCAGGTGTTTCTTTCTATCCCAACTCTCATGGCTGGAGCAGGAAGTGAATAAGTCTTGAGAAGGCCTTAGAACATAGAAGCCATGGTTAGGGGGACACTTCATAGATAAGACCCCCTTCAGGAGATGACTAATGAGTAATGAGCAGGAGTAGGAATCTCCTTCTTCTAAGATTCCATCTTTCTGTTACTGACTCTAAGCCTCCATAGGTCTTCCATTTTCGTCTACTTAGCTCAACCTAGTCTTACCTGGACCCAGCCTTGGGGACCCTTCCAGGCTAGAAGTTAGCAATGAAGGCTTACACCCAGAAAACTGTTAGATCACTAAGTCAAGAGGTTACCCTATTTGCCAACATGTAATTTAAGGCCAGAACTATAATCAGGACCTTCAGCTGGGCCTTGAAAAGCATTATCCATTCAACAAGAACTCATTGTTCTTCTGCTAGACCTAGACAGAGGGCGAGGATAAAATCAGAATAATTAGACATGGTTCTTACCTCAAGGAGGACCCAGCCTAGTGAGGTTAAATAGAACTGATAGCACAATGTTATAAAAATAGAAGTTGGTGCCCTGAGAAGGTAACGTCACTAGAAATGCTGATGAATAAAACTGGTTCTCTAAGGACCAGAAGGAGTTAGCTGGTGTCCAAAGAGCAACGGCAGTGTGGGGACAGCCATATCTGACCTCTACAAACTCCACAAAGGGGAACTGTCCCCATTAACACCATCTACAACACAAAACAAATTCCCATGAGGTCAAATATGTCTCACACGATCCCGTACTTCTTTCTACTAATTTCAGTACCAACCTTACTGCTCCACTAGGTCCAAAATCTATTGCAATAACACACAGAACCACACTTATGATTATTAGGTATATTGTTATTGTTGTTGTTGTTGTTGTTATGTGTCATTGAGTCGCTTGTGACTCATAGCAACCCTATGTACAAGAGCCCTAAACCCTGCTCTATACCGTGCCAACCTCACTGTCTCTGACACTCCTACTCCCATTACCTCAATCATTGAATCAATCCATCTCATCGAGGGTCTTCCTCTCCTGTGCTCTCCCTCCACCCTCCCAAACATGATGTCCCTCTCCAAGGACCGGTCCTTCCTTGTACTATGTCCAAAGTATATCAGAGAAAGCTTCAGAATCCTTGCCTCCAAGGAACAGATCAGTTTCACCTTCTCAGGATGAACCTATTTGTTCTCCTAGCAGTCCATGGTATAGTCACCACTCTGCTCCAGGACCGCAGCTCAAAGACATCAATTCTCTTTCTATCATCCCTAGTCACTGTCCAGCTCTCTGATGCATAGCATGCAATTGTGAAGACTATGGCCCAGATCAGGTGCACCTTAGTTTCCATCCTGATGTCATTGCTCTTCAGTACTCTGGATAGGTTCCTGACAACTGACTTTCCTAGTGCAATTCATCTCTTGATTTCCTGGCTACTGTCACCAAGGGTGTTGATTGTAGGACTATTAGGGAAGTCAAAATGCGATAATTCAGTTTGGTAGCAGAGACAATCACTCATTCGGGCCAGCTTCTGAAATGTGCTTGTAGGCACCTCAGCCTTTAGCCTTGCAGCTTTAGGCCAGTGTTACAAAGCTTGTAGTCCCAGTCCCAAGGTCAGCTCTGTCTCATATTGTGTCTCTGATTCCCTACTGCAGTTGCTACTGCTCTCTTGTAGGTTTTGCTGGTGCAAGACTCTCTGGCCCTGAAGGACACCCTGCATTCTCTTGCATCTTTGCTGGTGGTGAGATTTAAAAAATCTGCCTCTGAATATTACCCAATTTAGTAACAAGGCTAGCCAATCCCACTATGGCCAGGCTAAGACACCCTATTCACATACTCCCACTCATCTACATGGCAAAGTCAAAGTCAATGACTAGGAAAACCGTTCTAAACAATAAATCCTTAACACCACAGCTGGACAGGACAGTGAAGGGAATTCCAGGCAGAGCATATGGAGACAAGTGCTATGTATGATGTTAAAATAATCACATATATGTGATGGGTAGAATGTTCATAACAAAAGGCAGGTGAGAGTGAAGTCACAGACAGCTCCAATGAAAGCATGGGCTCCAGTGGAAACCAGGGAATACCCAAGTGCAATTGTCGTCCCATTATATGTAGCAGGTGGACTGGAGGAGATCTGATTGATTCTAAGAAGCTTCACAGAGTTAAGAGATGAGATGAGATGAGATAGTGGTGGTTTGGGGGGAAACTGAGAAAGATGGGACAAATTATGTATACTACATTGAGACAGATAAGAGAGGTAACTGTTTAAAAGGGATATATGATTATGTATAATTGTCATGACAGGAGTCCAGAACTCCTGACTGCATAGTCCAGGAGTCCAGGCTGCATAGTGGAGTGGACTTGGGGGGAGGGACTGTATAACAATGAAAGAATTTTTCTTTTCCTTTTCAAAGAGAAGAGTGAACTGGGGGGAGGGGTGGACAGGGAGAAAAGTGCAACAATGAATGAATGGAAATCCAAAATCTCTTAAGTTTTCATTAAAATTAATAATAATAATAAATTACACTTCACCGAAGACGACATTCAGATGGCTAACAAACACATGAAGAAATGCTCAAAATCCCTAGCCCTAAGAGAGATGCAAATTAAAACAACTATGAGATATCATTTCACCCCAGTCAAAATAGCAAAATTTAACAGAACAGCAAGCAACAAATGCTGGCGAGGTTGTGGAGAAACTGGAACCCTGATTCACTGTTGGTGGGAGTGTAAAATGGTGTAACCCCTGTGGAAAGCAGTATGGCGCTTTCTCAAAAAGTTGCAAATAGAGATACCATTTGACCCAGCAATTCCACTACTGGGAATATACCCTGAAGAGACCATAGCTGACATCCAAGCAGATATATGCACACCCATGTTTATTGCAACTTTGTTCACAATAGCAAGGAGTTGGAAACAACCTAAGTGCCCATCAACGAACGAATGGCTAGAGAAGCTGTGGTATATTCGCACAATGGAATACTATGCTGCATTAAAAAACAAGGAACTCATGCAATATTATTCAAAATGGTTGACTCTGGAGAACATTATGCTGAGTGAAATATCCCAGTCACAAAAGGACAAATATTACATGATGCCACTGTTGTAGAATGTGACTAACCTCGGGGTTGGGGAGAGACTGAGTAAGATGGGTTCAATAATGTATACTGCACTGAAACAGAGGAGGGAGAAAACTGTTTAAAAGAGATATGTGACTAGGTATTTCTGTCATCACAGGAGTCTAGAGCGAGGGCTACATGGTGGAGGGGACCTGGGGGAGGGTTTGTAAAACAGTAAAAGAATCTTTTCTTTTACTTTTCCATAATTTTTGACTCATGTACTTATAACTTGTCAAATTTGTGTCTTCTAGGTTGCAACACCCCCATGATACATCTTCAAGGATATGAACATGTACGGCCAAGCACAATCAATAAGAGTGAATCTGAATTCCAAAATCAATCTCCATAATAGTCTATGTGTTTCCTACTGCCAAAGGGGCCCTTTAGAGTAGTGAGAGAAGATCTTCACCCTGAAACCCACAGCGTCCCTTTTCAGTAGGAAGTAGCTAAGAGAATACGCCATCCCCTTTTCCTTATGAATCAGGGTGAAGTCTCTCTCAGGGAGGAGTGATAGGGAATGGCAAAGGACACACCGACAAAGGAGATTAATCAGAACTGACTTTGACAAGCACTGTGGCAATTGGACAATTAAAACAGACATTCGGATCACAGGGAAGAAGAACAAACTGGGGAGGAGGGTGGAGAGAATGGTGCGGCAATGAAGGAGTGAAAGCCCAGAATCCCTGTGAATGTTCATGGAAACTAATAAAATTTAATAATAATAATAAAAAATTAATAATAATAATAATAAATTAGTAATAATAATTTTTAAAGGATAAAAAGAAAAGAGATGAGATAGTGGTGGTGTGGCTAGAGATGGGAATTGATCTGAGGCCTACCTTGTCTTGGTAGGATTTCCTTGCCATTGTAGCCCTGGTAGTGTAACATTTGAATGTTTGGCTGCTAGCAGAAATGTTGGCAACTTGAACTCAACCATTAGTTCTTTTTTTTTTTTTTCAGGGCCTTCCAGGAAAACCCGGAAGACCTGCTAGACAAATTCAAAAAGAGCTGTAACACTTCAACCATTAGTTCTGAGGAAGAAAAACTACTTACTCCTATAAAGATTACAGTCTAGAAAACCCTGTAGAACTTTGTATTCTACAACTTCACATTAGTACAAGTTTGGGAAGCTGTTGTCCACTAGTCATGAATCTGCAAGAGTTGTGTTCACTGTACAGTGTCCAGAAGACCTAAAGCCTATCTATGTCCATAGAGACTAATCCACAGCACAGACAACTCCATCTGTTTAGCCCCTACATCAGAGCAGAGAGCTCTGTTTGCCTAGTAGGTAAGGAGCTGTGCTGCCAACCCAAAGGCATGAAGTTCAAATCCGCCAAATGGGAGAATCCACCAATTGAAAGTTCAAAACCACCACTGGGGAAAAGATATATAATCTCCTGTGTGATTTACAACTTCTGAAAATCTTCTGGAGGGTCAGTTATGAATTAGCTCTGCTTAATGGCAATGGCAGAAAGAGGGTGCAATTGTGAAACATTTTTTTTGGTTTTGGTTTGGTTTAGATTTTCATAGTTTTTTGTTTGTTTGATTGGTTATTTGCCTATGTCCATACTGTTGTTGTTATGGGCCATGATAGCAACCCTATCCACAACAGCTCTGAACACTACTCTATCTTGAAGCAACCTCTTTGTCTCTGACACATCTACCTCTAATACCTCAGTAAGTGAGCCAATCTATCTCATCCAGGATCTTCCTCTCTTGCACTGTACCTCCACCCTCCTAAGCATGGTGCCCTTCTCCAAAGACTAGTCTCTCCTCGCAGCATGCCCAAAGTATGTCAGATGGAGTTTCAAAATCCTTGCCTCCACAGAGTAGCCTGGTTTCACCTTTGCCAGTACGAACCTGTTTGTTCTCCTAGCAGCCCATGGTATATTCAACACTCTTCTCTAGCACCAGAACTCAAAAGCACCAATTGTCCCTCTATCCTTAGTCATTGTCCAGCTTTCTGATGCATAGCAAGGCAGGCACACCTTAGTCTCTAGACTGACATCATTGCTCTTCAGAACTTTGGAGAGGTCGCTGACAGTTAACTTTTCCCAGTGCAATTCATCTTTTGATTTTCTAGCTGCTGGTGCCAAGAGTGTTGATTGTAGAGCCAAGCAAGCTGAAGCTGTTAACAGTCTCAGTCTCTTCACCATCTATCATGATGCTGCCTAGTTGTGAGAATCTTTGTTTTCTTGATGTTGAGCTTCAATCCATATTGAAGGCTGCAGTCCTTGACCTTCTACAGCAAACACCTCATGTCCTCTTTAGTTTCAGCAAGCAAGGCTGTGTGATCTGCATAATGCAGGTTGTTGATGAGTCTTCCTCCTATACTGATGCCACATTCCTCCTCATAGAGCCCAGGCTCCTGGATGATTTGTTCTGAATATAGACTGAAAAGTTACAGAGATAGGATGTATGCCTGGTGTACATTTTTCCTCATTTTGAACCATGCAGAGTTTCCTTGCTCTGTTTTGACGATTGAGTCCTGGTCCAAATATAGGTTTCACATATGAGATGCCCATTCTGAACTATAGGGATATTCTACTCCTTATTTCCCTAAGATTAATTAAGCCAATAGTTCTCTTTGGTGTGACTATGTTTTCTCCTCTTAGGACACACATCTCACTTTGCAACTGTGCCCTGATTAGTGTGGTCCTTTGGCTGTTATCACCCACTAAACCATAAGTCCATGATTGGCTAGCTCTTTGCTGCTTTGTTCTCTGCCCAGTTCCTGGCACACAGGAGACCCTCAGACTGAATGAATGAACAAAGATATGTTGAGCCAGATTTCTAAACTGTTCTGATGCCACACTAAAACTATCCAAGTTTTTAGGTAGTGGCTGAAGCTGCCCCTATTCCCACTATGGCTTCTCTCTCTGTCCAAGCCCTTGGGTCCCCTACACTTTGGAGACGCTATCACAGGGACTAGATTTGTGATGGAGAGTCTAGTTGTTTCTGACACCTCCTGACTATCATAGATATTCCCACTACCTTTTGTGGAAATAGAGGAGAAGAGAAATATACTGTGTTTGCTGATGTGCTATAATGAGTCTGTTGTACAAAATGGCTTTCCTGGGCCATTGTCCTTGACTTTGCCACATGACTGAGCAGAAACATGTAAATATGGTCTATCCACAAGGGAATTAGCTAGTTTTGTGATTTCGCCTGGTTTAAATTGAGCAGATGCCATAGTAGGAATTCAAGCCTCTCACTACCAGCAAGGAAGAAGGAGCAGAGAATGCAGGTCCTTCAGGGCTAAAGAGTCCTGTGCCAGTTAGTTCAACAGTAAAGCAGCAGCAGCACCAGACTCAGTGTGAGACAGGCTGACCTGGGACTGCTACTGCACAGAGCCTGAGCCAGAGGCCTTTGACCAAGCTTGCTTAATTGGCAGGACCAAGAGGACTTTTTAACACTGGCCTAAAGCTGTAAGGCTGAAGGGCCTTCAAGCATGCTTCAGAAGCTGTCCTGACTGAGAAATTGCATCCTGTTAACTTCACTAACAAATCGCACAAATGTGAGTATGGTTCTGTGAAATATGTGTAGCTGTTGCAACAGATTTCAGTCCTAGTACAGCCACAGGATTGGTTCCTGAAATTAGTAAGAGATGTCAAAGTAGGGGACACGTTTGGCTTCATAGGAATTGATTTTGTGTTGTGAATGCTGATGATGGGGGCAGTCCCTCTTGTGGAGGGACTCTTGAGGAGTTAACAGAGATCATATGCAGCAATTTTACTCTTTTTTACAGTCAAGGCCTACATTATCAGAGTTTCCAGGCCTACATGGAGGTATGGTTTATACTCTGCAGGCTTGTCCTAGCAAACATATTGCCTGGTGTTGTATTGAATAGATCATAGTCTTGGGAGGAAGTCAGGATGACTACAACTTTGGACAGGTTATTTCTGAGTCTCAGCTTTCTCCACCAGACTGCTGTGGAGATAAGGAAATAATAGCAGGCTTCCCAGACTTAGCTCATTATCAGGCTCATCCACAGCACTTGTTAAATATGCAAGTTGCCCAAGATCAACAGGATCTAGCCATCCAAGGAGGGACCTGTACATTGTAATATTATCTTCAGGTGATTTTGGAAATCTATAAAGATTTTTATATTCCCAGATCATACTGGTATACCAAAATCTAAAACACAAACCCACCACCAACGAGTCAATTCCAACTCACGGTGACCCATTGTTTTCCATGGAATGACTGGTAGATTCACATTACATCATAACAGTATCTTTGTACTGGTATGGGAGATTAAAAAAAAACAACCCCAAAATCCTCTTCACCTTCAGAAGTGGTTTGAACACATTTCTAAATAAAAACTCACTAATATTTACAGTTAGCTTGAGGCTGTGAATCTTGAGTATCCAAGACTCTGAGGAGCAGTAGTATCAATTTCAAGACTAATGTACACCTGATTCAAGCTGTGGTCTTTTCAATTACTTGCTATGCATCTAAAAGCTAGACAATTAATAAGGATAACAGAAGAATCAAGGCCTTTGCATTGTGATGTTGGAGAAGAGTTCGGAATATTTCGTGGACTGCCAAAAGGACAAACAAATATGTCTTGGAAAACGTGCTGCCAGGGGGAGCTCTGGTGGCCTACTGGCAAGAAGCTGCACTGCAACCCCAGGGGCATGTGGTTCAAATCCATCAAATGCTCTGCTGGAGAAGGAGGGGCAATCTCCTCCTGTACCAGTCAGATCAGATCTGACGGTATACATCATCATCATCATCATCATAAATAATAAAAAGTGCAGCCAGGGTGTTCCTTGGAGGCAAGGATATTGAAGCTTGGTATCACATACTCATACTGAGAAAAGTGATGGGTCAGTGTAAGAGAGGAAGCCCCTTAACAAGATAGATTGACACAGTGACTGTAGCAATGGGCTCCAGTATATCAGGGATCATGACAATATAAGATAGGGCAAGGTTCAGATCTGTTGTTCTTAGGGTCTTATACGTCATAGTTGACTCAATGGCACTTAACAACAGTTGCCCCTAGGGGGTGGTACTGAGAAAGCAATGAGGGAAGGCCCATTAAAAGAATAGAATTACCTGTCCTGAATCCTGTTTTCTGACAGGAAACATTAGGGGAAAGGGCCAAGCCTAGACAGCTATAAAGACTCAGGTTTCTTTCTTTCTTC
>NW_006399816.1:6762606-6764365 GCF_000299155.1 Elephantulus edwardii
GGATGGGAGTGTCAGAGACAGTGCGATTGGCACAGGACAGAGCAGAGTTTAGGGCTGTTGTACATAGGGTCGCTATGAGCCGCAAACGACTCGACGGCACATAACAACAACAACACAGGGAATGTTAAATGATGTGACTACTATGGCAGTCCCTCAAATAGTGGTAATACAGTAATATAGATATCATATACACTCTCCTATGTACTTATACGTAAAGCTCATTGTCCTCAAACTGGACCTAATTTACAGTTGACCTTTGACAGAGTTTTCAAGAGACTAAAAATATCACCAGTGGAGACTGCCCATCCTTCTCCCTCAGAACCGCTACTGGACTCACCAGAGGTGCCACCTCTGGGTTAGTAACACAGCTGCCTCCAGACTATGCCACCATAGCTCCTTAGGCATATATTGTTAGTGTTGTTAGGTGTCATTAAGTCAAGTACAACCCATATCAACCCTGTGGACAACAGATCTGAACCCAGTCCTCTCCTGTGCCTTCCTCACATTTTCCGACACATTAGAGCCCGTTCCAGCAGTTACTACGTCAAACCACCCAGTCAAGGGTCTTCCTCTCCTTCACCTTTCTGAGAATCATGTCCCTCTTCAAGGAATAGCCCTTCGTAGAAACATGCCCAAAGTACATGAGGCAAAGCCTCATTATCTTTGCCTCCAACGAGCACTCTAAGACATATTTGTGTGTGTGTGTGTGTGTTTTTTTTTCGTCATCCAGGACATGTTCAACACTCTCTAATATCATAGCTTAAAGGCATCAATTCTTCTTCTCATTGTCCAGCTCTCAGCTGCGTAGCAAGTGATCAGAAAGCTCATGGCCTCAATCAGACACACCTTAACTTGTGGGTTGCTGCGATATGAAAGCTATGCCACTGGTGTGTCAAACATCACAAGGGTTATCCATGGTAAACAGGTTTTAGTAGAGTTCCCAGATTACGACAGACTAGGAAGCAAGACCGGCCATCCACTTCTTAAATAACAGGCCTCTGAAAACCCTATGAACAATAGAGGAACATGGATACTTATAGGTGTTGTTGTGTACAATTGAGTCAGTACCGACCTATAGCTGACCCTCCAGTGGGTTTTCAGAGGCAGTTAATCAAATGGGAGAAGGTTGCCCAGCCCTCTCTAGAGTTACAGTAAAGATATACATTAAAAGGATTGAAAACATAAACCTACATAAAATATCAAGAAAATCATCCATGAAGAATTCAAAAGATCATTATGAAGGCTGAAGACGAAAAGATCAAGATGGATGTCAAATGAGACTGAATATTGCATTAGAGCGCCGAGAAGCCAAAACTAAAGGAAGAAATCAAAGAGCTGAACAGAAAATTTCAAAAGGCATCTCGGGACCACAAAGCAAGATACTATAATGAAATGTTCAGAGAGCTGGAGTAAGAAAATCAAAAGGGCAGAACTCACTCAGCGTTTCTTAAGCTGAAGGAGTTGAAAAACAAATTCAAGCCACAGATGGCAATGCTTAAGGATACTTTGGGAAGAATGTTAAATGATCCAGGAAGCATTAAAAGAAGATGGAAGGAGTACACAGAGTCACTGTATCAGAAGGAAGTGGCTGACACAGAAGAATTTCATGAAATAACATATGAGCAAGAACCTGTGGTGATGAAGGAGGAAGTTCAAGTTGCTCTGAAGGAATTGGCAAAAAAGGCTCCAGGAGTTGACAGCATATCAATTGACATATTTCAATAAACAGACACTGCCCTGGATGTGCTCACTAAGAAAT
>NW_006399816.1:6765626-6767008 GCF_000299155.1 Elephantulus edwardii
GCATTTAGGGCTCTTATACATAGGGTCACTGTGAGTCACAAGTGACTCGATGGCACATAACAACAACATAAAATATTGTACATGAATATTCATCACAGCCCTACCTAAAGTAGCCAATAAGTAGGAACAACTCTAAACAGATAAACTGATTAACAGGCAAATAAAAGGTGGTATATCTATATAATGGAATAGTATTCTAGCATAAAAATGAAATACTGATTCAGATAATAAGATAAGTGAACCTTAAAAACATAATACAAAGTTCTCCTGGGTAACCTCAGACTGTGCTCTCCGGGCCAGATAACTGTATATGCAGAGTGGGATTGGCATAACTGGAGGAAAACAGGACTATATCCAAACTGAAGGGTAAAATTATATTTAAAGAATAGCAAAGGGTTGGAAACCACCCAAGTGCCCATCAACCAATGAATGGATAAAGAAGCTGTGGTATGTTCACACAATGGAATACTATGCTACATTAAAAAACAAGGAACTCATGAAATACACAAAATGGGTGACCCTGGAGGACATTTATGCTGAGTGAAATATCTCAGTCACAAATGGACAAATATTTCATAGTGCCCCTGTTGTAAAATGGGACTGACATTGGGGTTGAGGGGAGACTGAGAAAGAGGGGATAAATTATGTATACTGCTTTGAAACATATGAGGGAGAGAACTGTTTAAAAGGGATATATGATTAGGTATTATTGTCATGACAGGAGTCCAGAAAAAAAAAAAACATAATACAAAGTAAAAAAAATTAAAACAAGCAAAGTCATATAGTGTGACATGTCCAGAACAGACAAATCCATAAAGACAAGATGGATTAGTGGTTGTACAGGACTGGTGGTATTGGGCAAATAGGGAGTACAGTGAATGGACATAGTTAAATGACTCAGGGATGAAATGCTGGAGAAAGTTGGACAACTTGCATATTTTAAAAACATTGAATTATACATTAATAAAGATATTTCATTTTATGGTACAAGAATTAAAATGATATTATTTAAAATACTTTTTATATTCTTTAAAATGTCATAAAATAATCTTTAAAATTAAAAAACCCTGTAGATAAATTTAAAACAATCCATGTGACCTTTTATTGTTGTTATGTGCCATGGAGTCAGAAATTACTCATAGCTGACTCTCCAGCAGGTTTTCAGAGGCAATAAATTGCAGAGGAGGAGACAGCCCATCTTTCTCTCACAGAGCAACTGTGGATTCAAACCACGTGCCTTTGGGGTTGCATCACAGCTTCTTATCAATAGGCCACCTGAGCTCCCTAGATCTTGCAAAAAAGAGAAACAAAGAAAACTACACTCTGTTAATGTGATTTGTATGTAACTCTCCAGATTTTTATTCTATGTGCAGATAGTGTGC
>NW_006399816.1:6778302-6778859 GCF_000299155.1 Elephantulus edwardii
GACTCAACGGCACACAACAACAACAACAACATTAGTAAATTTGATATTTGGCTTCCCTCAGATTTGGCTCCAGAGTATAAAGTGAGTCACATGAACTTTTTGGTCCCCCAGTGCATACAGAAGCCGTGTTTATACTCTAGTACAGTCTATTCAGTGTTCATTATGGAAGAGTTTGAAATATTATGAGAATTACCAAAATGTGACATAGAAACACAAAGTGAGCCCATGCTATTTGAAAAATGGCACCAATGAATTTGTTCACTAATGCAAGGTTACCATACACCTTCAATTTTGTTTTGTTTTAAAGTTTAGTGTGTGCAGAGCACAATAGGGCAAAGTGCAGTATGTTATTTCTGGTGCCAGTGTGAGAGATTCTCAGGGCCGAACACTTCGAAGAGGACCAGGAAGTTCCCTCCAGAGTGGGTTACCACAGATAACACAAACACCAAGTAAGTAAAGAAAGTTTAAGAAGAAAGAAAAGTTTATTGAGCAAAGTACACTGAGAAGTAGACAGTGGGTTTTCTCAAGAATAATAAAGACACATTAAGTACATTTTT
>NW_006399816.1:6779574-6816844 GCF_000299155.1 Elephantulus edwardii
ATGTCCTCCAGGGTCACCCATTTTGAATAATATTGCATGAGTTCCTTGTTTTTCAATGCAGCATAGTATTCCATTGTGTGAATATACCACAGCTTCTCTACCCATTCGTTTGTTGATGGGCACTTAGGTTGTTTCCATCTCCTTGCTACTGTGAATAAAGCCGCGATAAACATGGGTGTGCATATATCTGTTTGGATGTCGTGTTATTAAGTACATTTTTTAAGAAACAGGTAGCAGGTCTTCTCCAAAGTGAAAAGTTCGGGGGGTTTATTGTTGCTGCTACTAGCTGCTATGTGATGTCAAGGAGGACTCACGGTCATACTATAAAAAACAGATCTGAACCCTGTCCTATCCAGCACCATCCTCACAGTCTCTGGCACACTTGAGCCCAATATTGCAGTCACTATGTCAATCTATCGTGTTGAGGGTCTTCCTCTCCTTCTCTGACCACCACCTTTCCAAGCATGGTGTCTTCCTCCAAAGACGAACCCCTCCTAACAACATGTCTAAAGTATGTGAGACAAAGCTTCACCATCCTTACCTCAAGAAGCATTGTGACTGCATTTTTCTCCAAGACATATCTATTCTTTTGGCGACATTTCATGAATGAGATAGTAATCGTCAACACCACAATTCAAAGGTATAAATTCTTCTGTGATTCTTATTCATTATTCAGCTCTCAGATGCACAGCATGTGATTGGAAAGACTGTGGCTTTAATCAGATGCACCTTAGTCTTCAAACTGACATCACTGATCTTCAGGACTTTCGAGAGTCCCTGACAGCAAACTTTGTCTTTTTTTTTTTTTTATAGCAGGCTTTCTTATAGCTATCCATCTCCTGGCCTCCTGATTTCTTGACTGCTGGTACCAAGGGTGTTGAATGTGGAGCCAAGTAAGATGAATTGTTGACAATTTCAATCTTTTTCTCCATCTGTCATGATGTTACCTATTGGCCCATTGCTAATTCTTGATGTTGAGGTGTAATTCATATTGAAGACTGTAGTTCTTAATCTTCTGCATCAAGTGTCTCAAGTCCTCCTTGCTTTCAGCCAGCAAGGTTATGTCATCTGCATAACGCAGGTTGTGATGAGTCTTCTTCCAATCCTGACACCACTTTCTTCTTCATAAACTCCATAAAGGATACAGCCCTGTTGCACACCTTTCCTGATTCCAAGGGATTCAGTGCTTCCTGCTCTGTTTTGACAACAGCTTCTTGGTCTAGGTAGAAATTTCATATAAACACAATTAAGTGTTCTGGAATTTCCATTTTTCTCTATCTTAGTCATAGTTTGTTATGATGTACACAGTCAAATGCCTTTGCATAGTCAACAAAACACAGATAGATATTCTTCTGGTATTTTCTGCTTTCAGCTAAGATCCATCTGACATCAACAATGGTATCATCGGTGCCAAGGACTCTTCTAAATGTAGCTTGAACTTCTGGCAGTTCTCTTGACAATGTACTGTTCTAGCCATTTTAGATGATCTTCAATAATACTTTGCTTGCACATGATATTAATGATATTATTCAATAATTTCCACATTCTATAGAATCACCTGTTTGGGAATGGGAACAAATATGGATCTCTTCCAGTCAGTTAGTCAGGTCTTTCAAATTTCCTTGCACAGACTGGTGAGCACGTCCAGGACTATACCTGTTAGTTGAAACACGTCAACTGGTATTCCATCAATTCATGGAGCCTTATTTTTTTGCCATTTTTTCCTTTCCTTCAGTGATAAGTTCATTATCCCTTCATTATCATTGCTTCATTTTATTTGTTTGGGTTTTTGCACATTTACCTCCCTCCCTTTCCCTTCTCCCTCCCCTAGTACACTTTGCAATGCATCTCCTGTTTCCGGTTGTTGTTATACTATGATTGGCTCTTGATCACATGCTACTTTGTGAAATATTTCAGCGTTAGCCAATTCTTTTTGGCACAGTGACTCTGTAGATCCTTCCATCTTCTTCTTCTTTTTTTAAATAAAGTTTTTATTTTATACTGGTTTACTTACGAAGTTTATACACATTGTTTTCACACCAGATCTTTCATCCATATTCTTTTGATGTTTCCTGGATCGTTCAAGATTTTCCCCATAGAATCCAGGGTTAACTATATTTAAGGGGTTTTCCATGCTGGTTTGACTCCTTCTTCTGTGGTCACCTCTGGTTGGTGGAGAGAGGTAAATTTCCATATATGGAGATAACCTTCTATTGTGGTTTCCAGACAGAAAGCATAGCTGACAAGGGCATGGCTTGGCAGGTCCATAAGCAGCCCTTGCTGTCCTTGGCACCATACTCCTTTTCTTCTCTCTGGCCCACAGTGTAACGACATATACCTGCACATCGTGGACATCTTTAATTATATACCATTTCTGCACAATGTCTTTTTATGGACCTCCTCTGGTAGTGCAGTGGCTAAATGCTTGACTGCTAACCAAAAGGTCAGCAGATTAAATCCACAATGACTCAGTAAAAAATAAGACTGGCGGATCTACTTTCTTAAACATTTCAGCCTAAGAAACCTGACAGGGCAATTCTACTCTGTCCCATAGGATCATCATGAGTTGAATTGACTGAAGGCACACAAGTGTTCTGTTGTTCAGATTGAGTTTATTATCATGAATAATGCTGCATCCTGACTCACTGATACAGAGAGTATGGGAAAAGAGACGGAAAGGCACGAGAGTTCTCCCACCCTGGTACCCTCCTCATCGATCCCCTTTGAAAGCTAGTATCACCTGTCTCCTCAGACTCTCAGGCAATCTGTACCATATGTTTGCTCACCTTTCTTCATCTCAAAGTCTGCTCTGCCCTAGGAAAAGTACTCCTACATTTTTCTTTTTTTTTTCCTATAATTATATTTTATTAATTTTCAACTCCTACATTTTTCAACAAGAAAATATGTAGAGAGCAACTCTCAAAAAATGTATTGCCATGGAGTCTGAACCAATTCATAACTGACCTTCCACTGGGTGTCCAAAGCAAAAAATTACACAAAAAAAGACTGTCTATCTTTCGCCCTTGAAGCTTCTAGTGGCTAAACCTCCAGAGATGTTTGGACTTTGGTCAGCAGTTCAACTCTCCTTGGACTGTACTATCGGAGTCCACTTGGAGAGTAATGCTACTGTTAGGTGCTGTTCAGTCCACGATGACTCATAGGGACCCTATGAACTTTATCCTATCCTATGCCATCCTTACAATCTCTGGTAGGCCCGAGCCCATTGTTACAGTCACGGTGTCAACCCATCTCATTGAGGGTCTTCCTCTCTTTCTCTGACCCTCCACCATTCTTTGTATTATGTATTTTTCCAAGGGCTTATCCCTCCTAACAATATGCCCAAGTATTCAAGATGACGTTTCACCATCCTTACCTCTAAAGAGCTCCCTCATTCACTTCTTCCAAGACAGATTTACTTGTTCTTTTGGCAGTCCATGGAATATTCCATATTCTTTTCCTCATTCTTTGTCCAACTTTCAAATCCATAGGAAGCAACTGAAAAAGTCATGTCTTTGTACCAGGCTCACTTAATTATTTTTGTGTGCGTGTACCATCAAATCAGATCTGACTGGTACAGGAGGAGATTGTCCCTCCTTCCCCGGCAGAGCATCTGGTGGATTCGAACCCTGCGCCTCTGGGATTGTAGTTGCAGCTCCTTGCCACTATGCCACCAGAGCTCCCCTTCACTTCCATCTTTACACTAATATAATTTCTCTTTAGAACTTTAAAGAAAGTTTAACAGTAGACATCCCCACGACAAGATCTTTAAATTCCTTGACGATTGTTATGCTAAGTGTTGACTATGGACCTAGAAAAATAAAATTCTTGATAGTTTCAACCCTTTTTTTTCTTAACAAAGAGAACTTTTTTTAAAATTTTTTCCATTGTCACACATTTTCATACCCCTATCCCATCTCCTTCAGTCCTTCGTGTAATGTACCCCTTGTTCCAGATTTTAGTCAGATGTACAATGCCTAATCATATATTCCTTTCAGACAATTCTTCCCCTCATCTGTTCTAACGGAGTATTTATTATCTACGCACTTTACCCCCATTCTCTTCCCAACATCCTCCATGTCTGTCCTATTTTATAACAGTGGTGTTCTGCATTATTTGTCCATTCATGACTGAGACATTTCACTCAGTATAATGTCCTCCAGGCTTCCCAGTGTTGTATAATGTTTTACGAGTTCATAGTTTTTCTTTTTTTAAAAAAAAAACAACAGGTATTTATTTGGTTTTACTGACTATGCAAAGGCATTTTATGGTTGTTTTTAGATGCCACGGAGTCAATTATGACTCATAGCAATCCTTCAATCAACAGATCTCAAATCTGTCCTATTCTCTGTCATCTTCATAATAACTTCCCCCCCCATTTAATTTTTTTTCTCATTCATTCATTGTTGCACATTTTCCTTCCTGCCCATCCCTGCCCAGTTTGCTTTTCTCTCTGAAAAGAAAAAAAATTTATTTCATTGTTATACAATCCCCTGCCCACCCCCCCACTCCACCCCCCACCAAGTCCACAGTCCACTTTACTGTGCATTTCCTTTTCTGGAATCTTGTCATGAAAATAATACCTTATCATATATTCCTTTTAAACAATTCTCTCCCTAATCTATTTGAATGCAGTATACATTATTTATCCCCTCTTTTCTTAGGTTCTCCCAACCCCAATGTCAGTCCCATTTTACAACAGTGGCACTATGCAGTATTTGTCCTTTTGTGACTGAGATATTTCACTCAGGATAATGTCCTCCAGGGTCACCATTTTGTATATTTCATGAGTTCCTTGTTTTTCAGTGCTGCATAGTATTCCATTCTATGAATATATCAGAGCTTCTCAATCCATTCCTTTGTTGATGGGCACCTGGTTTATTTCTATCTTTTTTATACTGTGAACAAAGCAGCGATAAACATGGGTGTGCATATATCTGCTTGGGTGGCAGTTCTGGTTTCTTTAGGGTATATTTCCAGTAGTGGAATTGCTGGGTCAAATGATATTTCTATTTACAACTTTTTGAGAAAGCGCCATACTGCCTTCCATAGTGGTTGCACCATTTTACACTGCCACCAACAGTGAATAAGCATTTCACTTTCTCCACAACCTCGCCAGCATTTGTTGCTTGCTTGCTGCTTTGTTGAATTTTGCTATTCTCACTAGGGTGAGATGATATCCTATAGTTGTTTTGATTTGCATCTCTCTTAGAGCTAGGGATTTTGACCACTTCTTCATGTATTTGTTGGCCATATGAATGTCTTCCTTTGTGAAGTGTCTGTTCATATCCTGAGCCCATTTTGCAATTGGATTGTTTACCTTTATCTTGTTGTTGCTTAAATCTATCTATATCTATCTAAATTCTAGATACAAGTTCCTTATAAGATATGTCAGTGCCAAATATTTTTTCCCAGTCTGTGGCTTCCCTTTTTACCCTGTTGAAGTTTTTTTTTTAAATTTGTATGCCATGTATGGTTTGGGGTTTTTTTCTTTTTTTTTTTTTTCCTGTTCAAGTTTTTGGATGTGCATAGGGAATTGATTCTTGGAAGGTCCCATTAATCTATTTTATTCTCTTCTGATTGTAGGTATATAGTTTCAACCTTTTCTCCATCTATCATAATGTTGACTATTGGCCCAGCAGTGAGGAATTTTGTCTTCTTTGTGTTTAAAATATTATCTATGCTACAGACTGTACTCTTTTATATTCTACTGCAAGTATTTCAAGTCCTCTTCACTTTCAGCAAACAAGGCTGTGTCACCTGCATAATGCAGGTTGTTGATAAGTCTTCCTCCAATATTTTTGTTTTTTATTGATTTTTTCTTATTTTTTTAAGTGTACCTTAGTCTTTTTTTCTACATGTTTTTTTCCATTCATTCATTGTTGCACTTTTTATTGATTTTTCTTATAATAATGCCTATACAGTATGTTTCGTTTATATACATTGTTTTATATAATCTTTCATTTATGTTGTTTCATACAATCATTCATATACATTTTCTTCTCCATAATTTTTATACTAGTTTATTTTAAAAGTTTGAATACATTAATATTTTTTATTTTAATTTTTATTACTTTGTGTGTGTGTGTACCATCAAATTGGATCTGACTGGTACAGGAGGAGATTGCCCCTCCTTCTCCGGCAGAGCATCTGGTGGATTTGAACTACATGCCTCTGGGATTGCAGTGCAGCTTTTTGCCACTAGGCCACCAGAACTCCCCTTGAATACATTATTTTACACACCAGACCCTTCCCATTTCCCTCACCCTCATACCCATCAAATTGTATGACCCCATGATTAATCCCCCTCTGCACATCTTCACCCCTATGCTTTCATTCTCCCCCCTTTGTAGCCTCATACTAATTCTACAATAATGGTTTTATACAGTATTTGTCCTTATGGGACTAAGTTCACTTAGCACAATGCTTTCCAGTCCCTCTCAAGTTAGGTAATAATTTATAAAACCATTGCTCCTGCATGCTGTGTAGTATTCCATTGTGTAAAAGTACCATAATTTCTCAATCCATTCCACTGTGATTGGACACCTGGGTTGTTTTCATGTTCTTGCAACGATGAATAATGCTGCTATGAACATTGATGTACAAGTCTCCGTTTGTGCCTCAGTTCTCATTTTCCCGGTATATATTCCACACAGTGGAATAGCTGGGTCATATGGAATTTCTGTGTTCAGCTTTTTGAGGAAACGCCAAACTGCCTTCGAGAGTGGTTGTACCATTGTACAATCCCACTCACAATATATAAGATTTCCTTCTCATCACATCCTCTCCAACATTTATTACCTGCTGCCCTGTTAAACTTTGCATCCGGATTGTCAAAAATATGGTTAAACTATTGCTATATGCAGATGATAGAATAGTATACACAGAAAACTCCAAAGACTCAACAACAACAAAAAAACCCAAAAAAACCACTGTTACAGTTAGTAGGTCAATTTAGTAGAGTGGCAGGATATAAGATCAATATCCAAAAATCAGTGGGATTTCTTTACAATAACAAAGAGAACTCAGAGAAGGAAACCAAGAAAGCAATACCATATACAACAGCCAACCATATATTGAGATACTTGGGAGTGAACCTAACTAGAGATACAAAAGACCTATACAAAGAAAACTAAAGAACTTTTCAGCAAGACACTATGAAAGACCTAAAGAAATGGAAAAATGTGCCCTCTTCATGGATAGGAAGACTAAGTATTATGAAAATGATAATCCTACCAAAAGCAATATACATGTTCAATGCAATCCTAATCCAGATACCAAATTCATTTTTCAAGGCGATCGAAAGGGAAATTTATTGGGAGAGGTAAGAGACCCTGAATAAGCAAATACTTCTGAGAAACAAAAATTAAATGGGAGGCATAGCACTCCCTGACCTCAAAACCTATTACACCGTGGTAGTAACTAAAACAGCATGGTAATGGTACAATGACAGGCACATAGACCAATGGAACAGAATTGAGAACTCAGAAACAGACCCAGCTATCTATGGTCAAATTATATTTGACAAGGAAATCAAAGCTATCAAATAGGGAAATTACAACCTCTTCAACAAATGGTACTGGCAAAATTGCAGAAAGCTGAAACAGGATCCATATCTCACACCATATACAAAAATCAACTCAAGGTGAATCAGAGACCTAGGAGTAAAGCCCAAAACCATAAAGTTCATAAGACACAAACTGGGATCAAGCTTAGAATGCCTAGTCTATGGTAAAAAGATACTGCCAAATATAGTCAGAAATGCACAATCTGAAGAGGATAACTGATGAATGAGACCTTCTAAAGATCAAATCCTTAATGTGCATCAAAAACTTTTTCCAACAGGGTGAAAAGAAAACCTACCGACTGGGAACAAATATTTAGCAATACCAGCTCAGACAAAAGTCTCATGATGAAAATTTATATAAAATACTCCTGGGTCTCCAAAAGAATGACTGATAACCCAATTACAAAATGAGCAATAGACATGAAAATAATTTTTTACAGAGGAAGATATTCGAATGGCCAACTGACTCATGAAGAAATGTTCAAAATTACTGGCAATAAGAGAGATGCAAATCAAAACCACAATGAGATACCATCCCCCTTATTCCAATCTTGATACCACATTCTTCTTCGTAGAATGCAGCTTCTCAAATGACGTTCTCAGCATACAAATTGAGTAGGTATGGAGAAATGGATACAACCCTGATGTGCAACATTCCTGATTTGTTGTTGTTGTGTGCCATCGAATCGGATCCAACTGGCACAGGAGAAGATTGTTCCTCCTTCTCCAGTGGAGCGTCTGCTGGATTCAAACTATGCACCTTCGGGATTGCAGCACAGTTTACAACTTTGCTGATTTTAAACCATGACCTGTGCTCTTGTTCTGTTCGGACAACTGCTTCTTGTTCTATGCGCAGGTTTTGTATGAGCTGTGAGAGCAATAGTTACTGTTTGTCATGCTCTTACTGTGTACCATTCAGTTGTGAGGTGCTGTCGAGTCACAGACGACTCATAGCGACCCTATGAACGAACGGCCTGAGCACTGTTCGTACATAAGAGTTTCTGGAGGCAAGCCATTTCGGAAGTGGATGCCGCTCCTGCTTCCAGACCATCCAGTACACAAAGTATTATTACATTATCTTTTTTTTTACATACATTATCTTACGGAATTTTTCCAACAATTATTCACAGTAGCTTGTTTTATTATTATTGTTGTTGTTGTTGTTGTTATTGTTGCTGCTGTTGTTGTTATATAAGTGAGAAAACAATGGTTCAAGGAATTGAGGTCACTTTCCCAAGGGCATATGGCTGGTGGACCCTGAATTATAATTAAAAAACAGTTAAGAGTCATTCTCTCAGGTGTCTTCTCTTGTTTATTTCCATTTTTAAAGCCATTTAATTGTTGAGAGTTCCATTACTGGAAGTTCTCAAGTAGCAGCCTGAAGAAATCAAAGCAGCGTAGGATCAGTCAGACTAATGGTGTCAAAGGCCATTTCCAGACTAGAAATGACAGGATTCTTTTTCCCCCCCAAAAAAGTAGTGTGCTTCATTTATATTTACTAATTAGTAGTAGCACCCATAGTTTAATGAGTCATGAGCTAGTAATATCTTGTCCCTCCATGTCTCCCCTTGCAAAGTACTTTTCCTAATAAAGCTCTTTTTTTAAAACAATAATTAGTATTAGTATTATTTCTTTTTTTTAATTTTTTTTATTTTATTATTTTTGTGTGAGTGTACCGTCAAATCAGATCTGACTGGTACAGGAGGAGATTGTCCCTCCTTCCCCGGCAGAGCATCTGGTGGCTTCGAACCGTGCACCTCTGGGATTGTAGTTGCAGCTCCTTACCACTAGGCCACCAGAGCTCCCCAGTATTAGTATTATTTCTTAACCATTGCTTGTTGAAAGTGAGGGAGACTTGAAATGCTTGTTGCAGAAGATAAAAGACTACAGCCTTCAGTATGGATTGCAATTCAACATCAAGAAAATAAAAATCCTCACTACTGGACAGAGAAGCAACATCATGACACATAGAGGAAAACATCATAGTTTTTCATCTTACATGGGCTCACAATCAACCAGCAGTCAGGAGATGAGAGATATCGCATTGGTCAAGTCTGCTGTCAGGGATCTTTTCAAATTACTTAGGAGCAATAATGTCAATTTGAAAAGTAAGGCACACATGATTCAGGTAATGGTCTTTTAAATCCCTTGCTATGCATCTGAATAAAGATGGCAAAAGAAGAATTGATGCCTTTGAGTTTTGGTGTCGGAAAAGAATACTAAACATTCCATGGAATGCCAAAAGAACAAACAGATAAATCTTGGAGAAGGTGCAACCAGAGTGCTCCTTGAAAGCAAAGGTGACAAAGCTTCAACTCATATACTCTGGGCATGCTGTTAGGAGAGGCTATTTCTTGGAAAAGGATATGTTTGATAGAGGGGCTGGTGTGAGAGATGAAGAACTTCAATGAGATGGACTGACACACTGCAGCTGTGGGTTCAAGTGTGTCCGTCATGATGAAGATGGGACAGGGTTCAGATCTATTGTTTAGGTCGCAGAGTTGCAGTGAATTTGATGGCACCTAACAACAACAACAGTTTTTACCAGAGAAGAGAGCTTTTCTTGAATGTAAACTTCCCTTTACTAAAAATTCAAATAGTAGAGCAGTGTCTCTGTCTTCAAAAGCCCCTCAAATAATGTCACCACTCCCCCTGACACACATCAAGAGAAATGCCTCTCAGTGCAGCTTTTCCATGGTGAAGGCTCTGGGCCGCAGCAGGAACTTCTTAGGCCACTCGATTCATGATGATGACACCTATGAGACATCAGAAGTCCAGCTGCTGCTTCTCTAGAGGAACAGCAAAGGTTTTCACAGTAGAAGATGGTGGGAAGGGAGGGAAGACCTTGATGACGTTCCGTGAACAAGGGCTAGTGTGCCTGGTCTGAAACCATAAAGTAAGGAACACTAGATGCAGAAGCAACAGGATGGCTGGGACTTGGAAATACACACAGAAAGTTGACTTGACAACAAGCAGCTGCTCCCTTAAGTGTTGTGATAGGTTTAATTCTAAGATGCCCCCTACACACCAGATTTACTTCTCCTAGTATACTTGACTTATATAATACCCTCCCTTTGTGAGAAGTAAATCTATATATTGTGAAATCAGAAAATGGATCAGTTGACTGAGTTAATCAAAAGGAAATTGCCCTTGATGGACCTGACCTAATTAGGTGAAGTCTTTTCTTGGGGTAGTTCAAGTACCAGAGAAATGTTCTCTAGCTAGCCTGAAGAAGGAAGCTACAGTGTTGTGAGAGGGCTTGAGGAGAGGGGCATATGACAGTGATCTAAAGGTGATCTTTAAGAACTGTTAGGTGGAGAAGACTATAGGGAATTGGGCTGCTAATCCAAAGGTAGAGCTTTTAGTGGCTCCATGGGAGTAAGATGGGCCACCACCATATGATTTACGGCCTCTGAAAACCCACTGGAATGTCAGCTGATTTGATAGTAATGTTTTTGGGCTGAGTTTTCTTGTGGTTTTTGTTAGTATTTTTAAAAGTGATTGTTAGCTGAAGAAAAATGAGGAAAAAGGAGAATTCAGTTCTAAATTTCAGGTTAACTGGTTTCTGCCAAAATACTTGAATGAACTTGGAGAAGACTCCAACGTCTAGACAGGGCTGATACCTTGACTTCAGCCTTGTGAGACCCTGAAGAAAGAACCCACTTATACTCACTCTTTTGACCAGAAGAAATTGGATGTGGTTATAAGTTGCTAAGTTTGTGGTACATTGTTATGCAGTAATTGAAAAGTATTACAGGTGGTGAAGGTTGAGAGTTTCCCTCGAGGTAGGAGGTATTCAGCATTCACTGAGAGTCCACCAAAGATTGCTTTCAATGGTGGTGGTGTGAGGGTAGAAAGAAGTTTCTGCAGTCAAGAAGTCTAAGTTCTACTCTCTGTCCCACTATTTATTAGCTAGGGAATTCTGGTAGTGTAACGTGTTACACTGCCAACCCTAAGGTCACACGTCTTTGCTGATTTGAAGCCCCTGGGAGCTCTGAGTGGAAAGGATGAACAATCTTCTGCTAAGAAAGCTGACTGAGAGTCACTATGGCTTTGAAAGTTGGACAAAACTTAAGGATGACAGAAGACGAATCAATGCCTTTGAGTTATGGTGTTGGAGAAGAGTGCTGACTATCCGATGGACCGCCCAAAGGAAAAACAAGTATGTCTTAGAAATGGTGCAGCCAGGATGCTCCTTGGGGACAAGGGTAGTAAAACTTCATCTCACATACTTTGAGCATGTTGTTAGGAGGGGCCAGTCCTTGGAAAAGGACATCATGCTTGGAAAGGTAAAGGGTGAGCAAAGGAGAGGAAGAATCTCAAGCAGATGGATTGACACAGTGACTGTAATAATGGGCTCAAGTGTGTCAGGAGATGATGAGGGTGGCGCAGGATAGGGCAGGGTTCAGATCCATTGTGCTTAAGGTCGCTATGAGTCATAGTTGACTCAACAACACTTAATAACAACAGCAGGAATTGGAATCAAAGAGATTTATTAGCAGAATCATTCTTGACAGCAATGATTTTTTTTTTATTCTTTGGCAAATAATGTCTACTAGGAATATTTCTTTTAGGGTTAAAAGTCTTAGATGAGTTAACAGTCAGTAGCACACAGTGGCCACATGATAGTTATAAATGCACATTTAAAAAACAAAACAAACCAACAACAACAAACACTCCAGTAGCCAATCTAAAGTAGTGAGAGATTTTCCTCTCACAGCAAGGACACGTTTGAAACCCAATGGAACAGATGCAAGCGCTTTCTCAACTATTGGAACCCTGACCTTATCCTAACAAGCAGTGGGTAAGTGTTTAACTGCATAAGAGGTTAAGTGCTTTTCTGAAAGGTCCTCAGTTTGAACCTTTCAGCTTCTCAAAGAGAAATATGTGGTAATTTGCTTTTGCAAAGATTGTACCTTTTGAAAGTTTTATAGGACTAGACAGTAATGGGTTTAGGTTTTGGATCTCACGTTGAGTTTCCAGGCTTTTAAGAGGTAAGAGATTTGAGAATATTAATTGAACTGCAAGAGCTGTCAAAGTTTCCACAGCTGTCCTTTAGTTAGGCTAATGGCAGGTGAGGGTAGGTGCTTTGAAAAAGAGTCACAGCTCCTCTGAGTCATGGTATTGTACGGAGGTATGTCTTGGAAAAGGTGCAACCAGAGTGCTCCTAGGAGGTAAGAATGGCAAAATTTTCTCTCTCATCCTTTGGACATGTTGCAAAGAGACACTATTCCTTAGAAAGAGACATCATACTTGCAAAGGTGGAGGGTGAACCTAAGAGACCTCACCCACAACGAGCTGGAACGAGATAGCGACTACAGTAGTGGGCTCAAGCGTATCAGATGGTGAGGATAGCATACGAAAGAACAAGCGATGAGGGTTGTTTTGACTCGAAGGCACCTGACAACGAAACCACAGGCTTAGTGGTAAGAAGCTGCACTGCCAACCCAAAGGCAGGTGAGGCACTGAGCTGCTCTATGGGAGAAAGATAGACAATCTCCTGTGTGATTTTTTTTTTTTAAATCCTAGAGGTCAACTATGAGTTCGTTGCCACTGTATGCGACATAGTAAGAACAAAGTCACAGTGAACTCTAGTGGCACAATTCATATAGGTACCTTTGCTGCTAACCCAAAGCACACGACTCTCGGCTCTGGCAGTTGGAACCCACTAGCCTCTGACGGGAGAAAAACAAGCAATCTCCAGGGGGATTTATACCCTCCCAAAATCTGCTGGAGGGTCACCTATGAGTCCGCTCTGGCTCAGTAAGTAATACAAGAGACTCAGTCACAGTGTTCGGGATGAAAAAGAGGGCAGCTGTTGAGACCCGAGAGAGGGAACGAAATGAGGAAGACGGGTCTGAATGTTCAGCCCTTCTTTCTTCAGTGGTCCGCCAGTTAGGGAATGTACTATACCAAGACAAACTCAACACTGGGTGACAGTGAGATAAATTCATGCCCGAGAAAGACGATCTACAAGGTTTCAAAGTCAGGGCATATTTAATGAAACGTATAAGTATTGGCATTTGATAAACTCCCATTTCTGTGATGGCCGATCAAGGGCCCTTCTGTAGTGGGTGCGATAGGCGTTGGGCCACAAACATCCAGATAAAAATCGCAGAACTGTGGATATGGTAACTCAATTACCAGCAATTATCTAATTTCCGAACCTGTCTTCTTTTCTGTAAAGTGAAATGATTGTGCTTAACTTTTAATGCTTGTTGGCTGTAGTATAAAAAGTTCATTTTAAGGTCGCTCACATAGTTTTTATGCATTCATTCTCAATTTACGCTCAAACTTTGATAGCAAACAAAGATTATTCTTTTTTTTAAATTTAGGTTGTTTATTTTTCATTTCAATGAACATCTACAGAGATATTCTTATTATAATTTGCTGTCATTATTTATTGTTCCCATTTTAAAGAGAGAGCCTCATGAGACGGACTCGAACCATATCTGCCCCTCACCTTCTTCCCATCCTTGCTCCATGATGGCTGCTGTAGGTCACAAGACTAGAGCGAGCGGAGCCGAGAAACCACTTAATTTGTCCTTAGCGTGCCGCCGTAGCCGCTGCGGCCGCGTGGTTCTCTCTGCTGCGGAGGCACGAGCAGTACAGTGGGAGGGTCCTGGCGTTCCTCCCACCGTACGTCAGTGCGTGAGCCCGGCCTCTGAGAGCTCCGGAACAGCCGGCGCGCTCACACCCGGCTTCGCTTCAGCCTCTTTCGACTTGCCGCCATCGCTGTCATGCTGGCTGCCTCTCTCCGCCGCTGCGTCGCAGCCGCAGCCTCCCGGGCCGGCCCGCGAAGCCTTCTGCACTCCGTCCCGACCCCCAGCTCCGCCGCCGGTAAGGCCCCCTCCTGCCATTGCCCGCTCCCGCGTGTCCTTGCAGTGACCTGGGGCCCCGCCGACACTCGAGGGCAGGCTCCCCCCGCGGCCTAGCCGGTGCCCTGCGTGCCAGTGGCGGTTCCCAGAGACCGCAGGTCCGCTCTGTATGCTGCCTCGATTTGTGGGGGACTCGAGTTCGTGCCCACGCGGCCTCTCTCAGCGCGGTTTCATGGCGCGGGCATCATGGTTTGATCAGGTTCCGCCAGACACAGTAGTGGGCGCCGCGATCCTGGACACCCCCGCTTCTTGGTGTCAACCGGCACCTTTAGCTTTCTGTCACTGATCGGGTCCTGGGGCTGACCCTGCGATCACCTGGCCGGGAGTGGCCGCTGCGGGCCTGTAGCGCCTCGGTGAAGGTGACATTGAGCCGCAGGGCGCGCCTTTCAGGGTGGGGGTGGGGGTAGCCCCTTCAGGACCTGGGCACTGTCACACCTTTTTCCAAAAGCACAGTATGCGTTGGTGTGGAACACAGTATACTTTTTAATTTTGTTTTAAACTAGGCATTTATTTTGTATGTCACCTTCACGATTGATTCTGGTACTTTTAGGGACTGCTGTAGGTTGCACTCGTTTGTCCACGTTTAAAGTGGATTTTCATATTTCCTGACACCTAGATGAAAGTCTTACATTTTTAGGTCTAAGAATCAGAATATTACTCTTTGGTAAATTAAATGTCATAGATCCAAGGGTACTGAGTTTTGCAAATATGAGGAAGCTTCGGTTTGGGGTTTTTTTCCGCCTCTTGGCATTAAAGCCTGATTCCTGGTCTATGACATGTGCAGCCAGTTCTTGTTTGCTATCTTACTTTTCCATTATATGTGTACCAAGATATTTTGTGCCTAGAACTGTGTATATAGTTACAATGATTGTACCTTGATGTTGGTCCCTGATGTCAGTATATTACATTATGACATTTAACCCCCAGGTTTGCATATTTGAACATTTCAGAAACTCACAGCTAGTACTTTTGTTCCATTAGCTAGAACCTATGAAATAGATCCTGCTTCCTTCTGGTCAAACTTTTATTTTTTTATAGCTTATCATAAACTATTAAGGCTAGAGCGAGGTTAGAGACAGACCATGCAGGCCATCTTGTTTTATAAAAGAGGAAACCAAGGCATACCTTGTAAAGACTTCTTAGGTATTGATGAAATAATTTTGTTTCTTAGCCATAATTAGGTTTGACACATCCTAACTTGGGGCGTTTTTTTGTGTTTCTTTCCTTCCCCAGTCGTTTAAGTGTTGGACTGTTTTTAATTTTTTCTTACAGCTAGGTTTTTGGGGAGATTTCCTACATTTTTGTGGTTGGTTGAGAGAATAGAGTTTTTTTTTCCCAAATTGAAATTGAAGGATTGCACTTTTCTTAGGCAGCACTTATGACTTAGTGGTAAGGAGTTGCTCTGCTGACCCAAAGGCACAGGGTTCACATCCACCAGTTCAAATCTCCTTCCATTCTATTTACTCCTCTGAAAACTCTGGGTCAATTCTGACTCAATGATACTTAACATTCTTTTTTTCTTAATAAATTTATAAACACATTTCTTTTCTAGATTTTTTTTTTATTCCTCAACCTATATATGTTTTAGCAAGAAAAAGATTTTAGGGCGAGAGAGAGAAAGAAACTGGTCCCAAGAAATAAGCTGGCCTTTATTACATGGTCTGAGAGGGATGCCAAGTGACAAAGAGCAGAGAAAGTAAAAATGGAATGTGGGTAGTGTAGGGTGGCCTCTTTTTATAAGGGTCCTGGGGGACTAGGGAAGATGGTATTTTGCTCAGAATTTGGGGCTGTTAATTAACTTGGGTTTGGGCTTTTGTGATTAGGCCCAGAGCCTTATGGCCACCCTAGATGTCAACAGGTTTCTCAAGGAGTGATCAGTCCTTCTAATATATATCCCAACCACACATCATGATCTGTCCACAAGGAGGCAGTATTAGAGAGATTACCCATTTTCAGACATCTTTGTGTGACCTTGGACATTTTAACCTTCTTGAGCCTTAATCACCTTTTCTCTAAACTTGGAATAGTATTTGGTAGTTGTGGGATTTAAATAATATTATTTAATCCTTGGCATATAGAAAATGCCTAGGACAATTTGTAATTGCTTTATAATCATGTGTTCTGTTTTTGTGTATTATAGATTGGAATTTGTTACCACTGTAGAACTGAAGAGATTTTAAGCAGTTGCAAAGTCCATAACTTAAAGCTATCACAAGCTGATGTCCCAGTATGATGTCCTTTTCCAAGGACTGGCCCCTCCTGACAATTTATGCCCACCAAAGTATGTGGGGCAGAGTCACCATCCCTGCCTCTAAGGAGAACCCTGTTTATACTTTACAAGACAGACTTGTGTCTTCTTTTGACACTTAGCTCTAACTTATAGTAACTCTATTTATAGTAATTCTTTATATAGCAGAATGAAACATTGGGTCCAGAAAACCAATGGTTGCTTGTCCTGGGTCACAATCACCTCAACAGTGATAGGTTTACTTCTAGAATTCTCATTTCGAACTCTTTGCCACTGAATTGGAATCGACTCATGGCTGACCTAGCAGTTCTCAAAGGCTGTAAATCACACAAGAGGAGATTGCATATCTTACTCAGAGCAACTGGTGGATTCAAACCAAGCACAATTGACTTACCCACTAGGCCACCAGAGCTACACCATTGAAATATTCATTCTTTGTGTATTGTTCATGTAGATTGATAAAAGCCAAGAGATAAATGAGCCCCTTAACATTAGCTTTTTTTTTTAAATGAGCTCTTGATTGATGCCAAAAAAGTAGTAAGGAATAATTTTTAGATTGAGACTGTAGCACTGCTCACTTCCTCTAAATTGCTCTTGTTTTTTACAACGCATCTCTTTTCCTACTCTGGAACTCTTAGGTTGAATTAAAAAAACCAACACAACACTTGAGTATTTGTTCAGAATAGCTTGCCGCCTCCTTGTAGGTACCAGTAATTCTCCTCCAACTCCTAACAACCCTCTCTACAGCAGGACAAAACCCTGATGGATCGTGCTCCATCTTCACACTCTCGCCTGTGCTTAAAGCCTATTGTTGTAGTCACTTTGTCCCTCTCCTTGAGGGTCTTCCTTTCTTTTCTGATCCTATACTTTAACAAGTGTGATGCCTTTCTCAGGGACCAGCCCCTCCTGATAATATGCCCAAAGTATGCAAGACAGGTCTCATCACCATTCTTGCTTCTGAGGAGCACTCTGGCTTCATTTATTGCAAAATAAAGTTGTTTCTTTGGGACATCTGTAGGATATTCAATATTCTTTGGTAGTACCACAATTCAGAGACATCAATTCTTAGACCTTGTTTGTTCATTGCCCAACTTTCAGGTGAATGTAAAGTAATTGGAAGTACTGTACTGTAGCTTGGCTCAGGCATGCTTTAAGGTGGCATACTTGCTGTTTAAGTACTTTCTGAAGCTTCACTGGGGTGGTATAGTAAAGATCACTGCCCCCCCCTTCATTAAGATCAGTGTTTTATTTGGTAGAACAGTATTTTGCTTTAAAAGGTGAAGTTAAGAGAATTAATCAAGGTAAGAAGAGAGCATGGTTGAAATTCATTACGTTAGGAAGTAAAGGATGGAACCAGATTTTTTAAAATTTTTAAAAAAAATTTTTAAGGCATTAGCCTCCTTTTGACAAAGGGAAATTTGTTCTCATAAAAAAACCATTTTCATATTTTCAAAATATTCTTCATACAGAAGCAATGGGTTATTGGATATTAGTCACTGGGAGAAAACCAATGGAGACAGCCATTAGGTCTTCATGAAGCCCCCTGTCCTGAATGTGGCAGATGTAGGTGCTAGACCAACCAGCAACATATTAATTTCTGGGACTAGCATTCCTTTAGACAACTTAGTTTATAAATAGTGAATACTCCTAGATTCTAGTTAAATGTTCCAATGTCTATGTTACATTTTTGGTGCCCTGTTCTTAAAAGCTCTAGACCCTTTCTCCGCTTTTTTGGTTCTAGCTTCTTTTATGGCATTTGTAACCAAAACCTGGTTTTAAGGGAAATTTCATGTAGCTAAATCAGACCTCTGAAGTTGCACAGTAATGTTTTGTGAAAGGAAGTTTATGTAGCTATGACTTGATTTCTAAATAGAACAACTAGGGGAAAGTTTAACCAGTGGTGGTAAAAATTAGTATTTCTCTGCTGCAAGCCTCCAGCGTGCTTGGGTCTGAAGTGATCCTGTGCATTCCTATAGTGCTTGCAAGAGCAGTGTTGAAATGGTTTGAGGCTTTGCTCTACACCATCCATGGAGCAAGGTTATAGAAATTTCAGACAATTGGGAAAAAAATTAGTATTTTTCTGGATGCATCTATTGTAATGTACAATATTATCTGAAGTGATTTCACTCAAGAAAAATTATATGTTAATAAGCTATGATTTAACTTTTCTCAGATTTTTTTTTTTAATTTTAATGAAAGTTTACAGAGACTTTGGATTTCCGAGCATTCACTATTGCACAGTTTCCTCCCTGCCTACCTCTCCTCCCCAGTTTGCTTTTCTCTTTGAAAAGTAAAAGAAAATTTAAAAAAAAAAATTCTTTCAGTCCATTTCACTATGCAGCTTTCATTCTGGACTCTTGTCATGACAGTAATAACTAATCATATATTCCTCCTAAACAGTTCTCTCCCTCATCTGTTTCAGTGCAGTATACATTATTTATCCCCTCTTAGTTTCCCCCCAACTCCTATGTCAGACCTGCTTTACAACAGTGGTTGTTGTTTTTATATGCCATTGAGTTGCCTGCAACTCATAGTGATCCTATATACAAGAGCCCTAAATGCCATTCTATCCTGTGTCAACCTTGCTGTCTCAAACACATTCATTCCCACCACTCCACTCACAGAATCGATCCATGCCATTGAGGGTCCTCCTTGCAACATGCCCAAAGTGTGTCAGATGAAGCTTCAGAATCCTTGACTCATAAGAAACATTCTGGCTTTACCCTCTCCAGGACAAACCTGTTTGTTCTCCTAGCAGTCCATCGTATATTCAACACTCTTCTTCAGCACCACAGCTCAAAGGCATCAACAACAGTGGTACTGTATAGTATTTGTCCTTTTGTGACTGAGATATTTCACATAGCATAATGTCCTCCAGGGTCAATAATTTTGTGTATTTCGTTAGTTCTGGTCAGTCTGTCCTGACTCATTCATAGTCTTTTATGAACATCTAATGAACCTCAGTTTCTTTCTCTTGCTAAAAAAAAAAATCATGAGTTTCTTGTTTTTCAATGCAGTATAGTATTCCATTGTGTGAATATACCAAAGCTTCTCTGTACATTTGTTTCTTGATGGGTACAGCTCTTTACTGTTGTGAACGAAGCCGCAATAAACATGGGTGTTCGGTTATGGTTTCTTTAGGGTATATTCCCAGTGGTAGAATTACTGAGTCAAATGGTATTTCTGTTTCCAACCTTGAGAAAGCATCATACCACCTTCCATAGTGATTGCACTATTTTACATTCCCACCAACAGTGAATAAGGGTTCCAGTTTCTCCACAACCTCTCCAGCATTTGTTTTTTGTATGATTTCACTTTTGACAAAAGTTTACACCTATGAAACCTCCATAACCCATTGATTTTGAGTTGATGCTAACTCACAAGGACCCTATAGGGCAGAAAGAGAGTAATTCCCCACCCCAGGGTACACATACTTTTTTTCACCACTGTAGATTAATTTGCATTTTCTAAAATTTCACAGAAATGGAGCCTACTCTTTTGTCTAGCTTTGTTGGGCTAATATTTTTGAGAATAAGCCATATTATTGATTCAGGTTTTCTGTTCATTTTTGGAGTCGGTTATGTTTACCTTTTCATTTAGCAACATGAGGAGAGGATTGTGTTTTCCTAATATCAACCAGTCATATGCATGTTAGTGTGTGTGTATATATATATATACACACACACATATATATACATACACACACACACACACTATATACATATAGTAAAGGCTTAAGAATTGAACTAATGCGTTATAGATATTAACTTGATGAGAAGCTGCTAAACAGTTTTCCAAAATGGTTGTACCATTTTACACTTAAACATTAAGGCCAGCTCTACTGTTGGAACAAAGGCGGATTATAATGTCTTAAAAACAGTGGGTTAAGGGCTTGTTAAAGTCTTTGTTGACACATTAAATGTGAGTAGGGAGCTCTTGGTGGCTTAGTGGTAAGGAGTTATTCTGTGCTGTTGAGTCGCCTGCTACTCATAGCGACCCTATGTACAACAGCCCTAAACCCTGCTCTATCCAGTGCCAATCTCACTGTCTCCAACACACCCACCCCGATTACCCCAGTCACTGAATCAGTCCACCTCATAAAGTGTCTTCCCCTCCTGTACTGTCCCTCTACCCTCTCAAGCATGATGCCCCTTTGTCAGAAGAAGCCTCAGAATCCTTGCCTCCAAGGAGCAGCCTGGTTTAACCCTCTCCAGGATGAATCTGTTTTCTTAGCAGTCCATAGTATATTCCTAGCACCACAGCTCAAAGGCATCAATTCTCCTTCTGTCCTCCCTCGTCATTGTCTCTCTGATGCATAGCAAATTATTGCAAAGACCATGGCCTGTATCAAACACACCTTAGTCTCCAGAGAGACACCATTGCTCTTCAGTACCCTGAAGACTTTCCCATCGCAATACGTTTTTTGATTTCCTGGCTACTGGTGCCGAGAGTGTTGACCGTGGAACCAAGCAGACTAAAGTTGTTAACAATCTCAATCTCTTCACCATCCATCCTGATGCTGCCAATTGGTCCATTGGTGAGAATCTTTGTCTTCTTGATATTTAGCCTTGATCCATATTTAAGGCTGTAGTCTCTGATTGTCTGCAGCAAGTGCTTCAGGTCTTCCTCAGTTTTAGCAAGCAGGGTTGGGTAGTCCGCATAATGCAGATTGTTAATGGATCTTCCACCAATCCACACTTCTCATAGAGCCCAGCCTCCAGGATAATCTGTTCTGCATATAAGCTGAAAAGGTATGGAGATAAGCTATATCCCTGGCATACACCCTTCCCAATTTTGAAACATGCAGTGTTTCTTGCTCTGTTCTGACAACTGCCTCTTGCAGCAAATACCACAGGAATGTCTATCTTTGTTTCATTGATTATGCAAAGCCATTTGACTGTGTGGATCATAACCTACTGTGGCTGATTCTGAGAAGAATGGAAATCCCAGAACACTTGATCATACTAATGTGAAACCTGTACTTGGACCAAGAGGCAGTCCTCAGAATATAGCAAGGAAAACACTGAGGTACATGGTTCAAATTCACCATCTGCTCCAAGAGAGAAAGATGGACAATCTCCGATGCAATTTACAGGCTCTGAAAACATGCTGGAGGGTCTGTTATGAGTTGGTTCCAACTCGGTAGTAACTAACCGTAGTCTTAAGAGTTCTTAAATATACATGTTGTTGGCATTAAATATTTTCGCTTGTAATATATTTGGGTCTGGAGGTCCATTCTTTTCCTCATCATAGAAATTAAAGCATGCCTTATAGGCTTAAATATGTCCCATTTCATTCTCGGTTTGCAGAGATATAGGTCTCTGAGAAGATTGAAACTTGAGATGTGATCCTGTGGGACTAATGATGTGCATTTTGCTGTAGTGTCTTTTATGTGCTGTCTAGTATATGACTTACAGTAACCTTATGAACAGCATATCTGAACCCTGCCCTATTCTGTGCCATCCTTATAATTTCCGACATTAACTTGAGTCCATTGCAGCAGTCACTGTGTGTCAGTCCATCTATCTAATTGAGGGTCTTGACTCTCCATGCATGATATCCTAGTCCAACAAATAGCCCCTCCTAACTACATGCCCAAAGTATGTGAGTTGAAGCCATGTCATCTTTTTGCCTCCAAGGGGCAATCTGGCTGTATTTTCTGTAAGATGTATCTGTTTGATCTTTTGGCAGTCTGTGGGATATTCAGTATTCTTTCAATACTACAGTTCAAAGGTATCAATTTTTCTTCTGTCATCCTTATTGTCTAGCTTTCAGATGCAGTGATTAAAAAGACCATAGCTTAAATCAGGAACACCTTATTCCTCAAACTGGCATCATTACCCCTCTGTAATCTGTAAAGGTCCCTGACTGCAAACATTCCTAATGCAGTACATCTCATCTCCTGATTGCTGGTACCAAGGGTGTTGATATTTGATTTAAGATGAAATTGTTGACAGTTTGTCTTTTCCCCATTGTTACCTATTGGACTAGTGGTGAGAATTTTTGTTTTCTTGATGTTGAGATGTAATCCATATTGAAGGCTGTATTTTTTGGTCTTCTCCAAGCATTTCTTGTCCTCCTCACTTTCAGCAAGCAATATTGTATCATCTCTATAATGTAGGTTGTTAATAATGAGTCTTCCTCCAATCCTGGTGCCACATTCTTCAGAGTCCAACTTCTCTTATAATTTACTTAGCATATAGATTGAATAGAGAATAGAGAGAATGGATACTACCCTGACATGTGCTTTTCTTAATTTTTTTTTCTCCTTGGGTGGTAGTTCTGTCTTTATAATTTCTTTTTTAATTTTTTTATTAATTTTAATGAAAGTTTATAGACTTAGGGTTTCCGCCCCTAATTCACTCTTCTTGAAAAGTAAAACTTTCATTATTATGCAGTCCCTCCCCTTAATTAATTTTAGTGAAAGTTTACAGAGACTGGATTTCCATTCATTTTTGCACTTTCCTCCCTGCCCACCCCTCCCCTCACTTTTCTTAATTTTAAACTGTCATTTTCCTGTGCTGTATTCACACAACAACCTGTTAGTCTTAAATATAGCTTTTGCATGAGCATAATAAAGAATTCCCATTCTTAATTTTAGTCATAATTTATGATCTACATAATCAATAAAACACAAATAGACATTCTTCTGGTATTTTTGCTTTCAGCCAGGATCCATCTGACATTAGCAAGATGTCCCTTGTGCCACGGCCTCTTCTGAACCCAGCTTGTATTTCTAGCAGTTCTCTGTCTGTGTACTATTCTGGCCTTTTTTTGGATGATCTTCAACAATATTTTGCATGTGATATTAATTATATTAAATAATTTATTAATTCTGTTGGATCACCTCTCTTGGGAATGGGAACAAATGAATCTCTTGCAGACAGCTTTCCTCCAGATTTTCTGACATAGACTGGTGAGCACATCTCTATGTCTCAGGTTGCATCTCTTGTTAAAACATACCAATTGGTATCCCACTAATTCTTGGGGCCTTCCCCCCACCATTCATTCATAGTTGCACATTTTCCTCCCTGCCCATCCGTTACCCCCCAGTTTGCTTTTCTCTTTGAAAAAAGGAAAAAATTTCTTTCATTGTTATACAATATCCACCCCCTCCCCGAGTCCACTTTGGGGCCTTATTTTTGTCAGTGACTTCAATGCAGCTTAACTTTTCTTTCATCACCATTGACTTTTATTTTAATACAGAGGAAACAATAAGACAACTTTTTTTTTTAACAACTATTTTTTAAAACATGAGGATGGGTGAGCTCTGGTGGCCTGGTGGCGAGAAGCTGCAACTGCAATCTCAGAAATGCACTGTTCGAATCCACCAGATGCTCTGCTAGAGAAGGAGGAACAATCTCCTGTACCTGTCAGATCTGATTTGACGGTACACACAAAAAATAATGAAATAAAATAAATTAAAAAAGAAAAAACACACATGAGGATGAAAGGGCCTAAATGGAAAACACCATTGACTTTTGATCATATGGTGCTTCCTGAAATTTCCATCAGCCAGTTCTTTTTGGTACAGTGACTGTATATTCACTCCATCGTGTTTTTCTCCCCCCTTCATCTTTTATTTATTTTTTATTATTTTGTGTGTATATGTGCTGTTGAATTAGTACAGGAGATTGCCCCTCCTTCTCCGGTGGAGCATCTGGTGGATTTGAACTGCGTATCTTTGGGTTGCAGAGCAGCTTCTTGCCACTAGGCCACCATCTTCTTTTAATGCTTCCTGTATCATTCAGTATTTTGCCTGTAGCATTTCTCAGTATTGCAACTTGGGCTTGAATTTGTTTTTCAGTTCTCTCAGCTTGAGAAATGATGTAGCCTTATGGTAATGTAAGTTGTTCTTGTGAGATGCCTTTGAATCATTTCCAACTCATAATGGTCCAGCGCACAGCAGGAGAAACACTGCTTGGTCCTGTACCATCCTCATAGTCAGGCTCTTTAAGAACTCATTGTTACAGCCACTGTTTCAATCTATTGTATTGACAGAAAATATAATTTTTTCTTTGTATAAATTATAATTAGATAAGGATTAATTATTACTATGTATCTGAGAGCTGAACAGTGAATAAAAATGACAGAAGAATAATTGATGTCATTGAGTAGTAGCATTAGAGAAGAGTGCTGACTATCCATCCTGTAGATTGCCAGAAGAAGAGACAGAAATGTCTGGGAGAATGTGCAACCAGATTGTGCCATCAGGCAAGGATGGTGAAGCTTCACCTCATATTTTGGGCATATTGTTGTTAGAAAGGATTATTTCTTGGAAAATGACATCATGCTTGGATTAGGTAGAACAGAGGCAAGATCCTCAAAGAAATGGTTTGACATAGAGACTGCAGCAATGAGCTCAGATACATAGGAGCTGATGAGGATGATGCAGGATAGCACAGGGTTCAGATCTCCTGTTAATAGGGTTGCTATGAGGCATACTCAACATGATGACACATAACAATAGTTGTTTATTTAGTGCCTAAGGAGGATCATCGATGGCTTTGTGGTCAGGAATTGCCCTCCCAAACCAAAGGCAGGTGGTTTGAATCCACCACCTGTTCCATGGGAGAAAGATGATGGGCAGTCTTCTCCCATGCAGTTTACAGCCCTAAAAAGCGTCAGCTGTGAGTTGGTTCCATCTCAACACCACACAAGGTGACAAGCCTTGTGTGAGATTTTATTTACTTTTATACTTAACATTTATAATCTGGAAAGATACTTACTGACTTCCATTTTATAACTAAGAAACAAACTTGAGCTAATTCCCCCAAGATTAAGCAGTTAGAAAGTAAAGAGAGCTTAGAGGTATTTGAACACTAGGTTGTGCTGCTGCCTCAGAATCAAAGGTAAAATTCCCCATTACCTAACCCCATTACAGAAACTGTTCAGGAGGAAAACAAAGATTTTTCTTAAATTACCTCAAAGAGTATATTGATTAAAAGAATGCTAAAGGCAAGAAAAACCCTGTTTTGCTCAAAATAATATATGAAAATATCTCACTTTATAGACATCTTACAAAAATAATGTGATTTCCCCCCCTCGCAGTGGGAGTAGATGAGATTTGTCAGTGTCTGTGTCTAGTTTGGATAAAGCAGTATCTAAAATTACCTAATTAGTCTAATTTTTAATAGTCAATACTTTTCTTGTAATATTCAATAAATATGGAACTCTATAAAAAATATTTTTTCTCTCCCAGAAATAACCAGTTGTTGTTGTTGTTGTTATGTGCCGTCAAGTCATTTGCGATTCATAGTGACCCTATGTACAACAGCCCTAAACCCTGCTCTATCCTGTGCCAACAGCTTTGCCTCTGACACACCCATCCCGATTACCCCAGTCACTGAATCAGTCCACCTCATAGAGGGTCTTCCCCTCCTGCGCTGTCCCTCTACCCTACCAAGCATGATGTCCCTCTCCAAGGACCTGTCCCTCCTTACAACATGTCCAGAGTATATCAGACGAAGCCCCAGAATCCTTGCCTCCAAGGAGTAGCCTGGTTTAACCCTCTCCAGGATGAATCTGTTTTCCTAGCAGTCCATGGTACAAGCAATACTCTTCTCCAGCACCACAGCTCAGAGGCATCAATTCTCCTTCTATCCTCCCTAGTCACTGTCCAACTCTCTGATGCATAACAAGTGATTGCAAAGACCATGGCCTTTATGAGGCGCACCTTAGTAATTAAAATAAAAACTCCTCCCACAAGGAATTACTTTTTTTTTTCATGAACTTCTTTTTGTTGTGATTTGATCAAAAGTTTACAGTGTTGTTTGTCCATTTAACAGTGCATACACATTATGTTTTGTGACACTGATGACGATCCCCACATTGTAACAGCTGTCCTCGCACTTCCTCCCGCTTTCCCTTTTCCATTCATCCTTCTTTCCAATCCCTTCCTGCTTCTGAGCTTTCTCCCTGGGTAGTAGTACTGTTTTGATTTTGTGTGGTTAATTGTTCTAAGGAGGGTATTCTAAGGAGGCTTATCATTTGGTTGAAAATTGAGTTTTGGGAGTGATTTCCTTTTAAGGCTTGAAGGATGACTAAGAGTAATCTTAGGTTCCACCAGACCCTAAATTTTTTTTTTTTTAAATTTTTTGTGTTTGTATCATCAAATCAGATCTGACTGGTACAGGAGGAGATTGCCCCTCCTTCTCCAGCAGAGCCTCTGGTGAATTTGAACCATGTACCTCTGGGATTGCAGTGCAGCTTTTTGCCACTAATCAAATCTGTGACTTGGCAGCTGAGTGCCTAATCTGTAGTGCCACTTTAAGCACCACTAGTACCACTGGTAGACTAATGGCGAGAAGCTGCACTACAATCCCAAAGGCACGCAGTTCAAATCCACCAGCTGCTCCGTAGGAGGAGGATTCACAGTCTCCTCCCATGCGATTAACTGCCTCTGGAAACCTGCCAAAGGACCAGTTATGAGTCAGGTCTGACACAACATGCAAATTCTAAAGCCAGGCCAGGCCTAGCTTCCAGGTCCTTTCTGTGCCCCTCTCCTGCAGTGAGTTTTCCAAGTCATTGTTTGTATGTCTCATGAGGCATATGCTGAGGGAGTAGTGGATTATTTTTGTGTGACCCCTTTCTCTAGAGAGGAGGTAGATCTTGGCTTCAAGATTCTTGTGAATTTGAGATGCACAGGAAACTAACTCCTGCAATTTCAAACTGAGAACAAACTTTGTGACTCTTCTTCCTCACCTCATGTCCTGACAGCCCCAAGTTTTGCAAGTCTCCACATAGGGACCTTGTGGCTCTTTGGCTACATTGTTCTCATGGACCTTTGGCTACATGATGTCCTGTTTAATTAAATATTTACTTATGCATGGGAACCATAAGGAGGATTTATTAGAGTTTTGTTCTGTATTTTCTTCCACTCTTATCAGAGATTTTCTGTTATGATCCATTTTAGAGCAGTCATTGGTGGTAGTTGAGCACCATCTGGTTCTACTTATTAACAATTTTTAAGTTAACATTGGACACAAGGAAAAATAAAACATAAGCATACATATATATACTTTGTTCTGTTTGCTTTGCTTAATTCTTAAAGATCCTTTCATAACAATATATGGTTAATTTTGTTTGACTTGCTAAATAATTTTCCTACCATGCCATATATAATTGATTCAAAATTTAATAAATAAATTAGTACTATTTTTTTTTAAATATTGAAATTACTGGTTTTTCTCCATTGTAGCTGTCCAGACAGTTCGCTGCTACTCCCACGGGTCTCATGAGACAGAAGAGGAGTTTGATGCTCGCTGGGTGACATATTTCAACAAGCCAGACATCGATGCCTGGGAATTGCGTAAAGGTAATTGAAAAAGATGTGGTCTGCTTTGCTATGGAAATATGAATTGCTATATAATGTTTCACTACTTTGTTAAAAGCAAGTATTTGTATTTTGAAAGTACACATCATGTAAACTGGTTTACCTCATGCACCTTGCATTTGAAGTTTATGACTTCCCTGGTGTGTGTTTTTGTACACAGCAAGATTTTTTTAAAACAGGTACAATTGATGTTTGGGGCCAGATGATTCTTTGTGTAGGTGGAAAAGGGCATTCTGTGCATTGTAGTATATTTAGCAGCATATGACCTCTACCCAGTAGGTGCCAGTGACATGCCTTACTGTACTTATAACAACCAAGATACCTGTCTACAAGTCCCTTGAGGGACACAATCATTCCTGGTTGAGAACTATTTCTATAATGTCAGAATAAGAGCCAACAGTTTCTAGGTAATGGTTTGAGGGGCTTTTATTCTTTTATAAGATTTGTCTTGTCCTAAAAAAAAAGTCCAGTCTAAGGTAGGAGCTTGTTTTCCTAAATTTTAAAATGCCTTTTTTTTTATGGGTAAGTAGCATTAATGTTAACTAATCACTAATTTCCATTAGAGTAATTCAGTCTTTGTGGCTTATGTTTATAGCATTTTTCCCCCCGCTGGTGTCCTCTGTTTAGATATTTTTAAATAATAAAACTTAACAATCCAAGTGCTTCAGACTTCTTCTAAAATGTAATGACTCTGCTTTGCTGCACTCAAGGAAATTCGTACTGAATAATCTTGAGTAGAAGTAATGGAAAGAACAGCAATTCTGTGTTCCCATTAAGAGAATCTTGAATTTTATGATGTGTCATTTTGTGCAGAGTCGAAAGTAATCATGCCCAGTCATTTCTGGTTGAATGTTTCTGAGTCTGTGCACTAATGTTTCTCTATAATAGCTCCTTAATGCCCTCATTTGGGCTTCATTAATACTCACTAAGCATTTCCCTGGTGGTTTTAGAGTCTTTGCAATTAATTCTTTTTAAAGCAACTAAAGCAGATGCATTGCACTAAAAGATGCGAGTTGGAAATGGCCCTCTTGTTTGAATAGAAACCTACTAATTATTATGAAATGGTATTTGCATTTAGGAAAATACTTATTTTTTTCCTTTAGGTTTCATGCTGCTGCATAAGTTATCCTTTCCACTAATTTACTGTGATCTTGTCTAGAGTTTTTTTGGTTTTGTTTTTATTTTTTTTTTAATAATTTTAATGAACATTTACAGAGAATTTGGATTTCCATTCATTCATTGCTGCACTTCTCTCCCCGCCCAGTTGTCTAGAGTTTTTAAAGGCCTTTATAGATGAGAATAGAAGTTCCACAGATAATATAGCCATAGTGCAATCAAAATATAGATAACTAAATTGCCATTTAAATGAGAATATTCTAGCTTGACATGACCTTTTTTTTTTAACAGGGATGAACACACTTGTTAGTTATGATCTGGTTCCAGAACCTAAAATCATCGATGCTGCTTTGCGGGCATGCAGACGGTTAAACGATTTTGCTAGTGCAGTCCGCATCCTAGAGGCTGTTAAGGTCAGTGAAATAACTATATTCTTGATGTGGTTGGGCATATTCTATGCTTTTGCATTTAAGATTCTTGAAACTAGTTCTCACATGGCTAGAAGAAGGTATCTCCATGGCACAATGGTTAAGTAGTTTGGCACCTAAAAGAAATGGTAGTGGTTTGAACCTACCTACCAGCTCCAAATTGAAAGAACTGAAATACACATTCAAGCTTCGAGTTGTTTGGTTTTTTTTTGTTTGTTTTACTTTATTATTTTTGTGTGCGTGTACCGTCAAATCAGATCTGACTGGTATAGGAGGAGATTGCCCCTCCTTCCCCGGCAGAGCATCTGGTGGATTCGAACCATGTACCTCTGGGATTGTAGTTGCACCTTCTTGCCACTAGGCCACCAGAGCTCCCCTTCACGCTTCGAGTTGTAATACTGAGAGAGGCTATAGAAAAAAATCTTGAATGATCTAGAAAGCATCAAAAGAGCATGGAGGAAATGCACAAAGTCACTGTACCAGAAAAAAATGGTCAACACTGAAATATTTGAGGAAGTAGAATAGGATAAAGTGGTGATGAGGGAAGAAGTTCAAGCTGCCTTGAAGGAATTGACAAAAAAGGTCTGAGGAAATGATAGGGTACCAATTGACGTATTTCAACTAATAGATGCAGCCCTGTATATGCTCACCAATCTATGCCAGAAAATTTGGAGGACAGATGCCTGGCTGACTGACTGGAAGAGATCCGTATTTGTTTGATACCCAAGAAAGATGGTCCAACAAAATGTGGAAATTATTAAGCAGTAAAATGCAAGTAAATTCTTGCTAAAGATTATGTAAAACTGACTAGAACAGTTAATTGACAGAGAATTGCCGAAAGTTCAAATGTTTGGGTTTTTTTTTTTTGCATGACAAAGAATCTTTACTTTTAAATGATTACCAGTATATTAATAGCAAGTAACAAGTTTCCATATTCTACTATCTAGTAATTTCTACAAGAAACTCAAGAGCAGCCCCAACTAGACCACTACAAGTGTGTTCTGCTTTCCGAAAGGTCACTGTATGTCACCTCACTTAACAAAGGGCCTTCTTCAGCACCTGTTTTCATAAACTGAAGTAAATTTAAAAGGGATTTTTGCTTTTACAGAAAAAAGGCAAAAAGAGTGAAACCAGCATCCAGGCATTTGTTCTTTCAAGCTGCCTTTAGAAGAGGCCATGGCACAAGAAATACCATTGCTGGGGTCAAATAGGTCTTGGCAGACAGCAAAAATACCAGAAGAATGTCTGTGTTTTATTAACTACACAAAGGTATTTGACTGTGATGATCATAACAAACTATGACTAGCGTTAAGAATGGGCATTCCAGAACACTTAACTATGCTTATATGAAATCCATATCTACACAAAAAACTTTCGTGCAGAACAATGGTTTGGAATTGGGAAATGTGTACATTAGGCTGTATCCTTTCTCCATACTTACTCAGTTTGAAGTTTTTAAGGAAGAATGTGGCTTCAGAATTGGAGGAAGACTCATTAACACAACCTTGCTTGCTAAAAGTGAGGAAACTTACTGCAGAAATTCAAAGACTCCAGCCTTCAATATGGATTCTATCTCAACATTAAGAAAACAAAATCCTCAGCAATGAGCCAATACACAGCACGTCATAATAGATGGAGAAAATGTAAACTGCCAAAAATTTCATTTTACTTGAATCCACAATTAATATCCTTGGTACCAACAGTCAGGATATCAGGACATGTGTAGCACTGGCAATGACTCTTGTCAGGGACCTCTCCAGAGTCCTGAAGAGCAGTGATGTCAGTTTAAAGTCCTTGGTGTACATGATTCAAGCCATGGTTTTTCCAGTCACCTAGCCACTGTGTGTTTAAGAGATGGACCATGAATAAGGGTAACAGAAGACTTGATGCATTTGAGTTGTGGTATTGGAAAAGACTGCATATCCCATGAACTGCCAAAAGGACATTTATGACTTGGATAAAGTACAACCTGAATGCTTCCTGAGGCATAGATGGTGAAGTTGGGCACGTTGTTAGAAGGGGCTATTCCTTGGAAGGGGACATCATATTTGGAAAGATAGAGGGTCGAGAAAGAGGAAGACCCTCAACAAAATTAATTGACACAGTAAGTGGCAGTAAACTGTCAAGTGTGTTAGAGATTGAGAATGGCACAGAATAGGACAGGGTTCACATTTGTTGTTCATAGGGTTACTATGAGTTATACTTGACTTGATGGCACCTAACAGCAGTAAGAAGCAATTCTTCAGGACAGAGTCTGCTTCTGTGAAAACTATGACCAAGAAAACCCTATCGGGCAGTTTGACTTTATCACATGAGGTCAGTATAAGTTGATCTGTTTCATTGCACCAGCAGCAACATAGCTAGAGGGATGTGCATAGTAGCTACAGTCTTTTACATTTATCAGTGGCCTTAAAAATTTTAGCAATTCCATTAGAGAATTAGTGACCCTATGAACAAAAGACCTGAACACTTGTATAACTTTCATTTTTTCTCCAAGTTCATAGGGTTTCTGGAGGCAGGCTATTTCGGAAGTGGATGCTACTCCCGCTTCCAAGCTTGTTTTAGCCGGCAGCTCCATCAAACACAGTCCACCATGGGTAACCATTAATCACATTTGACACATCAGTGTCACAGTGTTCAGCATCACAGCAAACATGAGTTAATATTGTGGAAATGTATCTGAAATTGGTGTATTAATTGGAGAAACCTTTGAGGCTCTATTTGTGGGAAGACTTCTTTTTATTTTAAAAGATATGAAAATGTAGGAAAATATAATTTCCTCTCTCCCTGGCTTGATTGTAATTCTTCTGACTTTCATGTAATGGAAAAACATTTAAATAACCACCCTTAAGGAAACCTAGAATTTACTCAAAACAGAACTATTAACAGCTGGACCCTTTTTCAGTCCATCTGCCTGAGGAACCTTTTTTTTTTAAAAAAACAAACACATGAACAGTAAGTTTAATGTTTCCCCCCTCTTTTAAGTAAAGAAGTATCTTAATAGTTTTAAATAACTGAGGAACCTTTTAATAATACCAGTATAACTTTATGTTCTGGTAAGGTTTCTTAAAAGTCCTCCTGCCCTGGGGAAAAGGAATCTGCAAATGCAGCTTTCCATGAAGAGATAGGGTATAGTGACAGAAACTCCAGGATTGTAAGGGGCCAGGGGCCAAATGTGACATTACATTATCTACAGTGGTAGTTAAGGTTCTGTGGGCTGTAATTCATTCAGCACTGGTCACTAATTCAATTAGGGTCTCAAATTGAAGACAAATTAAAAAAACTTTTCCTGTGATAACGTAATTATTCCGTAGTCTGCTGGGCACATTTAATTACCTTCACAAAATTCTGTCATCACCACCTTGTTTTCCAGTAGTTCCTGGCTTTAAAATGTTTTCCTTGATTTAGTCTAATCTCTTTACAATTATTTATCAAGTGTATTAAAAGCCTATCTTGAATAGTGCCTAAATAAGTTGCTGTCATTATTGAACAAATGTGTTATGTTAAAAGCAAGTGACCTATATATTCAGTCTATGCTACTAGCCTCTGCATATGTGATTAAAAGTATTTTCACTTTTCAGGATGCTAAATGAGACTGTCCCCTTTTGCCAACAGGATAAAGCAGGACCTCATAAGGAAATCTACCCCTATGTCATCCAGGAACTTAGACCAACTTTAAATGAATTGGGAATCTCTACTCCAGAGGAACTGGGCCTTGACAAAGTGTAAGCTTGCAGGTAAGCAGTACCACCAGCAAACCGCTGAAGAAGGCAGAAAGGAATGGGGCTAAAAGTATTTAGATGCTTTCAGACCTGTAGTGTAGGACCATTTTAAAACCTTTGTTTTTAAACAAAGAATTTGTTTAAAATTTGTACAGATATTTTTTAACAGTTTAAAGCCATGTAGTACCAGTGGTAAAATTTAAAGCACTAGGATTGTTATTTTAGTTATAAGGTAAGCAGAAGCCTCAATTAAAAGCAGAAGTCAGTCAGAATGGCATATTGTTTTGTGTCATTAAGTCAGAACCAACTCATAGCTCTTCCCCCCAGCAAGTTTTCAGAGGCATTAGATCGCATGGGAATTGATTGTCCATCTCTGTGCCACAGAGCAGCAGGTGGATTTGAACTGCATACCTTTCAATTGGCAGCACAATTCCTTAACACTAAGAATAACGTGTTGTTGTTAAGTGCTGTCGAGTCACAGGCGACTCATAGCAACCCTATGAAGGAGAGTCCTCGACACTAAGAATAACATAGAGAACAATATAATGAACCTCTCTACATATACTGGACAGCATCATGATAAATGGAAAAAGATGGAAATTGTCAAGGATTTCATTTTACTTGAATCCACAATCAACACCCATAGAAGTATCAGTCAAGATATCAAATGACATTGCATTGAGCAAATCTGTTGCAAAGCACACCTAAGCCATAGGGCTTTTAATTGTCTCATACATATTTGAAAGTTAGACAATGACTGAATAAGATCAAAGAAGAATTGAAACCTTTTAATTGTTATGTTGGTGAACAATATTATTTCATGGATTGCCATAATGGGGGGAAATCACTTTTGGAAAAAGTATAGCCAGAGTACACTTCAAGAATGGTGAGACTTGGTCATACATCCTTCAGGCTTGTTACCAGGAATAGTTGGTCCCTGAAGGAGGATATCATGTTTGGAAAACAGAGGGTAAGCAAGAGAGAGGGCAACTCTGAAGAAGATAGATTATACGTTGACTGCAACAGTGAGCCTTAAGCATAGGGAGGATGGTGAGGCATCTACCAGGGTTTTGTTTTGTTGTGCAGAGTTGGAGTTGACTGTACTCAACTCTTAACACATCCAAATCTTAAGATGCAATTTAGCCATGTTTACATTAGTTTTGTTTTGTCCAAGAAATTAACTAATTTCAGATAAAGCTGAAGTGTCTCTATACCATTCTCTAATATTCCATTTCCTTAACCTTCTCTAAGCCATAGGTGTAGAAGGTGTATTTTTATATTTCCATTGTTTGTATATACCCAAGTTAGTTTTTAATGGTAACTATTCTGCAATAAAGGAAACTCTGGTGGCCCAGTGGCAAGAAGTTGTGCCACAATCCCAAGGGCACGTGGTTTGAAGTCACCAGCTTCTCCATGGGAGGATGGGTAATCCTCCTCCTGTGGAATTAACTGCCTCCGAACACCCTCCAGAGTCAGCTATGGGTCATTTCCAACTGCAGTACATAACAACATTCTGTAATAAAAGCTTACTTGAAACCCTGTTCTCTATGGAATGACTAATTGAATATTGAAAATCCCCAGCTTTTATAGGGCAATGAGTAATCAGAAAATTTCTAGTAAAACAGAAAATATTTAAGCAGTAGCTCATATATTTTATCTAACAAATACATAGTTTCTGTAGCTCTTTATTTGGTCCTTACAACAGTCCTATGAGGTAGTAATTAGAATTATAATTATTCCCATTTTAATGATAATGAAACTGAGGCACTTTGTCCAAGCTCATATTAAAAGCTACTTGCAATCAAATTTCTTTTGCCTCATAATGACCTTGTAAGACAGTACAGCGGCCACACAGATGGTGGTGAAACCTGCATTTGAACCTAGGCAGTCTGGCACAGGGGACAGTTGTTCCTATCGTGCTGTGCTTCCTGCACAGCCACTTAGTTAATCAGGTTTAATAGAGGATTTTCTTTCTCAATCTTAAAGCAAATTTATTTTTAAACTACTTACAGAGATTTCAATAAAAGTGAATCCAAAATTATTTAAGTTGCAATCTCAGATCCTCCACAAGATGAAGCAGTGAGCCTTCTTAAGGAATCATTAGTGAACATCTATAGAAACATCTCTTTAAAACAGAATCCAAAGACTGACTGCTATTTTCCTAGATGTATTAGAGAAACTGAGCAGAAAATACTTAAGGCTTTTTAAAGTTTGCTTTGTAGTAGGAATCTTTTCATTTTTATCTTTATAAACCTCCACAGCACCACCACCTTCCTGCAGTCATATAACTCATCTTTGTGATAGAAGGAGTGTGAATGCAGAGTTTTATTAGTGATATTGCTTAACCTCAAAGTCTGAGGTTCATATTCCAAGATGGACTCTTGAAGAAGTTATCTAAACTAGGACCTTATTTTCAATTTGTGGAATACTCCAAGGGGTCCATTAGACCTTTTTTGTACCATCAGTAAAATTTTCTTTCTAGAAAACAAAAGGAAGCTGGCCAGTATTTTTCAGATTGGAAAAGAATACCCTAATAGTATATTCCAGTGGTATAAATGAAAGGACTACAAAGCCAACCCCCTGTGAGTTGCTTATAGGCAAGACTAAGTAGAAGCATAAAAGACTGCAAGGAGGCGAACTCTGGTGGCCTGCTGGCAAGAAGATGCTCTGCTGGAGAAGGAGGGACAATCTCCTCCTATACCAGTCAGATCCAATTTGACAGTACACCTACAAAAAATAATTTAAAAAAAAAAACAACTGCAAGGAGATAGTGATTTCTAACAACCCCAGTCTTCACCGGTAAGTTCTAAAGAAGGTATCTGTTAGTAACATTTTCACCTTTTAATTTTCTTTCCCTTCTCATTGTGTTTTCTTACAGGTGTGCTTCCCAAGGATTTACTGATCTTGCTACTTGATTATAAACAGTCACCTGGAAATACTGATAACATATTACCTTATTGCAACAAGTTTTCTTTTATTGAGTATCAAACCATGTAATGGTAACTTGGATCTTAATAAAAGGGAAACGGGTTTGAACTGAAATAAATCAGTTGTTCCTGTGTTTAAATTCAGAGTCAGAAAATGAAATGCCACAGGAGCCATTGGTTTCTTGGTTTTTTGTCTTGTATGCTGAGAGAGCTACTAGTTCTTAAGAAACTGTCTGACATGAACCTAAAACTCAACAGCATCAATCAGTTCTGGCTTAAAATGATCTAAGGACAGAGTTGAGCTGCCTCATAGGGTTTTTAAGACTGTAATATTTATGGACACACGCTGTTACATCTTTTTTTTTTTTTAATTATTTTAATGAAAGTTTATAGACTTAGGGTTTCCAGTAATTCATTGTTGCACTTTTATCCCTGCCCAACCCCTCCCCCTGACTTCACTCTTCTCTTTGAAAAGAAAAACTTTCATTGTTATGCAATCCCTCCCCCTAAATCCACTCCCAGCCTTCATTTTAGACTCCTGTAATGACAGTAATACCCAGTCATATGTCCCTTTTAAATAGTTCTCTCCCTCATCTATTTCAGTGCAGTACATCATTCCTCCCCTCCTTCTGTTTTCCCTCAACCCCAATGTCAGTCCCATTTTACAACAGTGCCCCTATGCAATATTTGTCCTTTTGTAACTGAGATATTTCACTCAGCATAATGTCCTGCAGGGTCATCTATTTTGCGTACTGTTTCATGGGTTCCTTGTTTTTCAGTGCTGCATAGTATTCCATTTTGTGAATATACCACAGCTTCTCTTATCCATTCGTTTGTTAACTGGCACTTGGGTTGTTTCCAGCTCTTTGCTCTTGCGAACAAAGCCACAATAAACATGGGTGTGCATATATCAGCTTAGGTGGTGGTTATGGTTTCTTTAGGATAAATTCCCAGTAGTGGAATTGCTGGGTCAAACGGTATTTCTAGGGGAGCTCTGGTGGCCTAGTGGCAAGAAGCTGCACTGCAATCCCAGAGGCACATGGTTCAAATCC
>NW_006399816.1:6817264-6817867 GCF_000299155.1 Elephantulus edwardii
AATTTATTTTTTTTTTAATTTTTTTTTAATGTCTTCTTTGAACACTGTTACATCTTTATCCTATGGAGTAGCTAGTGGGTTTGAACTGCCAAACAGGTTAGCAGCCTAGTGTACCACTAGGACTTCTCTGACATGAAAGTCAGATATATAAACATTTAGGTGCTCTGATTGGTAATTACCTATTGAAGGATAAAATAATTTCTGTATTATTACCAGTATCTGCATGCACCCTAGCCTGAAAGACTGGTCATATGTGGGACAGATCAGAGGATGTACATTTTCCATACAGGTGAAATACAGTTTAAACATCATTGAGATAGTTTTTTAAGATGTGCTGTGTGGTCATCACCCTCCTCCTACTGGGTTCTATAAGTGCCCTTAAATTTGCAAATAGCGCATTTACGTTTATTATGACGAGATCTTTATTTGTTCCCATCCCAAAGAAGGGTAACCCAACAGAGTGTGGAAACTATAGAACAATATCATTAATTTCACATGCAAGCAAGAGTCTACTGAAGATTATCCAAAAACGACTGGAACAACATATCAGCAGAGAACTGCCAGAAGTCCAGGCTGGGTTTAGAAGGGGTCGTGGTACTAGGG
>NW_006399816.1:6818512-6845886 GCF_000299155.1 Elephantulus edwardii
GACACCAGCAGCCAGGACATTAAAAGACATATTGCGATGGGAAAGTCTGCTGTTAGGGACCTCTCTAAAGTACTGAAGAGCAACGGTGTGTCTCTGGAGACTAAAGTGCATCTGGTACAGGCCAGGTCTTTGCAGTCACTTATGCGTCAGAGAGCTGGACAATGACCAGGGAGGATAGAAGGAGAATTGATGCTTTTGAGTTTTGGTGTTGGAGAAGAGAGTTGAGGGTACCATGGACCGCTACGAAAACAGATTTATCCTGGAGAGGGTTAAACCGGGCTGCTCCTTGGAGGCAACGATTCTGAGGCTTCGTCTGACGTACGTTGGTCATGTAAGGAGGGATCGGTCCTTGGAGAAGGACATCATGCTTGGGAGGGTGGAGGGCAGGCACAGGAAGGGAAGGCCCTCTGGGAGGTGGATTGATTCGGTGACTGGGGCAATTGGGATGAGTGTGTTGGAGACAATGAGATTGACACAGGACAGAGCAGAGTTTAGAGCTGTTATACATAGGGTTGCTATGAGTCGCAAGCGACTCGACGGCACATAACAACCCACTAGGCTGATGGAGAGCAGTAAGGTGGAGAAAGTTTGGATTCAGACATGGGTTCAGATTCTACCTGTATATTATAACTTGATTGTGGAAAAGGCTGAAAAGAGAAACTACCTTCTGGATTGTGACGACAATGGAAGATTAGTAATACTTTATCCTATAATATTTATGGTTGGGAAAATGGCTTAAGCCTGACCATTCTCTTTGAAACTTTGCCGTTTTCCCCCATTTAACAGAAAAGCTGGTTCTTAGAGGCATTGTTCAGGTTACCCAGTTTCATGTCATGTACCAATATTGGAGAAGTTTGGTTGACCACAAAAGACCTCTGCTTACTTGGCTCTTCACAGCTGTGACCATATCTTAGCATCTGACCAGCTTTCTCCCTAGCAGTTTTATTTCTAGAATTACCTTGTAGAGCAAGTACCGTTGTTCTAGAACTAGAAAATGGAGAATGCAATTTAAGATCCACACTTTACTAGTATAAATGAGAGATTTTTGAGATTGATTTGGATTAAAAAATCAGGAAAGGTGTGCATCAAGATTATATCCTTTCTATATACTCAATCTCTATGCTGAGCATATAATTCAAGAAACTGGTCTATATGAAGAATGTTACATCAGGATTGAAGGAAGGTCTCATCAACAGCTTGTATTATGCAGGTGACACAACCTTGCTTACAGAAAGTGAAAAGGACCAGCACTTGTTGCAGAGGATCAAAGCCTTTAGTTGAGATTTTATCTCAACATCAAAAAAAGAAAATTCCTTACCACTGAACCAATAGGCATCATCATGATAGAAGACTCATGTTGTCAAGAATTTTTTAACTTGGATCCATAATCAGTGTTCATAGTAACTATTATATGCTATCAAGTCAGCACCAACACATACCTGACCCTCCAGCAGAGGTAGTGAATTGCACAAGAGATTGTCCATCTTTCGTGGAGCAGTTGGTGCACACAAAAGCTAGGGTGGAATTCTTTGGTCCTATCAGCCAATAATACCTCACCTCATGAACTCACCACTACAACAAAAAATTAAGACAGACTGGGGATTGGGCTGTGTCTTCAATTATCTATTGCTACCATAACAAAATATGCCACTGTGAGCGACTTAACATGGGAGATCATTACATAGCTTCCATATCATTGCAGTAGAATCAGAATCTACTCATAGCTGACCCTTCATTGGGTTTCAGAGGCTGTAAATTGCATGGAATCGAAGCTCCACATCAAAAGACAAGATTCTTGGCGAGCTCTGGTGGCCTCATGGCAAGAAGCTGACTGCAATCTCAGAGGTGTGCGCTATGAATCCACCAGATACTCTGCCGGAGAAGGAGGGACAATCTCCTGTATCAATCAAAATTTGATGGTACTTACACACACACAGAAAATTTAAAAAAAAAAAGAGATGGCAGCACCATGATGGATGAAGAAGAGATTGAGATTGTTAACAATTACAGCTTTCTTGACTCCATAATCAGCACTCTTGGCACCAGCAGTCAGGAGATCAAAAGATGAATTCTATTAGGTAAATCTGCTGTCAGGGCCCTTTCCAGAGTACTGAGATGCAATGATGTCAGTCTAGAGAACTTTTAGTTATGCTGGAGAAGAGTCTTTAATGTACTATGGACCACCAAGAAAGCAAATGGATTTGTCTCAGGGTGAAACCAAGTTTCTTCTTGGAGGCTACTAGGATTTTTGAAGCCCTATCTCACATACTTTGGGCACATGGGTAGGAGGGACCAACCAATCCTTAAGAGAAAGACATCATGCTTGGAAAGGTGGAGGGGACAGCCCAGGAGAAGACTCCGGGTGAAATGTATTGATACAGTAACTGGGGCAATGTGGGTTGGTGTGTTGGAGTCCGTGAGACTGGCTCAGGACAGGGCAGGCTTCGGAGCTGTTGTACATAGGGTTGCTATAACAGCAACAAATGGTATGGGAGGTCCTAAAGGTGCATGGTTCAAGTCTACCAGATGTTTCGCTGGAGAAAGGGGAAATCTCTTCCTGTGCCAGCTGGATCTGATTTGATGGTATACAACAAGGGGGGAGGGGTAAAAATAAATGTTAAGTGCCATGGAGGACTTGTAGCGATCCTATGAACAAAAGACCTAAACACTTGTATAAGTGTTCTATGAACTCCATAACTTTCATAATTTCTCCAAATTCATAGTTACTGGAGGTAAGATATTTTGGAAGTGGACGCCACTGCTGCTTCCAAGCTTCTTTTAACTGGGGAGCTCGACCAAATACTGTCCATCACTGGTAACCATTATCACATTTGACACATCAGTGTCACAGTGTTAAGCATCACAGCAACCATGAGTTACCTCTGTACAGCAAATGGATAGACCAGTTACTGTGCCATTTAGAAGAATGTTTGACCCAAAACTAAAACCAGGTCTGAAGGCTGCTGGCCCGAGGGCCCAAATGTATTTTTAAACAGGAGGCCAAATAAAATCAACTCACAGCCGATGGCAAGTAAACATTCCACCCTAATCCTCACCAGAATCAGAAAACAAAGCTCTGAAGAATCTAGTTGCTCCAGACAACTTCCAACCAGGAGAAATACAATTTCTCCCTTGGAGCCATTCGTGCATTCGAATCACTAAAGAGGTGTGCCACCTTTGGGTTAACAGTTTAATTCCCTGTAGACTATTCCACCAGAGCTCCCCACATTGTATCATTACATCTGTAATTTGGGAGGTTACAGTTCAGTCCATGGCAAACTGGGAAGTGATATGTCCTATCCATCGCTAGGTCCACACAATTGGAAATTAAAGTAGAACTGAGGAACCCCGGACCCAGCAATGTAGCCTGCTCACGCAGGGTTAGGGGCTGAGTAATAAAAGTGAGGAAGAAGCATTTGTGATCTATGCTGTGACAGTTCCTGTTCTTGAATTTCATCCCCTTATAATCTATTTTGTTCGGGGTGAGCAGTATATTTTTCATTAATAAAAAGACTTGCCCTAATAATCTGAGTCCCAGCCTTAAATTCTACTAGTTTGAAACTTAAGGAGAGGAGGATAGAGTACCCACTTTTTTTTTTTAATTTAGGTTGTTTATTTTTCATTTCAATGAACATCTACAGATTTTGGAATTCCATTCATTTATTGTTGCACCCTTCTCCCCACACAAACCCCTCCCCCCCCTTTGCTCCTCTCCTTGAAAAGCAAAAGAAAAACTCCCTCATTGGTACACAATCCCCCCCATACCTCCCCAAACCCCACCCCCTACCCCCAAATATAATTCACTCTGCAACCCTCATTGCATACTCCTACGATAAAAATAATGCCCTAAAATATAATACTTTTAGACTATTCTCTCCCCCATAGACTTCAATGCCATAAACCTATTTCATCCAGTTTTTCTCAGTCTTACCCCCACCCCAATGCCAGCCTCATTCTACAACAGTGGCACCATATAGCATTTGTCCCTTTGTGACTGAGATACCTCACTCAGCATAATGTCCTCCAGGGTCACCCATTTTGAATAATGTTGTATGAGTTCCTTGGTTTTCAATGCAGCATAGTATTCCATTGTGCGAATATACCACAGCTTCTCTACCCATTCGTTTGTTGATGGGCATTTAGGTTGTTTCCAACTCCTTGCTATGAGTACCCACTTTTGTTATGAACAAGGAACAAGGGTTAGAAAAATGAATAGCAAACTCTGCCTTTGGATAGTGTGCAAAGTCAAATGAGCAAGTGAGTGCCCCTCAGAATTCTGTACACAAATAACGTATGTTTTTCTTTTGTCATGTGTCTGTCCTCCCCCTCAAGGTAGCATAAACACACTATGCGAGTGTTTCATGGTTTGTATTTATGAAAATACCTTGGCAAGGACAAGGTTAATAGAAAACTATAGTACATTTATTTGTGTAAAAATAAGGTACTAAGTTACATTCCTTCAGTATATCCTTATTTACCAGGTGCCATTCTAAGCACTTTACAATTTATTTGACCTCACAATTTCATTAGATTAAAAGGCAGTGGCTATCAGATAGGCTTTACTCTAGCTCATGGTGACCCCTTGTATGTTAAATTAGATCTGTGCTGATTATCAGCCATTAGTAGAACTGTACTGATTAAGAAATAGATCATCAGGACTCTTCCAAGGCATACCTGGGTGGACTTTAGAAAAATCTCTAAACTTTTTGCTAGCAATGGAGCATATTCACCAGTTCACCAACTAGTAGGGATGTAGCTAAAGAAACAGACATAAAGAAGTAAGTACCTTGTGAATACCCAACTGAGACATAAAGAGGTTAATAAACATTAAATGACAGAGAAAAAGACTAGACAATCTGACTTTAGTCTCCATGGTCTACCAAAGAATTAACAATAGTCCCAAAGAGACAACACATGTATAAAAGAGCTCAGATTATATTACTACAACTTTCTGATGATTTTGTGACTTTTAGGTTTTGATTACATTTTCTTTGCTCTTTGATGAGGTCATGCATTAACAGACGAGGTGGTGATGGAGGTGTACTTTTTAGAGTCCATCAGGACCTAAGTTCAAATTCTAGATTTACCACTTGATTAGTGGGTATGACAAGTCTGAACTTCATTTGCATAACAATTGTTTTTATTGTGAGACTAACTACCTTGAGCCACTAGACAATTTATTTCTGGAAGTCAAAAGTATTACTGCAGTGCACACCATGATTATGCCATTATTCACTGTCACCGACCACCCGACCACGGTCGTGACAAGAAACTAGAGGGGTTTCTTGGTGAAGAGCAGGTGAGGGACGAAGTCGGCGAAAATGAGAGTCTGCACACCAGGATGATGTAGAGAGCTCTAATTTATTATGCTAAAAGCTTGCTTTTTATACATTTAAACTTGTTTAAACTTGACTTATAGCCAACATTTTGTGATTACAAAGCTCACATAAGATTTTAACTAGAAAAAAACAAAAAGAAAATATTTTCTATTAATAAATAATAGCATCAGCTATTAAACATTCTTTGAGCAAGAAGCACAGTGACCTTATGTTGGTCATCTGCTAGACAATGGTTAATGGTTTACATTTCACTTCCTTTCCTCTCCTACTTTGCGTTACTGTATCTTAGCCACCTTTGTTTTTGCCTTTGTACTCATGTTTATACTGTACCTAACAAATCTTAACATCTATTTTCCTACACTCTGGACCATTCCTATGTTTATCAATAGCTTTTGCAACTTGTTTCATAAGATTTTAATTTGTTTTTGTTTGGCAATGTGCACTAAGGCATACGACTTCCTTTAACTTGTTTTTACCAAGTTAACTTGTAATATTCAATTCTTTTTCCTTGGAATACAAAACGTCTGTATAAGGAAGAGGTACTGGTGTTGGAGTTGGCAGGACATATGGTCCTTTATAAGTACTTTCTTCCCACCACCTGTTATTTATCTGGTAATATTTCCTATTTCTTGAAGAGACCTTTACTTTTAGAGAAGTTTGTCTTTTGAGTCTTTTCTTAAACCTCTGTTTTATTCTCATTAACTATGACTTTCTGCTGTTGAAACTAGTCTAAACTTTCTCCTAATATACAATTACATTGCTGAATATGAGTTGCAAGTATCACAAAAGAGGAATTAGATACATACTCAAAGATCATATTCAAAATTATACTTTTAAGAACAATCTCAATTTCTTTTATATTTTCATCTTATTTATTATCATTTCCAGGAACATCAAGTGGTTCCTGATTAAGGACTTTAGTTAAATCTTTATCCCAGTTCTAGTGAAGTTCCCTTGATTTTTCCCCAGAAACTCCCATTCTTATCAGAAACAGCACATAGCTTAAAAATAGAAAAGCAATTCCTAGAAGCAACTTAATTTCCAGAGGTTTCCCGGGATTACGAAGACCCATCTGTAACAAATATCCAGGCATCAGCCCACTCACAAGCACAGGGCTTGCAAGATTCCCTCTTATGCTATCTATGCTATCCTTGAGGTCAGAGACCCCGTACAGGCGCGGACGTCCCATTTTGTCACATGGGCGTCGTGGCCAGAGAGGACAGCGAGGCGGGTGTGGCAATTCACAGTAGCAAAGAAATGGAAATCCAGGTGCCCATCAATAAACAAATGGATAGAAAAAGTATGGTACATCCTCGATGTATGCAGCACTGAAAAGCAATGAAATAGTAAAACATTACACAACATGAGGGAACCTTGAGAACATTGTGCCAAGTGAAATATTGCAGCCACAAAATTATAAATATTGCATAACACCGATGTTATAAAATGGAACAGACATCAAGTTGGAGAAGGAATGGGGAAAAGTGGATAATGAACATTGCATTAGAACATATGAGAAGAACTGTTTGAAAGGAATATATGATTATGCATTATATGTAGAAGTACAAGCTGGAAAAAAAGGGTGGGTGCACTGCCAGGTGGGCTAGAGGATGGGAGAGAAAATGTGCAACAATGAATAAAAAGGGGGGTATTAAACATATTTGTGGAACCGACCAAATAGTAGTCCCAACTCTGTGTTCTTTTTTTCTGCCAGACAGTTCCACCCAAGGGTTTGGGTGGTCCTGAGGGCCAAGAGGCTCAAAACCTCCAGCATATTTAAGTGCTTTCAACAACACTATGTGGCCCTGAGAACTGACAGCTTACTGTTGACCTGCCCTGTGGCGGCCAATAACTCGGCCACAGGGCAGCCTCCGGAGATTTGACAGTTCTTACAAGGATCCAGGGCGGCTTTCCAGCCAGCAGCAAGCACATCCCTTAGGGACCGAAAAGTCAAGAGCCTTGACATAACTCCATGGCCTGCCACACACAGACTCCGCGTCCTTTCACCTTTCTTTCCACCCACGACCTGTCTTGCCTTTGTCACTGCGGGGTAGTGGCACTGGTTCCATTTGAAGATGTGTAAACAGGCGTTGAGAGACTCAAGCCTCATCCAAGGTCTCAATAAACGTGTGCAATGGGTAAAAGCGAGGATTGTGGCGCTCGCCTCTGGGTCCTTGAACTTCCCGAGCCTATTTCCTTTTTCCGAGAAGGCCGATAATATCTCTCTTCCTGCTAAGGCTGTTTTCAGTTCAGCCCAGGTTCTCTTGGGTTCAACCTCGGGGAGTTCCGGCAGCTGTGGGGATGCTGCGGGAAAACGCGTGCGCACAAATTGTCGCCTTTGCCAGTCTGGGCACACCCGCAACCTTAATTAACATAATATTTAATTCAGACTACAGAGAAAACATCCTCCACTCAGACTAACTGAGCCTCACACTGCAGTGCGTCTGAAAGGGGGCACCGAAGCTACACCGCACCACGGAACAGGTGGTAAAATGCCAAGGCCAGCAAAGGTCAGCAGGAACTTCTGCGCGCCGCCATCTTGCTGGAGGCGGGAGCGTTTCCCGCCGGAGCTAAGGCTTCTGAGCGACGGGGCGTGGCCTCGCGAGGGGGTGGGCGTGGTCTCGCGCGTGGGTGGGGCGGGGCCGCGCGTGTGGGTCGGGCGGGGCCAGGCATGGCGACCGTGGAGCCGACCGCGCGCGCTGGGTGGGCGTCCACCCGGAGATCCCCGCCAGTCTTCGCCAGTGCAACGGGAGCAGGGGTGCAGCCCTGCGGGAGAGGCAGCGGCGGGGCCTCTCGATCAGGGGAGCGGATCTCTGCGGCCGTAGAGAAACGGGGACCATATATGGTGACGCGGGCGCCTTCCATTCAGGCCAAGCTGCGTGAGTGCGGGCTGCGGCGTCCCTGGGGAGGGCTTGCAGGACCCCTGCCGGCTCCCGGCCTGGAGGGAAGGGGTTAGCTGCAGCCCACTCCCACCCCTGAAATTCTGTTCGGAGAGACTCCGCGGAGTAGGAAAGACCCTTCTGACCAGGGCCCTTTGACTTCCAGAGAAGCACCGGGACCTGGCCAAGGCCATTCTGCGGAGGAAAGGCATGCTGGGGGCCTCGCCGAACTGCCCCGACTCTTCAGGGAAAAGGTCTCCGCAGACGCCACCTCCTCTGTGCCCGGCAGCTTTCAGAGAAGGCCTTAGACCTCAGGGTGGTAGACAAGTGCTTGAGACTGAGAAGCTCCCCCGACTTTGCAATGGAGAGAGGAACAAGCACTTCCTTTCCTTTAAAGATAGAATACTCTTAGGGGATTCTATCAGCGCCTGGGATCACTGACGTATCTCAAATCGAGAGGAACGTAGTAGACAGAGGACCATCCAGTGAGGATGGAGGACAGGGTGGGACAGCGACCCTCAGAGCTGGATAGGACCTTTAGTTCCTTTTATGATAAGAGCTGAAACCCAGGACTTGCCCAAGGACATGCTGGCTTTGTCTTCTAGTTAAATAAAGGGCTTTGGGTCCCTAGGGGGCTATTTTTCTGACATGTAAAGGGAGATGAGCTTTTCCCCTGGGGAAGGTGGAGGGAGTAGGGTGAGAGTACCTGTCAGGAAAGCAGAGGCCCCACCCCTGGAGCTGCATGCAGTGGTGGCTGTGCGATGGAGAGAATGCAAGTTAGAAGTAGTTCAGTCAGTAGTTTCCATAAGGCAAGCTCCTAAGCCTGTTCTTGTTCAATCCTAGTATCTTTTCATCCATCTATCCTGATGTCCTCTACTTCCCGCAGGTCAGTGAAGTTTAACAAGGGCTACACTGCCCTTAACCAGAGTCCAGATGAAAACCTGGTGTCCCTCGACTCTGACAGGTGAGCAAGCCCCTGCAAAATGCCCCTTAAGGTGTGACTTATATAGAACTGCAGGTTGCCTAGTGTTTTTACTTGTTGACTGTCTATTCTAGCGGCCCTTCTTGCAAAACCCAGGCCTGTCCTTTTCTGCCCACCAGCCTTTCCTAGAGGGGCTGGGTTAGAACTCATGGTTCATCAAACTGCTCTTGGTTTGGAAGCATCAGCATTGTTTAGGGCGAATCTCTCTTTCCTACTGTGTGTACACTGTTAATGGGAGTGACCCTGCTCCTGCCAGAGCCATTCAAGGGAGCCATCTGTACTTGCAGATTCTGGGTTTAAGTTCTATTTGTGGCCTTTGCTCCACAAATCTTATAGACTTGCTTGCATGCTCTCCACTTTGCCTTTTTGAGTTTTTTTTGTTATTTTCTTGTGTAACATCGAGTCAGATCTGACTGGCACTGGAGGAGACTGCCCCTCCTTCTCCAGCAGAGCATCTGGTGGATTTGAACTGCACCCGTTTGAAATTAAAGCATTTCCATCTTGCCTTTTGCAGCTGTTCTCCATAGGTCTCCTCCAGAACTGATTGTCTTTGCTCTTCTCCTAGTGACGGGGAGCTGGAATCCAGATATTCTTCCGGCTATTCTTCTGCCGAGGCAAGTCCAGTGTACCTTTCTGCATGGGGTTGGGCTGTAGGCAGCATCACTGCCAGATGTTTATCTGGTGCTCACCATATGCACAACACTGTTCTAGACTTCTGATCTGTTCTCCAATCATCCATTCTGCTCCTTTCCCCCAGCAGAAGTGTAGGTGTCTCAAGAGGCTGTTTAAAGTCCAGATCATAGACTCTCAGAGCTATATAAATGGCTTCAAGAGTTTTCTAGAGCAGGCCACGAGTCAGAAAAGGAATCTTCTTGATAAAATCCAGCTAAGTATTTATTAGTCTTTGCTTATTGGAAGATGCAACCCATCTAGTCAGAACAGACTGATAGCTGACCCTCCACTGGATTTCTGAGGCTTTGAGGTGCACAAGCAGGAGTGGCATCAACTTCCTAAACATGCCTCTGGAGACTAAGAACTTTGAGAAACAATGATAGGCTTCAGGTCTTTTGTTCATAGGGTCACTATGAGTCGTGCTCGACTCAAAAGCAATCAACAACAAGTTGCACAAGAGTTTACCAACCATACTGCTCTTACTCCCATTTGAGTGACTAGTGAGATTCAAACCACTAGAGAGGCTTGGCATTTGGGCTAGCAGTTGAACTTCTACATGCTAAGCCAGCAGAGCTCCTTGGATGCTTCTTATAACGCATTACTCACTAGCTCCAAGCAGGCTCCTCCCCTGTAACTCCCACCCTAATAATACACACCCCGCTTGGATAGCTCTTAGAAGTCTTTCTTACTGATTTAAAATGCCTTCTAAGTTCTGGTCCCATTGGTCCTAGGCCTGTTCTCCAGTGCAGTAATTCCAGTCTCCCTTTTCTTGCTTCTTTTTTTGGAGGTTAGCACTCTTCCACCCATTCTCCACCGAGCTTGTTTTCTTCCAGGCCAGATAATTTGTCCTCCAGTTGTTCTATAGAAACTCAAACTGATGCACTCCTGGGCTGGCCTTGTGGACATGTTTCCAGATTGAACATTCTGATTGTCCTAGACAGAAACACAGGGATAGGAAGTTGACATGTGCAGCTTACGGCCTGTGGCTGAGGTGAACGGTTAGGACATCACTGTACACCACTGGTATTTCTTTCTTTATTCTCCTGGAAAGCCTTGACTACCTTTCTTAGTTTCTTCCAGAAAGAATAGGAACAGTATTCACACTGTGTCCTCCTTGATTGTTTGAGTGTCCTAGACAGTTAAACTAAGAAAAATTAGCCAAGCACTAGAGGAAGCTGTACACTGTTCCCAGCCTCTTTATGATATTCCTGCTCATTATAACTGGTAAAGCCAGGTTGACAGGTTCTACTTTGTAGGGACCTAACCCTGCTGGCATCAAAAGGCAACATGTCTAACTGGCAGTGCAGAACTACTCCCCGCCCTGCCCTGCTGTAACCTGTATCCCTCCACTACACTAACCTGTTCTGGTGACATTGTCCTCATAGTCTTCAGCCTTAATAAGGATCTGTCTGGCTTCCCAGTAGGAACAGCCAGGGCATTGACTTAGAAACTTAATCTAGAATTTGATCTTTCTGTCAGATGGCCAAGGGTTCTGTAGGGAGACCAGCTTGCCTGGGGGTCAGTAACAGTGCAGCCCAGGCTGCCCCTCATTGCTGGGGGAGGAAAACTAGGAAGAGGTGGCACTTCAGTAGTCCCATGTGTGGGGTAGTCCTGGTGGGAGCTCGGGGACAGGACTGCTTTGCAGCCTAGCTTAGAGTTCTCTCCTGTTTTAGCAGGTGAACCAAGAGGTGAGCCAGCAGCTGCTCCAAGACGGGTATCATCTTGATGAGATTCCAGATGATGAGGACTTGGATCTTATTCCCCCCAAGCCCATGACCTCCTCAACTTGCTCCTGCTGCTGGTGCTGTCTTGGGGACTCTTCCTCGTGTACCCTCCAGTAGCCAAAGTCTCAGGCACACACCAAAGATGAGTCATGCCCACCACTAGGCCTGCCAAGCCCTGGGGTCCTTCATAGCTCAAAGAATGCAGTGGAAACTGCCAGAAGCGCAGACTCACTGGGGGCACGGAGACCCCATGGGAAGGCCCGTGACCAATAGGTGGCCTTTACCTGGTGCCTCTCAGGCCAGAAGCCCCTATAAAGGGTCACAGGTGGAATGCTGCAGTTTTTCTCTCCTGTTGGAGCAGTTTAGAAAAACCACTTTAATACAAGCTGAAAACAGGAAATTTGGTTCTTACAGTAGGTAACAAACTAAGGAAAACACTCACATACATATCTTGACTGAGCTTTAGCATTATGCTCTAGGGAAGCAAAGAGCTTTTGTGCCCAGGCTGTGCAGCTGGTGGCATATGGAGGCAGAAAATAGCACTTTATGGCCTGCAGTAGAAAATATTTGAAAAGATTTACCTGTTACTGACATTAAAAGAAATCCCCATATACTGCCCTCCTCCCTTCAGCTCTAAGTATAGGTTTGACCTTCAGAGGCATGGTGGGAGGAGACTTGAGCACTCTTCAGGTTACATCTGAAGTCTCACCATGACAGGAAATTAACTAGATAGGTTAATGACACAGTGGCACATAGTTTCCAGAATCCCTAAAACTGGTGCTTCTCCTAAGTGGTCTCTGGTCAGCCTTTTCTTAGGAGAAAAACCACTTTACTACATACATGTTTACCTGTACTCCTTAGTTGCTATTCTTCACCTAAGTTCATAGTAGTTTCTCTACCAAGGTTAAGTGAGGGGACTGAGTTTGGACCTAGAAGCCTGGAGGTTTTGTGAATACCAGCAGGGTACATGGAGCAGTAGTTGTAGGTAAGCAGTAAAATAGTAATACAGCTCTACAGACTTTGGCCTTGACTGAGGTTCTTCTGGTAAAGGGGAAGAAGCTAAGCCAGCTCACTCGGTTTCTGTCTGAGACCAGTCATCCAGTGCAGAAGGCCGCCTCTCCTTTCTAATTGTCATCTGTTCTCCAAATCCCTCAGACCACAGGTATAGTTCTGGACTAGGCTTCACACCAAACTTTCAGCTACAGCAAAGCTGCTCTTGGTCCACTGCTGGAACAAGGCAGAGAGCAGCATAGTCTCTCTTAGCTGTACTGGCCCTCTAGAAGGTTGTCATTCCTTTTTTTTTCTCACCCAGGACTGTGGTTTGAATGGTAATAGACAGGGTTCCCAGCCCAAGGGGCATGGCAGTCTGGAGTGGCTCAGACCTGAGAAGCTCACATGAGGGGACTAGAAGCCTGAGAAAGTCCATTAAAAAGATGAGGCCTTGACATTGTCAGACCATTACCCCCATTGGGAGTAATCCCTCCAGTGCCTAACTGGCATGGATCTTGGTTCTTTTCTGAAATTGTGGAAGGTATATCCAGCTGCACAGACCACAGAGGCCTTCCAGTTTCGAGTCTGGGAATAGGGGAGGCAGCATGATGGTTCTTCTCTTCTGGAAGCTCTCCGAGGTGCCCAATTTAAGCACTTTGTACAGATGCCTTCTGGGCAGGAGAACACCTCCATTCTGAATTCCTCTGCCCATCCAGAGACTGTCCAAGGCCTTAGGCCTCTGAGAGGGGAAGCACAGGGCTCAGATAGGATGTGTGCTGCAGGGAGGAGAACCCAATGGGGGTCTGAAGGTACTTGTGGAAGCCAAGTGTGGGCAACCACATGTCTGTGGGGGAGCTGGTTAGGACTTAGTAGCCAGAATGACAGAAAGACAAAAGCCCTCGGGTGTTTGCTACAACTGATCTTGGAGAGGATGGCCTAGAGCTGGTTGAGCCCCTAGAAGCATTTCCTGTGGGGGGGCCTGAAGCACAGTACAGTAAGGCAGGATGAAATGGTTAGCTGTTTGGGGACCCCAGCTGCCTTTATTTAGTGCTGGGTGCAGGTGAAAAGTCCCCTGGGAGCAGAGAAGTATTTAACAGATGGGGATGAAGTTATAGTGTTTACACAGTACTCTACAGAACCATGGCTTACTCTTTCTACAACTCATAGGTTTATAAAAATAAATGCTTTCAAATGCTAAATGAGACATAAGTTACCTGTATTGCACTAGAATTTTTTTAAGATGCTGACAATCCAGTCACAGCTTCTTTTAGATCCCAATGTGAAGATAGCTTATAGTACCCCCCATGGCCGATTTCTCCGGAAACCCTGTGTGTAGTGTTTGGAGCTGTTCTTCACAGACACCCATTTAGTTCTGCTTCACAAAACATGGGCAGAACAGGACTTTACAGATGATTTTTCTCTTTAGAATGGATTACTTTTAGCAGATCCCTTCTTCCCAGGTCTTTTTCTTTTCTTCCTAAGCTGAAGAAAATTTGGAGGCCAAACCAACCAGAACAGGTTGGTTAGGACTTTCTGAAGGTGATTTCAGGGAATTCCATTGTAACGTGGGGAGCCGTGTGTGTGTGTGTGTGTGTGTGTGTGTGCGCGCGCACACACACAGACAAGTCAAAAGCCTTTCCCTTGAGAAGACGCCAGTAGCCTTGGCCTTCTACTCAGGGGTGATGAGATTACAGATCAGAAATCTCAGCAACACAGACTGCTTTGCTACCTCTTATAAGAGGTGTGGCCAGTCCCTAGAATGCACAGGAAGAACAAGACCCCTTGGTGGAGGTAGCTCTTGCCAGCTCAGAAAGGAGTTGTCCTCATGATACAAAATGATCATCCCATTCCCAAACCCCTGTAATCCACAGTGATGAGAGGTGCTCGAGAGAAAGGGTCAACAAACATCTGGTAATGGGTCACAAAGTGTGAGTTTTGCTAGGCATTTAGTCCCTGAAAGGAGTCTATTGACCTCGTGGTAAAAAGCTGCACTGCAATCCCAAATGTATACTGTTTGAATTCACCAGCTGCTTTACTGGAGAAGGATGGACAATCTCCTCCCTTGTGACTTACTGCCCCTAAAAATCTGCTGGAGGGTCAGCAATGGGTTCCTGGGTTCTGACTCACACAAAAGTCTCTGATGACCTGAAAGGAACTGTCAGTATGTAAATTAGCAGGTGAGGCTAGAATTGGTATTCTGGTCATAATGTGCAGCTGGTCCCTGTTACAGCACCAACTGAAAGAACTGTCTGCTAAGGACTACTGTCTACAATCCTGGAGGACCTATGGCTGCCTGCAAGCTCTCCTGCAAGCTTGAGACTGAAGCTAGCCGCCTCCCCTCCCACTCCTACCTAATAAAAGGACTCCAGCGTTTAGCTTACCTAACCTCAGAAATCTTAAGCTCAAGGAACTGAAGAACAAATTCAAACCTCGAGTTGCTATAATCAAGGATGCTTTCGGCAGAATGTTAAATGATCCCAGAAGTATTAAAAGAAGATGGAAGGAATATACTGAGTCACTGTATCGAAAGGAATTGGAAGACACAGAAGAATTTCACGAAACAACATATGAGCAAGAGACTATGGTGATGAAAGAAGTTCAGGCTGCTTTGAAGGAAATGGCAAAAAATAAGGCTCCAGGAATAGATGGTATACCAATTGACATATTTCAGTTAGCAGATGCTGCCCTGGACGTGCTCACCAAGTTGTGCCAAGAAATCTGGAGAACGACCACTTGGCCAACTGACCGGAAGAGATCGATATTTGTTCCAAAGAAAGGTGACCCAACAGAATGTGGAAACTACAGAACAATTTCACTGATTTCACATGCAAGCAAGATTTTACTGAAGATTATCCAAAAACGACTGGAACAGCACATCAACAAAGAACTACCAGAAGTCCAGGCTGGTTTCAGAAGGGGTCATGATACTAGAGATATTGTAGCTGATGTTAGATGGATCTTGGCTGAAAGCAGGGAATACCAGAGGAATGTCTATCTGTGTTTCATTGACTATGCAAAGGCATTTGACTGTGTAGATCATAACAAACTATGGCTGACTCTGAGAAGAATGGGAATCCCAGAACACTTGATTGTTCTAATGCGAAACTTATACTTGGACCAGGAGGCAGTCGTCAGAACAAAGCAAGGGAACACTGCATGGTTCAAAATTGGGAAGGGCGTATGCCAGGGATGCATCCTATCTCCATACCTTTTCAACCTATATGCAGAACAGATTATCCGGGAGGCGGGGCTCTATGAGGAGAAATGTGGGGTCAAGACTGGTGGACGATTTATCAACAATCTGCGTTATGCGGATGACACAACCTGCTTGCTGAAACTGAAGAAGACCTGAAGCGCCTGCTGCAGAGTGTCAAGGACTGCAGCCTACAATATGGATTGAGGCTCAATGTCAAGAAGACAAAGATTCTCACCACTGGACCAATTGGCAGCATCAGGATGGATGGTGAAGAGACTGAGATTGTACACAGCTTTAGTTTGCTTGGCTCCACAGTCAACAGTCTTGGCACCAGCAGCCAGGAAATTAAAAGGCGCATTGCCATGGGAAAGACTGCTGTTAGGGACCTCTCCAAAGTGCTGAAGAGCAATGGTATCTCTTTGGAGACTAAGGTGCGTCTGATACATAGGCCATGGTCTTCGCAATCACCTGTTATGCATCAGAGAGTTGGACAATGACCAAGGAGGATAGAAGGAGAATTGATGCCTATGAGCTGTGGTGCTGGAGAAGAGTATTGAGAATACCATGGACTGCTAGGAAAACAAAACAGATCTGTCCTGGAAAGGGTTAAACCGGGTGGCTCCTTGGAGGCAAGGATTCTGAGGCTCTGTCTAACATACTTTGGACATGTTGTGAGGAGAGACCGGTCCTTAGAGAGGGACAGCGCAGGAGAGGAAGGCCCTCTATGAGGTGGATTGATTCAGTGACTGGGATAATTGGGATGGGAGTGTCAGAGACAGTGCGATTGGCACAGGACAGAGCGGAGTTTAGGGCTGTTGTACATAGGGTCGCTATGAGTTGCAGGCGACTCGACGGCACATAACAACAACAACCTCAGAAAACTCTTTGAAAGGAAAAAAGCAAAGCTGAAATATCCAGAGAGGGCTTTCAGCTCATACCAGAGACTAAAACATCAGAGGCTGAGTGCTCTTTGCTCCAAAGCCTCAACACAGGAAATCTTTAATTGCTTTGACACAGTAAGAGGAGCAACATTAACAGACCACAGGCCTGCCTACCTTCCCTGCAGCGGAGGAAACTGGCAATCCCAGGGCCAGAATGGGTATTAGTCACCGAGCCTCTTGGTCTGAGTGATGCTAGTAATGCCATCAATTTCACGAGGTAGTCTAATGCTGCACTGAGGGCGGAGCTGCTGCCTCCTGAGCTGAAGACAGCCTGGCTCAAGTGTGGACAGGGGTGGTGAGAACATAAGGAGTGTTAGTAGTAAGTTCTCTCAGAGAATGCTTCACCCATGGCGTGCTCAGTCACTGCTTTTAGCTCATTCTTCAATGGAGTCATTCTATTTCTGGATCCACCAAAATGTACCTAAAGAGTCCAGAGCAGGAAAGGGGGCTTGGGCCAGGTGTAAGGAGGCAAGGCTAACCTCGATTCAAGGCAACTGCAGTGGCTATGGCTGCTACAGCAGACAGCAGGCTCGGAACATCAGCAGGTCCTTATGCACAGTAGGCTTCAGTGAGACACTCTCGTTGGCTCCAATGAAGAGCACCCCACCACGCTGGAGGGGGATGGGTGCCTGGGCTGTGGGTGTGCTGGCTGTGACTGTCCCCTGTACCATCAGGAGGATGCTGGCAGAGTCTAGGACCAAGATCTTATATTCGGTGACAGAGCCAGGGACCTGGACAGGAAGAAGAAACAAAGGTACAGAGTTGACTACTCCCTTTAGCCCACACAGAGCGGGAAAACTCTGCCACCTCCCCACCTGCTTGCACTCTTTCTTGGTACAGAGGATGGCAGGTCCCAGGGCCACCTTCTAGCACTTGAACTTGACATAAAAAGGAAACAGCCCCATGCTGCTGTGAACCCAGGCATACAGCACATGCTGCTAACTTGCTGGAGTTCCTCACATGAAGGATACCATCACTAACCTCGATCTTCATAACAGTGAAGTCTGGCACAGGCGGGTCATAGATGGAGAGGTAAGGGTCTTCTTGACTCCTTTTTTGGGGGAAGAGCCTGTCCTTGCTGGGACTGGGTGTATAGTTGAGCATTTCACATAGGGTTGGCACATCAATGAACTTGGGTGTCAGGCCGGCACGCACTGTGTTGTCCGAACACGCCATGCACTCCACACAGTCTGGAGACAAACAGTGGACATATGTTAATAAAGAGAGCCTGGCTTTAGGGGCCAGACCTTTTAACCAGAGCCCCATGAAGCCCCAAAGAGGTAAAAATGCTGCTGTTGTTAAGTGTTGTCGTGTCATAGATGACTCACAGTGACCCTATGAACAAAAGAGCTAAACACTTATATAGTTTCCATAGTTTCTCCCAAGTTCATAGGGTTTCTGGAGGCAAGCTACTTCAGAAGTGGATGCCATTCCTGCTTCCAAGCCTGTTTTAATCAGGGAACTCCACCAAACACTCTCCACCATGGGTGGCCAATATCGCATTTGAAGCATCAGTGTCACAGTGTTCAACATCACAGCAACCACAGATTACCTCTGTAAAGCAAATGGACAGCTGATGCTGAACATAAAAATACTGTATGAATTTATATTCTCTCTGGGAGAAGAGACCAAGAAAGACATCAGACATAAAAGCAGATGACCCACTCTAGTCAGGGGTAGTAAAGTTAAGCCATTGAGGCAGCCTCAAGCTCCTGAATTTATTATTCTATTTCTACCAATTACTTTTTTGAGTACATAAGCAATCAAGTGTCAAAATAAGACACGCTGCATATTCTAATATCAATTTGACAATATGTATAATTTAATATAAAAAGACCTATGCAGATTAAACAGACATGTAAAAGAAGTGTGATGTGGGAGAAAGATCACCAGCCTTGAATCTAGTACACTCTGCATTCAAATTGTAGTTCCTACTTATTAGAGGGCCTACCATTGAGTATCATGGTCTCATGACCTCCCCAGGTTGATGTGAGGGTTCAAGCAATGGCCAACACCATGCTGGCACTCAGCAGCATCCTTAATGGCCATTTTCCTTTCTGAACCCACAAGCCCTCAGAAGTTAGAGCCGACTAGGCCCTCAAAAAAGGTTCTGACCATTCTTTTGTCCATACAGGGAAACAGAGCCTGATGAGAATACATGGGGCTCACCGCTTAACTGTGACTCACCTCCTTTCAAGTAGGCATGAGGCACGTTGGCCTCCAGAAACATGGCCTCCCCCGGCTTCAGGGTGAGCAGGTTCAGGAAATAGATGGCAAAGCAACCGATATCTCCTGGGTACTGCTGGTGCAGCTCCAGCAAGAGCTGTCCATTGATGTCCTCCATGTTGTTTCCAGCAGCCACTGAGGGTCACAAAGCACCCACAGGCCATTTAGGAACTTGCACTGGTATTCACAGTCCTGGGGAAGTTATTGCCTGCATATATATCTAGAGGTCATGGTGGGCCTGCCCCAAGCACACACCCCAGTCCTATGAGGTCCAGCTTTCATTGGTATTCCAGCCCATATACATACCTTTCCCCTACTTCTTGACTGTTGGTGTCCAACATTACACCAAGCACCAGGAAGGCCACAGTGTGGTTCAATAGCACAGGGTTTCTTAACCACAGTTCTACTAACATCTTGGTCTGGGTAAGTCTCTATTGGTAGGCGCTTTCCTGGGCATTCAAGGATGCTTAGCAGCATTCTTGGCCTCTATCTATGCAGTACCAGCAGCAGATGTGACAAGCAAAAATGTATCTAGACACCTGCCAAATGTTCCCAGCCTGGGGCAGGGTGGGGGTTGGGGGAGGAATGATTCACTTCTGGAGGAGAATCACTATTCTAAGAGCTTAAAATCTAGTTAGGGAGATAACCCAAATTGAGTTCCACATAACTGTCCTGGTGAGCCCAGGATTTTCTGGCTTTACCACTGAAAAAGGAAGCCAGGCAAACTAGGATAGCTGGCCACCACAGACAGCAACAAGGCAGCATCCACCAAGGGCCAGAAAGGGTCCTGGAGACTGACCAGGGTGTAGCTCCACCTGAGTTAAGAGGAGAAGGCAGGCTTCCTGGAGGGGATGGGGTGAGCTAGGTCTTCTTGACTGGGCAGAGAAGCAGGAACGGTACTTTTCAGTAGGAACAATGTGTAAGGGATGATACAACAAAGAAGCCAGGCAATCCGGGCTCAGAGGTCTGTCTGAGTCTTCTTTCAGAGACTTGTCCAATGCCTACTCTGTGCTAAGGACTGGCAAAGCACATAAAGATTAAAGGCACAGGCCAGTGACCTGGAGAAAGCCCCAGCTTACAGGTACACACAATGACATAGACTCAGGTGCTGAGCTCTATACCTAATGTATCAACAGGGGTTTAGAGAATTTAGGAGTACCAGTTTTGCTGTGAATACAAGAAGTCCTAAGGAAGAGAGGCATGTGAGCAGAGAAAACTTCATCCTAAACAGAGGGCAAGCTTGGGTAAAAGAAAACAATTCCTTATGACTCAATGATGGTGGGAGAAACATATGAGAGACAAACAGAAAAGACCTCTGGGGCCATCTGGAGAAGAGCTTGGGCTGCTAAGGAGCTGAGACCCATCACCTGAGCAACACCATCTCAAAGTTCAGAGCTGGTTCTGCCTTATGCTGCTCTGCACTGATTCTTCAACCTTTAGGTGAAATGATCATATCCATCATATAACTCTTAGTACAAAGTTAGACACCTAGTAAATATTCAAGGAAAGACCTAATGATTGTTCAGAACTCTGCTCATCGAGCTTGTGGAGGAGAGGAATTCCTTTGTCCTCTTTCTATTCTCCAACTCCAAAACACAAGTCCATTTATGTGGAGCAGCTTCAGGGCTGAAGAAAATTTCAGGATCCCTGGGTGTGTATGTTGTGTCTTCTAGGTCTGCCTGCCTCTAACCATGGAGAGATAACCAGTTAAGAAGTAGCACTTAACTTAGTGCCTTGCTACACAGCACAAAAACTTGGGAAAGAAATGCTAAATTGCTAAAAGACCATCAATGTTGGGCCCAATTAAGTGTCCCACTTGGACAAAGGGATTGAGAACCCTAACCTCACAGCTTAGTGTCTATACCAAGGGGCCCAGGAGGAGGTATGGCCCACCGCTCCCCACCCCACTCAAGGTCTACAATCACATCCACCTTGCTGTGAGATCCGCTTCACCAACAGGTTGAGCTGCTCCACTACCACCTTCTTCTCACTCTTCATCAGGTGGGAGAAGCAGTTCCGCAGGGCTGAGGCCACTGCTTGGGAGCCGTGGTTCATGCTCTGCTGTAGATGGGTTGCTGCATCCTCTCCAATCAAAACCTGGAACTCAGGTACCTCTGCAGGAAGGCCAGGTCCAGGGTCATTATCAGGAATGACAAGATAGAATTGGCAGAAGAGGGGATCTAGAGGAGACCTTCCCATCCCATGCCTGGGCCCAAGAAGTCAGACACTGCCAATGAAACTGCAATGAAAATGAACGGTTCACCACTAGCCCTAGATGACTACACCCCCACCTGTCCCACTGGCTGCAAGGATTGTTCTTTGGGGCCAATCAGCTGCTTAGTTCCTATGACACTGAGCCTCTGTTCTCTGCCATCACTCTAGATCCCCACACACACCAGACCAATACACATGTCCTCAGCATTTTGCCCAACCTTACTATTCAGAAAGGCCACAGTCTCCTCAACTGGCCGGAAGCCACACAAGCCCTGGAAAGGGGTGAGGGCAATGGCCATCTCAGGTTTGTGGTTGGCATCTGGGTAGTGTTCCGGAGCCTGAAGGTGTAGCTTCTCTGCCAGCTCCTGAGGGGTAGAGAGGGGAAGCATGGGACAGCCAGGTACAGTATCACCTACCAGGAACACACGTCCTACCCAGTCCTCGCTCACCACCCTCTCCAGTCACCAGACAGCAATGACTTTCTGACCCTGTCATTGAGCCCAGGCTTAATCAAGGCAGGATGCAGAAATTAAGGGTTAAATCAGCCCAGGACAGAGGGAGCTGGGCAGAGTTTAAAAGGCTTGCCCTGTGAATCAGGAAACCCAGAAACCAGGCCAAGCTCTGACAATGGCTATGTGACTTTGGGCAAATCCCTCTACTGTCTGGGTCTTTGCCCATCTAGAAATGAGGAATCTGGACAGACTCAGGGTCTGTGCGGAATGACTCCATAGGGATAGCACTGAGGCAACAGCGAGATAACCTATACCGCCCTGAAAGGTGAAGAGTTAGGTGAGAAGAGAGATGCCAGATATATAAATGAACAAGATTAAGCTAGGTGAAAAAAAGCTCAGAATAAGTCACCTACAAATGGATTTGGAGAAGATTCCCAGGTGTAAGTTGGCCAGCTGTCCACTGAGACCAGCTGCCCAGCACATGTTACCCCGCATCTAAATTAGGAGTTGTCAGGGCTGGATTTAGCTTTGGGCTGGAGCCTGGCATGGGCAGGGCCAAAGCAGCAGTGAAAGTCACAGGAGGACTATACCACAAGCCCTTCTCTCCCCGGCCCCTGTACCCTGCCCCAATTCTGTACCTTGTTAGGGTGTGCCTGGATGGACAAAGCTGTTTTAACTGAGAGTACTTTGAAGAGAAAAGGCAGCTGGCCATTGAAAGTGTCCTTGACCTTTGATCCCAAAGAGTCAGGGTTATCCGCAATCCACTGGCCTAGGGTCTTCTGTGAGATGCGATTGTCAAGGATCTTGGCATTCCCCCGAGGGTGGGTCCCCATCCACAGCTAGAAAGACAGAAAACTAGGGAGGAATGCAGAAGAACCTAGCACCACCAGGCTGCCAGCACAAATGCAGTCACTCCATGCTCCCCACAGAGCAGCTGGGTCCTAGGACAGGCTCTCAGACTGTGTGTTCATGCCCATGCCATCACCAGCTTTCAAGAAGGTAGCTGACCATAGAACACCAGGAGTCAGGAGATCCTGGTTCTAGTCCAGGCTCTGCCTCTACCCAGCTTTGGAGCCTTGGTTATTTTTCTCCCTTCTCTGGGCTTCAGTTTCCTAAACTGTCTCATGAGGAGAATGCCACCTACTCTGTCAAAGTCTCTGAAAAGCTGCCTCTCTCACAGTTCTAGATAAGAGGTTAACTTTCGTTTACTCCAGTTTCAGAAGCAAAGGCTACAGCCTTCTCATGCTTTGACTTTTTCTCCATTAAGTGGGTAGGGGAAAAGGTATTTTTAGATTAATGAAAATGCAAAAAGTCCTCAAAGTAGACATGTTAATTAGCAAAGTGTATTCTCAGGCCAAAGGAAAATTCAAGTAAGTGCTGAGTTTTGAGAGGTTTTTTTTAGGGGAAGGAGGATACTGGGAATCCCAGTCCATCAGATATGCCTTATTTTACTACACTTCTCCTTATTGTTCATCATAAATAACTCTGCACTTTACAATTGAAGGTTTGTGGTAACCCTATGCCCAACTAATCAATTGGCAACATTCTCCAAACAGCATGTGCTTTTACTTCCAGCTTGTGTGACAATATCACAAACTTTGTCATAATGCTACTACTGTACAAGTAAGGAAAAAACCACACTGCTGTGGAATTGGCACAAACTTATAGCTGACTCTCCAGCAGGTTTTCAGAAGCTGTAAATCGCATGGGAGGAGAATGCCCATCTTTCTCCCTCAGAGCAGCTAGTGGATTTGAACTAGCAGAAAGGTGAAGCCTTTGGGTTTGCAATGCATCCACCCATTTGACCATACCACCAGAGTGAGCTTCCTGCACACTTAATAGACTACTAAACACACCCCACCACCACCACCCCACCACCCCACCTACCCACCAAAACACTCTCATTGCCATTGAATCAGAACTGACCATAGCTGACCCTCTGTAGTTTCTGAGACTATAAATTACGTGAGAGCCAATTGCCCATCTTTATCCTGAGGGCGCTGGTGTGCTTGGAACCACTGCAGAGGTGCAGCCTTTAGGTTTGCCGGCAACTCCCTATGGACTAGGCCACCAGAGATTCCTTAGGAGACTACAGTACATTGCAAACATAAAGCATCCTGGGGGCCTGGCAGGCCAAGCACTGGGCTGCCAACCATAAGGTCTGTAGGTGGGGCCTTTAGCAAGACAACACAGTGGGCTTCAGTGAAGATTTACAGCCATAGAAAACTGTCTTATGATTCACTATGTTGGAATCAGCTCAGTGGCAGTGAGCTATCATGTAAGCAACTTTTATAAGTAGTGGGAAACTAAATATGGCTTCATTTCATTGTGGTAGTCTGGAACCAAATCTGTAGGATCTACAAGGTATCCTATATATAAGAACCTCTCTTCTGGCACCACCATCTCTAGGTCCATGAAGCTACACTGATATGAAAATCGAAGAGGGGATCCCCTGTCTCACTGTCTCTCTTAGCAAATCCCTATGACTTGCTTCAGGCTTTTTGAATGAAAGGGTCTCTTGGTCCGTTCTGCCAGTGTGATGGGCTGAAATGCAACAGTCCAAGTCTCACCTCTGCATATGGCTTGTCCTCTGAGATCTGGACCTGTGGGTCACTGCTAGCCAGCAGTAGGGCCACTTCGCTGCTGGACCCCAACTTCCCCCAGGCATACTGCTGCACCACACAGGAAAGTGGAAAAACTGGGGACAGAGAGAGAATACCCTTCAACTCCACTCCAAGTGACAAGGAGAAAATGTGAAGTACCCATTCCACGGAACCGTCTCGGACCGACCAACAGGCAGCACAGAAGAGTTGAGTGCCCGCCCCTCGGATCTCTCCCTCGGGGCTTCATTTTCTTCGCAGGTGCTCCCTCCCCTGCCCCACAACCACTTATCCTTCAGCAGTGCCCCCAGGAGGTGGGCTTTTCCAGGAAAAGTCCCCCAGGCCAACGACCCAGCCCTCCTCCAACTCGGGCCAATCGCTCACCTTTCTGACTCGCCATCTCCGCAGCACCCAGACCTGGTTTCTCACACGTAGACTCTCCCGGCAGTCCCCGCGGCTTCTCTACTCCCAGAGCTTCACGGGAAATGTAGTTCTTGGCGTACAGTCTCACGGGCACTTTACCCCAGCGCCAGTTGGCCAGGACACTTGACCGGGACACTGTCTGAACACAGGGTTGCTTCTTCCACCTTCTGCCTATCAGGAGGAGCCACATCAATGCCATGGGGCTTCCAGCCCACAGTCTTAAATCTCAATATTCATGCATTCATTCATCCACTATATGTTTATTGAGCAAACTACCAACTACCTACCAGGCACTGCTCTATGGATTGAACATAAATCAGAGAAAAATGTTAATTATCTATGAACAAGAATCTCTGCCTTTTTAGATCTTCCATTCTAGGGCTGGATAACAGACAAACATGTAAAATAAATATAGCTTGTAGGATGTTGACAGATAATAGGAGTTGAAAGATAAAAAAGTGAGGAGTGAAGTAGTATAAACCTCAACTGAGGTGAGACTTGAAGGAAAATGTGAAAGTTGGGAATAATGCAAAGAAAACAGCTAGAGCAATGGCTCTTAAGTGAGAATAGGAGAATGTTCCTAACATGTGTAAGGAGTAAATAGTAAGTGCCAGTGTGACTGGAGCAGATGAGCTGGACAAGGAAGGAAATAAGGTGATCAGAGAGGACTTTGAGTTTTACTCTGAGTGTCTTAGTTGGAGAGTTTGTGCAAAGAACTACTAGTGTTTGATGACTGACTGAAAATATCATTTGCAGAACTCTTAATCTACCTAAGCGTATGTCTTTTTCTGTAAAATGGGATCCTAATGCTAGCCTTGCAGTCTCATTTAATAGGTGAAATTATTTGGGATGCCTATAAGTCAATGTGCACTCTGTTCTCCCAAATACTTCATAACGTTGGACCCTGCTCCAGGTTGAACTGCTCCCAGCAGCACATACAAGACAAGGATATCATAGGAGCTCTGCAAGGGGATAAATAGTAAATTGAGGCTAGGATCTGGCTGTGGAATAAACATGTTATTTCCTGTGCTGTAACATTTAAACACTCTTGACCTTGAGCAACAGCCTTGGAAGAGAGAAGCCAACAGGAAAGCCCCAGAAGCACAACAGCCAAATTTCCAGGAAACCTGGAGTGAGGGCTGAAGTCCCGGCTCTGCTCTGCATCTGGAGCCCCTCACCAATTTTCAGTTTCTAACACACTTGTTCTGTGAAAAGAAGGGGTCCTGTTTTCCCAGTAATGTACAATCTAGACATGAACTTAAATTTCCCTATGGTTTCTCATTTACGAAATCAATCCACATTTCAAAAGAAACTTCACTAGACACATGAACAGATAACAAAATAGAAAATACAAGAATTATGATGCAAATTGTGCAGCTCACCGATTTTTGGAATATCCTTCCTCCTCATTCCCACTCTCTTCACCATATGAACCTTCTGAGCTAAGAATGACTAGCTAAATCAGAAAGGTTTCTCAAAACACTTACTACTGCCACCACCAATGAAGTCAGAATTAGAATCATTTCCTCATAGACTCCTCATACAGAAGAAAGAACTCAGATTGAGAAGGGAATAGAAACCTAACCCCCTATATACACTCATATATGGGAAACGAGATTATTTGAGGGCCTTAGAGTTTTCCACCCTTACCTCTTTCTTTAAAATTTTATTAATTTTAATGAACATTTACAGAGATTTTGAATTTTCATTCATTCATTGTTGTACTACACCCTTACCTCTTGCTTTTCAATGTCTGACAGAATTACACTTTATTATACACTAATGATCCACTTTCATCACTCTCTTTCTTGTTAGACTGTATATCTCACTAGGTCCATGTTTTGCCAGTGCCTAGCTAGGAGTAAAACCATAAAAGCAGCTGACATTTTATTGTTAAACACTAAACATTGTGCTAAATCCTTTTCAAGAATTTTCTCACCCTCTCAAGGTAATGCTATGAGATAACTACCATCACTAGTCCCATTTGAAAGAGAAGAATGAGTCTAATAAAGGTGAAGTGACTAGTCCCTAATGAATGAGTGAATAAATGACTGTTACAGAGCAGCAGACAGAATCTAAAGTATCTGCAGAGACAAATGGATGTGTAGACTGCATTGGTGACAGTTGAACTCTGTTTACTTATTCTCCATCCTTGGGCTAGGTTAGAGCAGACAAGGAGATAGGATATCCTTGGTTGTATGTACATAAGGATGTTCTTTCAGACAGAAGAAAGCAGACATCACCATATGCTGCCCTTAGAAAAATAGCTGTAGGAACTTGTGATAAGTAGTGTGTAATGGGACACAAACATGAATCCTTTTCTATCCTCCCACTTAGTCATTTTTTTTTCCTTTCAAAACATGTAACATACTAGTTTATTACATTTTTGGTAATGAGAAATATTTGAGGCCATGAACTCTAAAGGAAAACTATATGGAAAGGGTCCTGTGGCAGTGGCTGTTGGCCATGTGAAGATGACTGATGATGAACTTGTTTATAACATCCACCTGGCAGTCAACTTTCTGGTTTCTCTGCTAAAGAAGAATTGGCAGAATGTTCGGGCTTTGTACATCAAGAGCACCATGGGCAAGCCCCAACGTCTGTACTAAGATACAGCTCAATAAATCTTACTGGGTTTTCTTGTTCTATGGTCCAATCTCCAGAGCCATGCAAACCATGTCAGGAATAAACCACAAACATAGGCTTCAATCTTACATACTGGGAAGTCACAGTAGC
>NW_006399816.1:6847773-7008099 GCF_000299155.1 Elephantulus edwardii
AAATATCTCAGTCACAAAAGGATAAATACTGCATAATGCCACTGTTGTAAAATGGGACTGACATCGGGGTTAGGAGGAATCTGAGAAAAGGGGGAATAAATAATGTATACTGCATTGAAACAGATGAGGGAGAGAACTGTTTAGGTATTATTGTCATGACAGGAGTCCAGAATGAAGGCTGCACAGTGGAGTGGACTTGGGCAGAGTGATTTATAACAATAAAAGAATTTTTCTTTTACTTTTCAAAGAGAAGAGTGAATTGGGTGGGAGGTGTGGTCAGGGAGAAAAGTGCAAAAATGAATGAATGGATATACCAAAGTCTCTGTAAACATTCATTACAATTAATTTTTAAAAAGTTTAAAAAAGAAGAGTTAATCTGGATATTAAAGACTTTTGAGATTTGCAACAATGAATGAATAGTAATCCAAGTTCTTTATAAACTTACAATATAATCTCAATAAAAAAAGAACTAAAAAAGTATTTTAAAAAAAGTTGTGATTTAGACAGAGTTTAAGCCAGTATGTGGGATGGAAGAAATAACAAATAATTACTAAATGCTTATTATGTGCTTGGCATTATGTTAGTGTCAGAAATAGATTTCTGCACTATATAATAGTCAATATATTTCACATTGCCTCTGGCCTCCTGAAACTTACAGTCTAGTGACAGAGACAGACATAAACAAGTACTTATCTATTGTTGTTGTTATGTGCCAAGTTGACTCTGACTCATGGCAAGCCTATAAAGAACAGATCTGAACTATACTTTATCCTGTGCATCCTTACTATCTTTGACATGCCGGAGCCCGTTGTTACAGTTACTGTGTCAATCCATACATCTTGTTGAGGGTCTTCTCTTTCTCTAACTTTCTACCTTTCCCAGAATAATGTCTTTTTTTTTTCTTTTCTTTTAGCATAATGTCTATTTCTGAGGACTAGCCCCTCTTGACAACATGCCTAAAGCATGTACGATGAAGTTTTACCATCCTTGCCTCTAAGGAGCAACCAGGGTACACTTCCACCAAGATAGACATGGTTGTTCTTTTGACAGTCCAAGGACATTCAAAGGCATCAATTCTTCTTCAGTCACCCTTATTAATTGTACCATACAACTACATAATTACAGTCTTCAAGGTAATTATAAAGGAAAAGTAATAGGAGAGCACATGATGTGGGAACCTGAGCTAACCCAGGGAGGCATCTAATATGGGATTTGAAGGAAATGGAGGTATTAATCCTGGGAAGATTGGGGGGGCACGGTTTTAAAGCACATAAAGTAGAATGAACAACATTGTGCAAGACCCTGAGAAAAGAGAGAACTTGGGAAGTACGAGGAACTGAAAAGCCACCAGAAAGGGAGATGAGGAGAGGGCTAAAAAGCTGATCCTAGGGAGCTCTGGTAACTTAGTGGCAAGAAGCTGCACTGTAATTCCAGAGGTACACAGTTTGAATCCACCAGATGCTCTGCTGGAGGAGGGATAATCTCCTCCTGTACCAGTCAGATTCGATTTGACAGTACACACACAAAAATATAATAATTTTAAAAAAAAATAACTGGTCCTACGGAACTTAAGACCATATTTAATCTTGTTTAGATTCACAGTCAACATCCTTGGTACCAACAATGAGGAGATCAAGAGACATATAGTATTGGGAAAGCCTATGGTCAGGGATTGCTCCAAAAGTCCTGAAGAGTAATGATGCCAGTTGAAAGACTAAGGTTCCTGATTCAAGCCATAGTCTTTCCAATCATCTGCTATGCATCTGAGAACTAGACAATGAATAAGGATGACAAGAGAAGAACTGATGCATTTGAGTTGTAGTGTTGGAGCTGAGTGCTGAATATCCTATGGATTGTCAAAACAACAAAACAGATATGTCTTGGAGAAAGTGCAACCAGCATGTTCCTTGGAGGCAAAGATGGTGAAGCTTCATCTCACATATTTTGGACACATTATTCAGAGAAGTTATCCTTGGAAAGGGACATCATGTTTGGAAAGGTAGAGGGTCAGTGAAAGAGAGGAAGATCCTCAACAGGATGGATTGATTCAGTATCAGTAACAATGGACTCAAACATGTTGAGGATGACAAGGATGGCGCAGGACAGGACAGAGTTCAGATCTATTGTTCATAGGGTCACTATGAGTTCTACTCAGCTCTATGGCATTTAACAACAGCAGCAAATAGCTCAGAGTAAAAAGTGATAGTGACTGAATTTAGTAGCAGCAGAGTGAACAAAGAGAGCTGTGAACAAATATATTTAATTGGGGAGTGCAGGAGCCTGGGTGGTCCAAGTGGTTTTTAATCCTAATTTGAGAGTCAGTGGTTACAACTCACTCACCCAGCTGCTCCATGAAAGATAGACCTCATGATCTGTTTCTGCAAAGATCATTGCCAGGAAATTCTATGATCAGATGTCGACAAACACATGAAGAAACGCTCAAGTTCATTAGCTATCAGAGATGCAAATCAAACCAACAATGAGGTATCAGGTCACTCCAGGTTAAAGAAAAACCCTCCCCATTGTTGACTAAGACATCAAACAACAGAGGTTGATAAGGGTGTGTAGCAATTGGAACTCTCACATACACTACTGGTGGGAATGTAAAAAGATGCAACCTCTAGGTAGAGCAGTTTGGAACGTCCTTAGAAAGTTGGGAATAGAAATACCATTTTACCTGGCAACCCCACCTACAACTAGGTATATATCTCAAAGAAATAAGATCTTTAACACAGACATATACACATCCATTGTGCAGTTTTCTGCACTACTATTCATAATAGCAAAGAATTGAAAACAACTCAAGCGCCCATCAATGAACCAAAGGCTAACCAACATTCACACAATAGAATATTATGGATCACTAAAAAATAATCTAGATCTTGTGAAACACTGAACAACATGGATGAAACTAGGACAACTATGCTGAGTGACAGATCAATCCCAAAAGAATAATACTGGTATTAGCTCACTAATGTAAAAAACGAAAAAAATGTTTAGACACATAATCTGTCTTGAAGCATTAACAGAACAGGGATGGGACGGGAAGAAGGAAGCAAGAAGCAAATCAGCAGTATTGGTATTTAAAAAAAACCAACTCTGTGATGTGATTGATATGAAGAATTAATCACCTCCTCCAAAGCTGACAGCTTAATCGTGCCACTCCTTCGTACTGGTACATCTCATAGTGAATGAGCCTGTGTACAACAGAATGAAACACAACCCTACCGTACGTTTCCTTATAATTACCGCTGTACTTCAGCACACTGCATCCACTGTGTTAGGTCTTAAATGCCTTTTGGGCCAGGGATATGAAATGAAAAGCTTGTTTACAACAGGGGGCTCAGCTCGGTAAAGGGCAACCAGTTTATGGTCCTGTCTCTGAGAGAGCAAGGACGCCTCTGCTGAGAGGCAGGGGGGGAGGTAGGTCTTTTCGGGTTAGGAATTCCATCCCTAAACCCGCAGAAGTAGACTCACACTCCTTACTTCCCTATGGTCGGCCCACTTACTCCCTGAGACAGACTTAACAAGGAGAAGACTTAGCAGCGTAGGACTCCCTGCTCTTGCTCTGAATTTTTTCACTCGGTCTAAATCTCTACTATCCTTTAGGGCCCCAAATTTGGCCTCCAGGAAAGTGAAGAGTTAAGTGTCCTGCTCCATTTTGAGGAATATACTTAAGAAATATAAAATCTGAAGCTAGATAGGCAGCTGGGGAGAACTCTAGCCCCGTTTCTGGCTCCCAAATCGAGCGCTGACCTCAGAAGCAGTAACCACCCAAGTACTCCAAGATGACCGCAGCTCTGGGATGAGCTGGACGGAGGGGCGGAGCGGACCTATGTGACGTCACAGGAACACGCCCCTCTTGGGAGGACGCTGCGCCTGCGCCAGATTGGCCTCCTCGCTCCCGGAAGTGGAGGGTCTGCAGGCAGAGTGCCGCTGGGTCTGGGTGCCGGGTGACAGCAGCGCTCGCGGAGCTTGCCTGTCGGCCCCCAGCCAGCATGTCGTCCTTCGACACCAACCCCTTCGCGGATCCAGTAGACGTAAACCCCTTCCAGGTAATGCCCTCAACAACTGACACCTCTTTCTGGGGCCAAGGACCGCCACCCGGGCCTCTTTCGCGAGAGCCTGGAGACGTGGCGTAGGAGGGACGGGCTATTTGGCCAATTGGAGAGCGAGATATGAAGGCCAGCCTATCTCAGCCCTTGGGGGGCGGGACTAGCTGCAGGTGGCCTGGCGGAGGGGGCGGGGCGCGGTAGCCTGAGGATAGGTGGGGTTTTTTAGCACCTGATGCACCCCTTTTAATTTAGCACTATTGAGGAGGAGGACGGAAACAGCCTGGGCAAACCCTCGAGGAGATTTTCCTAGTGTCAAGAAGAGGAGCCCGTCTATGGGGAAATACTACTACCACATCTCGCAGTTCTAGGAGAGAAACATGCCTTGAGTCACCTTAGGAGGGAGTGATATCAACACTGTGAAAATGTTGAATCTTCTGATTGGAGAAATGTGGGAAGACCTTCTCCTAAGCCTCCTTCTCCTCTCTCTCCTTCACTCACTTAAAACAACTAAACAAGTTTATTGCATGAAGAGCCCTTGAGGATTGTCAGGAAGTGAAGGCTTGGAAAAGATGGGCAGATAGTCCAACTTGGGGAAGAAAAACCCAAACCCTTTGATAAGAATTCCACACCTTGGCCATGAGACTAGTTTGGAGTGGTTTTTGATCAGACAGAAAGAACCTAGATTAGAGAGTAAAGAGAAGTGAGGAGGTTCAGAAAATCTCCAAATAGGAGCAATATTGGCCTGACTGGTGTGGGTGTGGCTGTGGGTTGACAGTAGTTGAGATGCACTGGTCTATGAGCTGGTCTGACCTTTTGGACTAACAAGAAAAAAGACAATATTCCTACTTTTTTTTTTTGGCAAAATGTGTTGTATGAGTATTCCTACTTCTTAAAACTTTTCTACATTTGAACTGAGAGTACAAGGATCTTGTGATGAAATGCAAGGAAGAACTCCAGTTAGATCCCAAACCTTGTGCCTCTTGTTGCATGTCGGCTGAGAATAATTTTGGAGGTCTGATCAGTGTTTTATGAGTGCTGCTTTGTCAAGATGTCATCAGGCATAGTTTGTTTTGCATTTTACTTTGCTTTTTGGTACTTTATTTTAGTCATTGGCAACTTCAAAGTTTCCTGCAGGTGTAGGGGAAGTGCTTGGAGAGGGCTTTCCTGTGGCTGACAGCGTGAGCTTCCCCACCACGAATCCCTCAGAGGATTAGAGCATGACCTTTCTGATCAAAGACAAAGGAGATTGAAAAATTATACATTGTCAGGAGAGTGAACACATTATACTTATTTCTTGGACTCGGGGTGACTTATCCAATGGGAGCCCTCCAGGCAATTTTTGTTTGCTTGTTCCTTGTAACATCTGGGAATTCTGAGCATTTCTCTTGTAGCTTAATGCTTCTTGACAGAACCTTTACAAGGACCTTGTCTCTTATGTAAGGCAGTCATCTCTAGTAACTGTAAAGGAACAACTTTTGCATTTTTTCCTATAGTGTTTTATGGTAACTGTTTCCCTTTGATTACACAATTGGTGCATAACACCAGAGTTTGGTTATTGGTAAAGAACTCGGTAGCTTTTTGTGTGTATGATGATTTGCCTTTTTTTCTCCCCTTCCCCCAGTCCTGTTGGGATCAGAAATAAAATGTTTGCTATTTGACAGGCAGGCAGGCAGTCAGCTGTTAAGAGATGCAGAGAGCTCATCTCCGAGGCTGCCAGTGAGCAAGATTGTTGGACTGAGTCCTGCTCTGTATTAATAGCAACTTGACAGTCTCAAACCACATCTCTAGCGCCAGAAATGATTGTGCAAACTATGTTAGAAGTAACTTCTGCACTCAGCAAGAAGAGCTGTCTCTCAGGCAGCCCCAGGATATGACAGGACAGGAAGCAGCTGTGCTCCTATAAACAGGAGCATCTGGTGGGGAATCCTGTGTGGGAAGAAGGGAGCTGGCTGCCTTCTTCTGGGCTGACTTTTTCCTCTTGGCACAGGATTGTATGGTGAAAAGCAGCTTTGGAAGTGAAGCTTCTGAGCTCTTTCTAGTTAGAGCTTCCATCCTCTTCTTGAAGTGGCAGTTTCTGCTTTCCTGACTACCAGGGCTGGGACTTTGGAAAGGTACAGCCCTTGGGTTACTGGGTGTGAGCCCAGCTTCATTTACCCAGGGTGTTGACATCGAATTCAGGAAACAGCAGTTAAAGAGCTGATAGGCTTAGGAACCATTACACTGAATCATCCTGCAGAGCAAAGTTGATTTTCCTTCATTCCATGAAATAATGTGGATATGCTTAGCATTCAGAACCCATGGTTGACTGTTAAAGCTGGAAATCACCTCAGAAATCTGTTCCAAACCCTATAGTTTATGGAGTTGAGGAAACCAAGACCTCAGTGAGGATGACACATGATGAAATCATTAGCTGATTAGCAGGAAGGGACCCAGGTTTGGGTCTAATTCCCAGGACAGAGCTATTTTAGAAGCTTTTGAAGCTCCAGTATTGATAATACAATGCCCTGGATTTATTTTTCCTCCACTAAGGAAAGCCACGATCCATCTTGTTGTTGTTATGTGCCATTGGGTCACAAGCGACACATAGCATCCCTATGCAGAACAGCTCTGAACTCTGCCCTATCTGGAGCCAATTCCATTGTCTCCAACACCCTATCCCCATTACTGTCAATCCATTTCATCCAGGGTCTTCATCTCCTGCACTGTCCTCCCACCCTTCCAAGCATGATGTCCTTCTCCAAGAACTGGTCCTTCCTGGCCACATGTCCAAACTATGTGAGAAGGAACTTCAAAATCTTTGTCTCTAAGGAATAGCATGGTTTCACCCTCTCCAGCACAGACCTGTTTGTTCTCTTAGCAGTCCATGTTATTATATTCAGTACTCTTCTCCAGTATCACAACTCAAAGACATCATTCTTCTATAATCCTTGATCATTGTTTAGCTTTCTGATACATAGCAAGTAATTACAAAGACCATGGCCTGGATCAGAAGCACCTTAGTCTCTAGACTGACATCATTGCTCTTCAGTACTCTGGAGAGGACCCTGACAGCAGATTTTCCCAATGCAGTTTGTCCTTACTATTCTTGAAATGAGAGTGCTAGTAGTAGTGAAAAGAGTAAGTTAATATTGACTATTTCCCGCTAGCATGTACACATGGAATTACAGAGATTTCATTGTGCTTTTTAAGACAGCAATTCAAAGCAACCTGTGCTAAATTATTTTCTGTATAGCAATACACTTGAAAAATGTTTGGAGGTTTGTTGTCAGATAAGTTTAGGAACATCTACCTAGTCTCTTTTTCTTGACGATGGACAAGATCTGCTGGTTTGTTAGAGGTCCTGAGGCATCCTCCTCCATTGAAGTAATTTACTCAACTTTTTTGACCCAGCACCTCTCCATATTATTCAACCATAGGACCCTTTAGTTTCTAGCTCTTGTATTATCCTATAAAATACCATGGGTGCCTTTATTTCCTTATTCTCCTTTACTGGCCCCTTGCCTCCACCCCCAACCAGTGCTGTGCATGTGTGTTTGATGATCTTTACTAATAGGTATAATTGTGATTATTCTAAAATAATATGCGAAGTAAGGCAACTGTGAATGGAAAGTTAAGTCACAAGAATGAACAGAGGTTTACCAAACTGCTAGGAGGAAGCAGGAAATTTCAAGCCATGTGTTGCAATTTCACAGCCTCTCTTGGCACACCCTAATTCCTCTGCTCATTGTGGCACATCTGCCTTGTACCCTGTGGATATACGAATCCCGCCTTTTCAGTAAAGGCGGTGGTGCAGTGGTAGTTAAGTATTTGGCTACCATCTGATAGGTTGGAGGTAGTTCAAGCCCACATGCTGATCTTTGGGAGAAAGATGTGGCAGAGTGCTTCTCAAAAATGCTGATTTCTAGGGAGCTCTGGTGGCCTAGTGGCAAGACGCTGCACTGCAATCACAGAGGTACGCGGTTCAAATCCACCAGATGCTCTGCTGGAGAAGGAGGAAGCAACCTCCTCCTATATCAGTCAGATCTGATTTGATGGTACACTTAAAAATAATACAATAAAAAATGCTGATTTCTGGGTCCTGCAGTGTCATAGAGGGGTTGTGAGTTGGAATCAAATTGATAGCAAGTGGTCTGGTTTACTGTTGTGAATAATAAATATTGCAGTAAACATGGTATGCATAAAAGTGTATTCATGTCATGGTTCTGGTTTTTTTAGGGCATGATACCTAGTAGTGGGATTGCTTGTCCATATGCTATTTCTATTTCTAGCTTTGTAAGAACACACCATAGTTTTCATAGTGGTTGTACCATTTCGCATTCCCAAGGTTTGGTTTGCTTTGGACTGATTGCAGAGTCTCTTCTTTCTAAATGGTTTTCATTAAGTCTCATCAGTGGTAGAGGGGCTATGGGTTGTACTGTCCTTTTTCTTTTTCAACAGCCCACCAAAAATCACGATGCCAAGAGCTACTTTCTTTTAAATCATTTCTGGTGATTATTCCAGGAGGACTGCATTGATTGCAAGGAGTGGGTGGAATAGGTGATGGTGCTGAATAGAGAAAGCCGTTTAGTGTTCTTAAATTGACAGATCACACAAAATCCACTTTCACACATTGCCTTCTTGCAGTTAAGAGAAAATCTTAGTACTGTGGCTGCTTCCCAAGGATTTAAAACATTTCTCTCCAGTAGGAGGAGGAAGAGGTGACAGAAACAAGATTTGGATATGACAAAGTTACATGAAGTTTCCTGCACAGACACTTAGAAAACCAAACAGAACAACTTGCCATCCATTTGATTCCAGCTCATGGCAGTACCATGAGGAGAACTGTCTCCACAGAGTTTTCTATGTCTGATATTTTGAAACAGATCACCAGGACTTTCTTCTGAGGCATTTCTAGGATGGTTTGAACCACTGACCTTTCAGTTTGTGGTCAAGCACCTGACTGTTTACTTTGCCTGAGGATTTCTGCACAGTCGCTTAGGGCCTTGCCATTTCCCAGGGAAGGTTGGGTCCCACTTGATTGTAGCTTTTGAGAGTTCTCAGATCAATCAGATGGACTTGGTATGGAACTTTGCCTGTGGTTAGGAGCATTGTCTCAAGGTTCTCATAGTTTGGCTGTCTACAGATAGCTGTCCTTGTGGGGTCTTCCTGATTTTCACCTCTCTTCTTTGGGTGGAAACTCTGGAAGTTGGCACCTGGAGCCAGGCTGAGTGATAGAAAGCACTTAGCTAGAGACAGGTGACCTTTGACTCTTAAACTCATTAAGTTTCTTTTGGAAACACTTGCTGGTATAGGATAATCCTGTGTTCAGAGAAATGGTAATATTTAACTAGGACAAACCCACCTAGAGAAGACCCACCCCGAGAGGAGTGGCGTGCACTTGAGCAAGATGTGACCCTTTCAGCAAGTGCCATTTTGAGACACACTTAGTGCGCATCACTGAGCACTCTGCTCTGCAGAGCGGTGGAGGTGGACACAAGGTGAATGGACACAGTATGTGATTAATGACCTGCCAGAGCTTCTGATCTGACAGGAGAGCTAAGAAATGCTCACTGACAATGACAGCACATGGGGTGGGTAGGATAGAGCGGTCAGAATTTGCTGGAAAGGACTGTGGAGATCTGAAGAGGAAGGGCAGAGCCCTGTGGTGAAAAGGGCTTGGACTGAGAAAAGAAAGCATGGCAGGTGGATAAAGGAGCGAGTACCGTGAACCAAAATTCTCTCCTGCACGTTGTCATTTCTGTAGACCCATAAGCCTTCTATTGCTACCACAGCCTCCACTGCTTCACTCTCACATTGAGTGGTCTTTTTCAGGAGCAGTGAGCCTGGGACGTGTGAGCTGCTTGCAAGATATGCTCTTATTTGAAATGCTTTCCATCCTTGACTGCTTTAATGTCAAGGGTTCCCAGCTGGTTTTTACCTCCTGTTTTAGGGGTTGAGGGGTGCTCCTAAGTCCTGTCCTCTGGCCTCTTCTCACTTTAGACCTCTCTTTTTTACTCCACTTGTGTTCTACGCCATGACTTCCTTCAGAATAATTCATGTACCAATGACCCTAAGATAGAGATCTCTAGTCCTCACCTTTTTCCTGAGCTGTAACACAGTACATTTCCAGCTCTTAACTGCCTGTATCCAACTAGATACAGGCATACTTTGGGTTTGTTTGGGGGTTTTTGTGTTATTTTTTGCTTTGCAGAGGTTGTTTCTCATAGATTGAAGATTTGTGGCAACTCTGCATCAGGCAAGTCCATCAGCACCATTTTTCCAACAGCATGTACTCACTTTAGGTCTTTTTGTCACAGTTTGGTAATTCTCATGAGATGTCAAACTTTTTTGTGATGTTCTTTCACTTTTAAAGGCTAGTGTAAACATAGCTTTTTTTATATACTGGAAAAACAAAACGTGTGTGACTGACTTTCTACTAATTGGCGATACTCTCTTTATTTTGGTGGTGAGGAATGGAAGGTGCAGCATCCCTGAGGTACGCCTGGATGTTCCACTGAGCCTCCAGTCTGACTTAGTATCTTCTCAGACTTACGCACCTTCCCCCTCCCCAAAAAACAGACCACCTTCTCTTTTTGCAATCACTGATTTGTCGTGGTTAATGATGGCACTAGTCACCTGTCACTCAAGGTAGCTAGAAGCCTTTCAGCTTCTTTTTCCCTTCTGTTCTTATCCTGTAGTCCTTCCATCCCCCAACCAAATTAGAGTTGCTGTGTACATGATACCTACAGAGAAGGTAGGGTTCCATCCCCAGCTGCCATGTCTTACTCCTCACTCTCACCCCCAGGTTACAATCTGTCCACCGTCATCTTTCCCCACCTCACTGCAGTCCCTTCGCTTCTGGCAGTGATAAGATGGTCATGCCCACTTACACCCCTCTCTGGTTGTTCCCCATTGTGCACAGGGCAAAGTTCAAACCTCCATAGTCTGACCCCAGTGTCTTCAGCCTCCTCTCACTTTGCACACCTGAAGCCCCCAACCTCCACAGCTGTCTCCTGTTTCCTGAACACGTCCAAGCTCTTTAGAAAGATGCAAGCTCTGTGCCTTTGCAGATTTTGCTTGTCTTCCTCTCGCTTGCTAAATTTCCTTCATCTCAACATCCCCCTCCGATACCACCTCAGTGAAGCCTCCTCTGACTCACCGTTGTTGTGTTGTACATGTGACCCGCCGAGCCCATGTTCCTGACCTGCTTCAAGGAACATGGTCGGCTATGAGGAAGGACCCTCCATGGAGACCAAGGTGAAGTCTCTGGCATTTCACATAGAGAGAGTGAAATCTGGCTAGAACTCATGCTTACTGGAGCACACCAATGGGGCTTCTTACCAGAACATTCAGGTTAAACCAAAACCTGACTGTTTCTGCCATTAAGGGATATGCAAAAAGTGTACTTGGTTTGTTTGGAATATTTCAGTTGTTTCCTGCTCTCCCCCCTATTACAAATAATAATGCACTGAATGCCCTGGCAGATGCAATGTTTTACATGGTTTTATCATATTTCCTTAGGACGGACTCTCAGGTTAATTATGTGCTCTTAGGTTAATTGTGTGCTTAGGACCTAGCCCCCCATACTTGGACAATTGCTTCATCTCCAAAGCTAATAGGACATCTTAGAGGCATCAAATTATTAGTGACTCTTCCTTCCCAGAGAGAATGACCTGTGCTTGTCTTAGCCCAGATGGTATTTATTGTTAAGTATTTGTGATCTGAAGCAAAATCTCCACACTGGGAGCTTGAGTGGAGTGCAGGGTTGGAAAATAGAACAGTGCTCACACATATCCAGGGCCTGTGAAACATGTAGGAAGAAAGTTCCAAACCGTTTTAAAACAGAACTCTTCCAGACAGAGCTCCAACCAGCTCTACCCTCCTCTTGTCTTTTATCTGACACCCAGGTAGATGGGAATGCACCCTGACCTAGAGCTGTGGTGGGCCTCACCAGCTCAGGCTTTTGTTCACTTCCTCTCTGCCTTCCCTTCAGCCCTCCTCATTGTCTTCCCTCTACTCCGCTTGCTTTCATCTGCTCTGACCTCTGTGGCAGTACACATCTCACCTGTGGTCCCTCACACACTCATCTTTGCTTACCAGGTTGTGACTCTAAAGGGAAGAACTGTGTATCACTCACAACTGCTACTCACTGTGGCTGGATGGGAAAAAAAAGTAGTTTAGGAACTTTTTACTTGTTACAAATCCAGTAAAGGGCTTTAGCCTGTCTGAGTCATTCAGGCACCATAGGGGTTTTAGGTTACTTCTCCTTTGTAGGTGAAACTTAGCCCTTACCATCCTTTTAAACAACTACTTGACCCACTTAAGAAGAGCCAATTGAAGCTTGGTGAATGAGAAGAAGCATTGGTGCTGTTGATCTGGATTAAAAGCTTATGGTCCTTAATTCAAGCACGTCACTGTGGTACTTATTTGCAAGGCTCTCTCTGCATGCATCAGAGAGCTGGACAGTGACTAGGGATGATAGAAGGAGAATTGATGCCTTTAAGCTGGGTGCTGGAGTATTGAATATACCATGGACTGCTAAGAGAATGAACAGGTTCGTCCTGGAGAGGCTGCTCCTTGGAGGCAGGGATTCTGAAGCATCATCTGACATACTTTGGACCTGTTGCAAGGAGAGACCAGTCCTTGGAGAAGGGCATCATGCTTGGGAGGGTGAAGGGACAGTGCAGGAAAGGAAGACCCTGAATGAATGGATTGATTTGAGTGACTGGGTTAATGGGGGTAGGTGTGTCAGAGACAGATTAGCCCAGTATAGAATAGGGTTTAGGGCTGTTGTATACAGGGTCGCTGTAAGTCTCAGGTAACTCTGTGGCACATAACAACACCTCTCTGCATGTGTCTTACCAAAGATGTTCCCAGAAACCATCGTTTTAAAGGCCAGGTGTACAGAACCGAGCAGCAGGCGTCACTCTGGTCATTCTCTGGCCTCGTCATCAGAGTCCCTCTGGAGCTGGTTCGTTCATTCAACCACATGCATGTCAGAGTGTCTTCCTTTGTGGAAGTGCCTGGCTTTTGGGAATGCACTGGTGACCAAGAGGGACCTGGGTCTTTTCCTCTCAGATTTATGGTTTTATGTATTTACAGACAGGTTTTATGTGTTTCAGACAGAATCTGACTTAACCATGACCTCTGAGATTTTGGGCACAGTAATTCCCCTCTCTGCTTGGGCTTTTTCTTCCAAAAAAGAAAAACTCCTCCCTCCCAGGGTTAAATAAGAAGGTGTATACTCTTCCTAGCTAGATTCTTCATCTGAGCCACAGAACACAGAAACTGGTTGGAATGAGTTTTCTCAGTTTTCATAAGGATGAACTAATGCTATTCTAGATGTACAGAGGAGAAAGTAATTCATTATGGACAATGAATACTTTAGGGAATTAGTTCTCCTGAGAAACTAGGCACACAAAAGCTGGTAGAACATTCTTTTCTGACAGTTTGGTATCAGTGGCCAATTATAGGTTTTCACTATAGTGTCAGCGTGTCATAGCCTGGCATGTAGTAGACACTTAGTAAGTGTCCGCTCTCGTCTTGATCCCCTTTTCCTTCCCCACTCTGACCAGGGCTCAGCTTTTCTTGAAGCCATCCATATCGTTTAGAAAGAGTCCATGTAGGCGAGCTCTGATGGCCTAGTGGCAAGAAGCTGCACTGCAATCCCAGAGGAGTGAGGTTCAAATCCACCAGAAGCTTTGCTGGAGAAGGAGGAACAATCTCCTCCTGTACTAGTCAGATCTGATTTGACTGTACACACACACAAATAATAAAATAAAATAAAAAAATTAAAAGAAAGAGTCCATGTTGTCTTATAAGGGGAATACTCATATCCCACTGTTGTTCCCCAGTAAGGTGCTTCTAGTGCAGCTGCTGTGATGCGGGTGTCTTCCCTGTCCCTTTGCTTTGGCATTTGGTCAGCGTTATCTAGAGAGAATAGGAGACTACAGCTGTCAGCTTTGATTTTCAGAGCTGTGCTCTGCATTAGGCCCTTCACTAATACCAGTATGGATTAGGACTGGGTGCATCTGGCACTGACTGGACTGCTTATGTACCTTTCTAGTAGAGATAATAGAATATGTTCATGGTCGACCCACTCAAGGGCCCAGGGACCAAGCCTTTAAGATTTTAGGAAGAAAAAAGAAAGGGGGGGGGGGAAAGGAGATACTTACATGGGCAGAGCAATCAGTCTTCCATCTCATACTCCATTCCTAGAAACTCCTTTTAACTGGCAAATGACATGACTTCGGGCCTATAGATGCTTATTAAATGTGTGACCTTGGCCAGGTGTTTGTGTTCCTGTACCTAAAAGTATTCTCAGAACCACTTTTCTGTTCCCCCTCCTGTGGTGAGTGACTCAGACTTGAGTGACCTGTTCCTCAGAGGGTGGATCTAATTTCCATGATTTTGGCTCTCACTCACTCACCTGTGGCTTGGTATCTGCAAAGTTTAAAGAGGAACAGATACTGAGCCCCAAATCTTCCTCAGGAGGCCAGACTCATAATTCTGGAAGAAAAATGCCAGTTCTGTCAACAAATAACCTTAAGGCCTATGCCTCCATTTTCAAGTGGCCTCATCACTCTGCCCCAGATGCAAGGACCACCCAGAGCAGGGAATGTTGGCTCACAGAAAGGACACACGTGTGATATCTTTTGCAGAGGAAGTTGGTGAGGAATTGGGCCTGCAGAGAATAATCTACTCCTGTGAAGAAACAGAGAGTGAGATTGGGCTGTGTGCTCAGCTCTGGGCTAGGCTTTGGGAAGGGCTGCCACCTGGAATTGGGGCTCAGATCAGAAGATCCAGTTAGTGAATGTCAAAAAGAGAACACATTCAGTGCTGACCCTCAGTGTTATGGATGTTCAGAATGGGCAGGAAACCCCCACTTTGAAACCTGGGACAAGTTCTTCATTCACCGTGGCAAGTGCAGTTTTCTCCGTCTGTCAATTCAGGGCTTGATCTTATCTGATGTTAACATTGTGTCTAAGAGATTAGTCTGCAGAGGCTTATCACCAATGGTAAGGCTGGCTTTGAGCAGCTGGATGAGCAGTGAGGGTGACAAGGTGCTGAGAACAGGAACGCTGCACTTCCAGGCCCCCAAGGCTAGTTTGAGTCTTGTAATAGGGTTTGGCAGCATCTGGTGGCAGTCTCCTCGCCCTTCACAGCTATTCCTCGCAAGCCAGGCGTCCTTGGCAAGCTGGACTGAATCCTATGTGTGTCAGAGGAAGACAAGCCAGCTCCAGGTCAGCAGGACGTCTACCTGCTGAAGACCAGCTAGAGCCCTGTGCCAGCCTGGTCTGAAGGCCCAGCTTCATATGGTGATCAGAGGGGAAAGGGAAGAAAAACTCAGCAAGACTGGATGGAGGACACTTTTGCATTCAAAATAATAATCATAATCAGGGAAGGAGGGGAAAAGCCAGAAAGTATTTTGAGATTTGTTTTTGTTTTTTTTTATTTCCAGTTGAGCTCTTCACCTCTCTACTTATGACAGGTTTTGCCTGCTTTTGGTAGGAAAACGTAGCTAGCCAGGGGCAAGTGCTCCAGAGCCTGAGCTTTGTTGAAAAAAATTAAGAGGAATAAATGCTTTTAGCCAGATATTAAAGAAAACCAGGAAGAAAGGTTATAAAGTGAAAAGTAGAGTTCCACCCTCACCATCACCTCATCCCACGCACAAAACAACCCACTCCGTGGAGGTAAATACGGTTAATGGTTTGAGCTCTGGGAAGAGTGCTGAGAAGGGCATGTTGGTGTCTGTTCTTAGGTTTCTTTCTGGGTGTAGAGCTGATTCTGTGTTGCTCCTGGGGAGCCAGCTGGGCTGAATGCCTCATGTTCTAGAAGTGGGAAGAAACTAGCGTGGGTAGGGGCAGGCAGAGGTCCTTTGGGAGTGATTTGTCCGGGCACTAGAAAGGGCAGTCCACACCTCACTCCGGCTAGATGTCAGCAGGACTGCATGCTGGCCCAGAAGGGCCAAGAGTTGGTGATCCCTCAAACTGGCCACACTTTTCCTACACTTCACCTGAAAGTTCCTATCTCTTCCAAATGGTTATTTTTATGTCTTCTCAGGATCCCTCTGTGACGCAGCTGACCAATGCCCCCCAAGGTGGCCTGGCTGAATTCAACCCCTTCACAGAGGTTGGTGAGCATGCTCTCTTTCTGAGTACCCTGGCGCTCTGGGTCTTGCTGGGGTTTCTGGGACAAGGGGTCTTGGCAAAGACCATGAACTTGGGTGGGAGTGAGGAGGAGAAGGTCATCAAAGGCTTTCTGAAATTCTCCCCTTGGGATCCATGATCTGAGTTTCTCCCTGAGCAGAACAACCTCCCCTGAGGAAGGGAGAGGAGTGTGCTCTGGATTCACCTAGGCCCAGGGATGCTGGGTTTGGGGTCTCATTAGATAGGGAGTAGCAGAGGCCCAAGTCAGGCCCCAAGGGAGACAGAGGCCAAGGCCTAGCAGTGTGTATGCTCTTGGCGTCAGGCTTGGAACTCTGCTTGCTGTGTGTGTGCTTGCCGTAGTCACATTCCTCTTCTGATCTATCCCACACAGACAAATACAGCAACAACGGTTCCAGTCACACAGCCTTCACAGCCGGCAGTGCTCCAGCCTTCAGTGGAGCCAACACAGCCAACACCCCAGGTACTTGACAGAGACCCTTGGGCCTTTCCTCTCCAGTGAGGGGCCCCCTAGACTAGCAACTCAGCCCCGAGGCTAGGGTAGGCAGAGCACCTTCATCTCTGGCTCCCTTGGAAGGGTCTTCTTGCTGATTTCTTTAGAAATGATCACTTTAATCTTTAAAATGGTAGGGACCACCTGGCCAACTGATAATGCTCTCCCTGCCAGATCACCCACCACTCTCCAACTTCTCTTGGTATCTTCAGAAACTGTATCTGCTTCTGCTGTGCTGCTCCAGAGGCAACTCAAACCTTTGGCTTTGTTCTCCCCTCTTCAGATCTCAGAATCTTTTCCTCAGTACCTCATATAGTCCTCCCTGCCCTCATCTTTTCCTTTGTCCCTTCACCAAATACTGTGATCTCTTTACAAATGAGCAGTAGTACCCTGGACAAGAACGCCTGGGCCCTGGGACCAGTTCTCTGCTCAGCCTCACTTAAAAGCCTTTTCATTCTGGACAGCAGATAATGTTTGCAAGCGATGCTTGTGCAAGTTGATGAAAGGCCAAGCCTACAGGGCCTTCCTAGGCAATAGCTGGTCATAGCTCAGCTGATTCTCTCAGGAGGTGCTTAAATAGAAATGATGTTCAGGTACCTGTTCAGCTTCAGGAATCAGTCTTCCCTCCCCTCTGATGGCCAGCTTTCACTGCTCTACCTTCACTTAAAGTCCTCCAGGCTCTTCAGAGGAGGCTTTAGTCCTGGTTTCTGGCTACAGGCTAGACTCTTGGGGGGTCCTTTTCCATTTGCTTCTACCCCTAAAGGTAACAGTGTAACTACATGCCTGAATCTAGTGTGGAGAGGAGAGGGAAAGCCACTGGAGATAGTTCAGTCTCAGGTGTAGGGATGAAGGCGAGAGCTCTGGTGCTTCTAAGGACCCTGAGGTAAGATGGGGCAGTGAGAGGGACTGTAGTACCCAAGATACTCTTGTGTGGCTTAGACTTTTCTGGGATTCCCTGCTGGCTCTCCTACCGTGGGCAAGGCCCCTCTTCCTTCCCTGACTGATGCTATCCCTCTTTTTTTGCATCTGGTCGCTCCCTCTGCCCTCGTTCCCTCCAGGCTGTTGCCTCTGCAGCACAGGCAGGCCTGCTTCGGCAGCAGGAAGAGCTGGACAGGAAAGCTGCTGAGCTGGATCGTAAGGAGCGGGAGCTGCAGAACTCTGTGGCCAATTTACACGGTAAGAGAGGCTGCTGGGACTTCTGAGGCCTGTGTTGTGGGGCCAGAGAATTTCAGGAGCTCTGTAGGGAGGACCCTCCCTGGATTCATCCTGAGCCAGCGTGGGCCTGGAGCAGCCTCAACAATTTTGCTGAGCTCTTGACCACCTCAGAATGCTCTGTGTGGGGTATAGCTGGAAGCTATAAGTCAGGAGCCTGAGTAGAGTCTTGGAGGATGTAGTTGATTTGTGAACTCCTTTCTAGCTCTAAGTGACTTTGGTTCTTGGATAGAGTGGGAGCATTGATCCCACAATTCCTTGCTCATGACAGTGACCCCTGTTATTATGTGTATGGGCTGGTTGTTAATAATCACGTATGCCATTTTGCCCCTTTCTTTCACAGTGAGTTTGGGTCCATTGTCTAGGAGTGAGCATCTTTGTCTCTTTGTACTGTCACCCTTTTCCTGTCCCACTGATGCTCCATGAAGATCCTGGGCCCCAGCTCTGGAAGCCCTGGTTTGACCCCACAACTGGGCCCTTTGTACACCCCTGGATGCTGCTACTGAGGCTGGGCCTCATCTTGTTTGCTCTTTCTTCTCCACATAGTGAGAGAGAACAACTGGCCACCCCTGCCGTCCTGGTGTCCCATCAAACCCTGCTTCTACCAGGATTTCTCCACAGAGATCCCTGCCGACTACCAGAGGATATGCAAGATGCTCTACTATCTGTGGATGTGTGAGTCCCACTCCTGCCTTGGGGAGCCCACGGGTGAAATGAAGCGGAACTCTGTCCTCTCCCTGCTTCTCCCTAATTCACAGAGCTTCCTCCTAGCCTTCTGTAGCTCCACCCAACCTCGGGCTGGACCCGGTGGGGAGGTACCTTGTGCCACAAAATTTATTCTCCCTGTCTACTCCTGTCCTACCTACAGGAGTATTCTATACCTATCTAGGTAGGGTAGGACTAGCTAACTGAGCTTCCTGGGGAGCTCACTGTACTCAAATAATTCTTAGGTTAGAGAGGCAGTTGCCTCTTCCCTGTAGAGCCCCAGGCTTCTAAGAATGAACAAAAACAAAGGCTCCTTCTGTAGTTGTAAGCCATCTAGGGCCAGGGAACAGAGTTGCAGATAGACGTTATTTCTCAGGGATCAGTTCTGAGTCTGCACTCACCCACCCTTCCCCCAAAATATCTGGGTTCCCTAGCCTTCCTTAGGATCTTAGCTTAGGATCCTGTGTGTGATCCCAGAATACCAGGATTTGGGAAATGACCTTGCCTAGAGCCTTCTAGTGTTTCTGTAGCTTCATACACAGTGTGGATCTCATGTCCTCTCCCAGGGAGTGACATATCGGGAGCCCTTCAGCCAGCCACTCTGATACAAACCCATCTTAATCTCTCTTCCCTCCACAGTGCATTCAGTGACTCTGTTTCTGAACCTGCTTGCCTGCCTGGCCTGGTTCACAGCTGATGCTTCCAAGGGAGTGGACTTTGGCCTCTCTATCTTGTGGTTTCTGATATTCACCCCTTGTGCCTTCCTTTGTTGGTATCGTCCCATCTATAAGGCCTTTAGGTAAGTGGGCTGTGGCGCTGGTGAGTAAGATTAGGTTGGCACTTCAAGTGGGGCCATAATGCCTGGAGCCCTGTCCCAGTCTTAGAGCAGATTAGAATGGTGACAAGTTCCCATTCCCACCAGTGGAGCAGACAGGGATCAGGGGCTTGTCCTTGCATTAGGCCTGAGAGACCCAGAGAGCAGGATCAGGAGCCTTGCCTGCCCTCTGAGGCTCTAGGTTCTGTATCACCATCACAGCCTGTCCTGGCTCATTTTGTACCTCTTCCTTTCACCTCGCTTTATTTCCTTACAGAAATGAGTCTACCTTACAGACCCACAGGGCTTCTGAAATGGTGTCTCAGACCTGATATTTCCAAGCCTGGAATCCTAAACTCAGCTCATTGCCATTGAGTTGGAACTGACTCATAGCTAACCCTCCAGTTGGTTTTTAGAAGCTGTAAATAGCACAGGAGGAATTGCCTATCTCACAGAGCAGCTAGTGGATTAGAACTGCCTCTCTTTGGATTGGCAACACCACTTCTTAACCTCTAGGCTACCAGAGCTCCCTAGGCCCAAGGCAGAAGGGGTGGGTTGGTGGCTGGACCATCCCATGCATTTAGCAGAGGACTTAAACCCTAACTGTGTTCTAGGCCGCAAGGATTCAAGATAGAGGAGTTCAGCCCTTTTGGAGTTTTGTCTGGTGTTTCCTACTCTACCCACCCCTACCATTTTTATCTTTAGAAATTAATATTTTTGGTGGTTTGTTTTTTTTTGTTTTTGTTTTTGTTTTGAGGGACGTCATGCTTGGGAGGGTGGAGGGACAGCGCAGGAGGGGAAGGCCCTCTATGAGGTGGATTGATTCAGTGACTGGGGTAATTGGGATGGGTGTATCGGAGACGGTGTGATTGGCACAGGACAGAGCAGAGTTTAGGGCTGTTGTACATAGGGTCGCTATGAGTTACAAGCAACTCAACGGCACATAACAACAACATTATGAAATACAAATAAATGCTCTAGGAAATGGAACATAAAACTCTATTATTTTCTGAGGGAGAGACTCTTCAGCTCTGGATTAGAAACCTTTTAGATTGGAAAGCAGTAACTAGTAAGCTCCCCCACCCCCCACGTGTGTGTGTGTGTGTGTGTGTGTGTGAGTGTGAGAGAGAGAGAAAGAGCGAGCGAGCACAGTCTTCTCTAGGCAGTGTGTGAGTGAGAGAGAAAGAGTGTCTTCTCGCGGCAGTGTGGCTGGTGTGTGTGTGTGTGAGAGAGAGAGAGTCAGTCTTCTCCAGGCAGTGTGGCTGGTCACCTGGGCTGGTCTCCTTGGTTTTACAGCTGTCATGTCATATGAGGAATACAGAGGGACATGGCCAAGGTCCTCTTGTGACTTTTTATTTTCTCTCTCCACAGGTCAGACAACTCTTTCAGCTTCTTCGTGTTCTTCTTTATATTTTTCTGTCAAATAGGGATCTACATCATCCAAATGGTCGGCATCCCTGGGCTAGGGGACAGGTGAGACCTGAGGCAGCACGGAGAGAATTAAGCTTTAGATGTGGGCACAGCCTCTTCCACCCTATTGTCTAGCTCCCAGATGACCCTCCTCCCACCATAGCCTGGAGATGGGTGGGTGAATCAGTATGGTTGTGGGCCAGGCTGTCTGCCAGGATGCCTAGTTCTTCAGCAGCAGTTGCTTACCGTCTTACCTTGTTTGTCATTTTCTGAAATGTCATGAGTAAATCTACCATAAGTCCTTAATCTCCCAGTGTTGTGCCCTGCACTGAACTGGAAACTCCTCATCTTCTGCCCCACCTTCCTCCAGGCTGGTTCAACTTCACAGGCCCCAGGAAAGTGCTGTGACTTTCATCAGGGCTCCTGTGATTCAGATGAAGGCACCTTCCCAGAGAGGCTGCTTCTTGCCACCCTCTTGGACCATAAAGCTGGCTTGAATTTCTTGGATGCTGCAGTTTTTAGTTCAAAATTAGTCTCAAAAAGAAGAGCTGATGGCTGATGTTTTTCTTTCTGCCCCAGTGCACAGGGCACACTGCAGAAAGGTCGGATCAGCACTGTCAGAAAGGCTGTACTATCTTGGTCCCCTCCTGCTACCAGAGTTGGCAAGTCGCAAGCAGTGGGGAGGACTGGCTCACCTTGCACCCCAGGCACACTGTCCTGCTCTTCTTGTCTTGTTCTTTCTAGTCCAGTTCTTTTTTTTTCTTTTCTTTTCTTTTTTTTTTTTTTTTTTAACCAGTGACCTCATTTCATTACTCACGAGATCCTGGCAGACAGCTGTGATTAATAACTGCTGATGTTTGCACCTTCAACCTGGGAATCAGCAACTTGGGTTCCCTTCCTTATTCTGTCCTTTACTGTGAGAGTAGATGAGCTTTGCAGTCTCCAGCTCTTTGTGCCTTTCTAGATAGAGCCTTCCATGGCCATTCTTTCATCTGCCTCACCTTCTCTTCTTTGTGGTTATTTAATATATATAACAAAATACAATTTTAACTATGCTAAAGTATCTAATTTGGTGGCAGCTAGTCCATTCACAATGTTGCTCACTACCATTCCTTTCTAGTTCCCAGAGGAAACACTACAACCAATAAGCACTCACTCCCAGTCCCCTCTTCCACATACATCCTCTGCTTTTTTCTCTCTGAATTTGCTGATTCTGGGTAGTTCATTTACATATAATAGGTGGTTTTGTATGTCTTACTGTTTTCCATTTGGCAAAATGTTTTCAAAGTCCATCCATGTTGCAGTATGTGACAATACATTGTTGGTGTTTATGACCAAATAATATTCCACTGGATGAATATACAGCATTTTGTTTCTTCATTCATCAGTTGATGGATATTTGGGCCTATTTCTGCCTTTCGGCCATCATCAGAAGTGCTGATGTGAATTTTCATGTGTAAGATGTGTTTACCTATTACAGTTTTTTTGGGTATATGACCTATGAATGGAATTGTTCAATGAGGAACTATGAAACTTTTCCCCAGCAGCTGCACCATTTCACACTCTCACCAGCAATGCTTAAAATTCATTGCTGGAGAGTTGGAATCAGCTCACAGCTGACCCACCAAAGGTTTTTCAGAGACTATACATTACATGAGAGGAGAGTGCCCATCTTTCTCTTGTTGAGCAGCTGGTAAATTTGAACCACCTGCCTTTGGGTTGTCCACACAACCCCCAAGTACTAGGCCACCAGCAGGAGGTCCCAGTAACTCTACATCCTCACCAACAATTATTTTCCATTTTAATTTTTTTTTTACTATAGCCACTCAAAGTGTGTGGTATCATTGTGGTTTTGATTTTCATTTTCTGAATGACTAATACTGTGGAACAACTTTTTATATACTTATTAGCTACTTGTATTTTTCTTTTGGAAAAACATATGTTCGAATCTTTTACCCATTTTTAAATTGAGGCGCTTTTGTGTTGTTGACTTGTAAGAATTTTTTTAAAATTTAATTTTATTAATTTTAATGAACATTTACAGAGATTTTGGATTTCCTTCGTCATTCATTCCTTGTTGCACTTTTCTCCCTAACCACCTCTCCCCACCAGTTCACTCCTCCCTTTGAAAAGTAAAAGAAAAATTCCTTCATTGATATATAGTCCACTCCCTCACCCCACCCCCACCCCAAGTATACTCCACTATGCAGCCTTAATTCTGGACTCTTGTGATAACCGTAATACCTTATCATATATCGCTTTTAAACTGTTCTCTCCCTCATCTGTCTCAATGCAGTATACGTAATGTATCCTGTTTTTCTGTCTTACCGCAACCCTTATGTCAGTCCTGCTTTACAATAGTGGCACTATGTAGTATTTCTCTTTTTATGACTGAGCTATTCACTCAGCATAATGTCTTCCAGGGTCACCCATTTTGAATAATATTGCATAAGTTCCTTGTTTTTCAATGCAGCATAGTATTCCATTGTGTGACTATACCACAGCTTCTCTATCCATTTGTTTGTTCATGGGCACTTGGGTTGTTTCCAACTCCTTGCTATCGTGAACAAAGCCGCAGTAAACTTGGGTGTGCATATATCTGCTTGGGTAGCAGTTATGGTCTCTTTGGGGTATATTCCCAGTAGTGGAATTGCTGGGTCAAATGGTATCTCTGTTTGCAACTTTTTGAGAAAGCGCCATACTGCCTTCCACAGTGGTTGCACTATTTTACACTCCCACCACCAGTGAATAAGGGTTCCAGTTTCTCCACAACCTTGCCAGCATTTGTTGCTTGCTGTTCTGTTAAATTTTGCTCTTCTTACTGGGGTGAGATGATACAGTTGTAAGAATCTTTTTTTTATATATTGAATACTCTGGTGGCCTAGTGGTAAGAAGCTACAGTCCCAAAGGTATGGAGTTTGAAGCCACCAGCTGCTCCGCTGGAGAGGATGGCCAGTCTCCTACCGTGTGATTTACTGCTTCTGAAAACCCTGCTGGAGGGTCGGTTAGCTATGGGTTGGTTCCAACTCCATGGCAAACAACAACAGCAACCCCTTATCAGATGTATAATTTGCTGATATTTTCTCCCATTCTGAAGATTCTTTTCACTGTCTTGATAATGACCTTTGACACAAAATGTTTTCATTTTTACGAATCTCTATTTTGTTTTGATGTCATATCTAAGAAACCAAAGCCAAGGCAAAAATTCAAGAGTTTACTTCATTGGCTTTTCCCCCCTAAGTTTTACAGTTTTAACTCTTGTATTTAGGTCTTTGACCAAATTTGGTTTCTTTTGTTTTTATATGTAATTTGAAGTAAGGGTCCATCTTCATTCTTTTCCATGTGGTTGTCTAGTTGTCTCACCACTGTCTGTTGAAAAGACTTTTTTTTTTCCTTTGAATGGACTCAGCCTTTTTATCGCTTTCAATTCTGTTGATCTGTTATGTCTGTCCTTATGCCATTTGCCAGACTGGTTTGTTGTTGGTTTTTGGTTGTTTTTTTTTAAGCATCTTGTAGATTTGAACAATGTGCCTTTGGTATCGCAGCACAGCTTCTTGCCACTAGGCCACCAGCTCTCCCTGTGCAAACCTGTTTTGATTATCATAGTTTTATGTTAAGTTTGGAAATAGGGAAGCATAAGGATATTGTCCCCTTTTACAAATGAGGACAGTAGGTAGGCCTTAGGGAGTGATGTGATTGAAGAAAGAGCTTAGGGAAGAAGGTAGAGGGCCCTTTTGGAAAGAACAGGGTAACAGTGGGTTGTCTAGTGATGGTTCTTCTTGGGGGCCACACCCTCAGACATAAGTAAGTGCACCTTCCATACCCTCTCCGTCTACTCCCGAGCATGAGAAACAGGCCCAGTCTAGTGCTACTCCTTTGTGAGGGCAGCAGTCACTTCTTCCCTCTCATGTTTCATGGCACCAGGATTCCCGTGTGAATCCATCTGAGGCCCATACGCTCAAAGAAGCCTGGTCTCTCACAGGCCAAGTGCATCTAGGGCACAGGGCTGAGTGCTGCGAGGATGCCCAGATGGTGGCAGGACTCGTCAGCCACACTCACTTAAATGTCTCTGGTTTCTCCCTCCCTCTGTAGTGGTTGGATCGCAGCCCTGTCTACACTGAAGCAGGACCCCTTGGCCGTGTCAGTAATCATGATGGTGGTGGCTGGCTTCTTCACTCTCTGTGCCGTGCTTGCACTCTTTCTTCTGAAACGGGTGAGTAGAGGAGAGAAGGACCTGGACCAATAGAAACCACTGCTTCTCCCACCAGGGCTAGTCTTTATCATTGCACTCAGGTCCTCGGGACATTGAAACGTCTTTATCACTGCAGTTGGGTCCCCTGGGCATCCTAAACATCCAGCAGCCTCCTTAGTGGCTCTAGGTAGATGTCAGTAGGTTTGGCTTCCTAGAAGCCCTTTTGGAGGTTTAAACTAGCAAGGTTCCTGGGGTACCGCTCATGTGCCACTCATGCCTGCCTCTTTCCCCAGGTGCATTCCCTATACCGACGGACGGGGGCCAGCTTCCAGCAGGCCCAGGAGGAGTTTTCCCAGGGCATCTTCAGCAACAGGACCTTCCGTGGTGCTGCCTCATCTGCTGCCCGAGGAGCCTTCCAGGGGAATTAGCCCTCCTGGCTCTGTCGCCTCCCTCTGCCCCAGCCTTTTCTCTCACTTGCCTTCTGAGCTGCACTTTCCGTGGGTGCCTTATATGGTGATTATGCCTAGCACAGACCTGAGGAAGGTCTTGCCATGGTTCTTCCTGCTCCCTCAGCAATAAGCTCTCCCACCTGAGGGGAAGTGAAGGGGGAAGGGACTTATTTTTACATGAGAAAAGAAAAAACACCACAACATTCTTCTCTGGTGGTGGTTTGATAGGGTTCTGCTGTCTGTCTGGAAGCAATGAGACTGAAGTCTCTCTACCCCCACCCTAACAAACACACAATATTGGGTGTCATTGGCTGCCTTGGGCAAACCCCCTCTGGAGTCTTACTTCTTCCAGGGTCCTGGGACTCTATACCAGGAGCCTAACCTAAAGATGGCTGCACAGAGCCAGCCTGTGTCTTCCACTCTCTGAGCCTGCCTTCTTGCCCAGGCTCAGTAGCTCTCAAGAGTTACACTTCAGAGGAGCTGCAGGTTGGTCAAGTGGTCAGCTCTCTTCCCCAGACCACTTTGGGATGGTTCCTGGGCTTCCACAGCCTCTGTCCTGGCTGTCCAGCCTCATCCATCCCTCTTTTTTCCTCACAGATTTTTTGCCCTTTAGGCCCCTGGTGTGGGCTATACCTTCCAGAGCCCTGTAGAGTCATCCTTGGGCCTTCCTGCTTCAGACTCACTGCATGTTCAGTGGGGGTTGAGATTTAGGGGGTGGCAAGGGGAGGATTTAGAGGACATTGCCCTCACATTGCTCCGAGCCTCTAGCAGTCTTCTGGGAGGGTGAGGTCTGACTCTCCTCGTGTGGTTTGTTTGACTTTAATTTGTCTTGACTTCTCATGAGGCACAACTGCCATTTGCCTTAGCGTCAGATTCTGACCCCTCCTTTCCCATCTCCCATTATTAATAACGAGCTTGTGTGACCTTTGGAAAGAGCAGGGCAGGGTCTGAGCCCAAAACTGTACCCTTCAGAATAGATTGAAGAGCCATTTTTCTGAAGATTCCAGACTAAGCCTCCAGGGTTCACCCATGCCTCCAATAAAGTCTAGGTGACCTTTTACTTGTCCTTGGAAACCAGGAGGTGACACTGTGGTATACTCTGAGAAGTCTCTGGTTAGAACCTACATGATATATATGGGCTGAGGGCCTTCTAATCAAGGTAGCCCACCACCTCCTGCGTCTGGCCCCTGAGGCTATCAGCCCATTTAGCCCCAGACCCACTGAATGATGAGTGACCAAGGTTTTGTAAACTCTTTCTGATATTTCTCCCCATGTACAAAATGTATATGTTTTATCTCAATTTTTGTGCTTAAATAAAAAGACGATTTTCAGACAATACTGGTCCTAATGTCTGGTGGTGGACTTGGGAGCACAACATGGTGTGAGGGGTGGGGGGGCTGAGGGACTCCAGCACCAGAGGGAGATGTAGAGTGCTCCTGCATCTGGTCATCTGACTCCTTGTCTGGTCTGAAGCAAATCATGCCCAGGGGAGGGAATGACAGATGGAATCCCTAAAAAGGACATCCTGTCCTTTTCCAAATGTCTTTCGTTGTCTCGATACTACATTGAGCTTCAGGTCTCACTAGGAGCCGTGTGGGAACGGGGAGGGGCCTCTTTGAATCTACTACTGCCACTCAGGATGAGATCGGTGGGAGTCCCCGAGTGACCTCGTTTGCCAGGCTCGACTTGTCTCTGCTAGGTCCGCAGGACTTGGGTGTCTGTGAGAGAAACTGACTGATCACGTGATTTACAGTGAAGTCTGGAGAAGAGACTCGGGCGGGATGAAGGCAGCAGACAAAGGGGAAGGGCTGGGGCGGGGAAAGAGCACGCATGTCCCGCCCCCGCCCCGCCCCCTTCCTCCGTGCTGCACTCCCGGCGGGCGGCACTGGGGGCAGCATGGAGTCGGTCCCTGCGGCCCGGTGCTCCTGTACCCCGCTCCAAGCCGGAACCCAGCACCGGGAACCAGGAAGCACCTGAGCTGGGGTGCGGGGTGGGTGGTTGGGATGGCCGGGCCTGGCTGGGGTCCCCCGCGGCTGGACGGCTTCATCCTCACCGAGCGGCTGGGCAGCGGCACGTATGCCACTGTGTACAAGGCCTATGCCAAGGTGAGTGCGGGGGCGGGGCGCCGCCGAGGCGGCCGGCTCTTGTGCGAGGGTGGAATTGGAGGTGCAGGGGCGCACTAGGGGGCACGAGGAGAACTTTCTGACAACCTGGCTCCTGGCCGGCCAAACCCTGAATAAGTCCAGCCGTCTGCCTGGTGTGGAGCGAGGAGAGAGGCTGGAGACGGCGTGAGAATAGCTGTGGGCTGGAGGTCTGCCTTGCCCCAGACTGGACGCCTATGGAAAGGTTTCCCTGACCGCCACCCTCGGGCTTTAAAAACAGGCGTCCACGTCCCTGTCGAGTCTGTCGCGCTGGGTCAACATCCTTACGGGGTTGGAGAGCATAATGGAGTCTTAGCGTCTGTGACAGGCTCAAAACAAGGAGGATCCGGAGGATTAGGAGTCTGGGACTGGTTCTAGAAGCCTGGGCGGGGTTAGGGGAGAGTGGGCAGTTCTAGAATGCAGAGAGACATGCCTTAGCTGGTCACTCCGAATGCAATCAAATGGGTTATGGAGCAGAGAATTTCAGGCAGGGCTGGGATTCCAGAGTCCGGATGACTCGTTAGATGGAAAGGGAGAAATAGGGTGCTGGTCTGGAGTGGATGGGCCCAGAGAGGGATTTGGGGCAGAAGGAATCAGGGTCCTTCCTCTAGCCAGGCACATGCTCCAGCCGCCTCAAGACAGAGTCCCCAAATCCTCTGCCCTTCCAGAAAGACACGCGTGAGGTGGTAGCCATCAAGTGCGTGGCCAAGAAAAGTCTGAACAAGGCATCTGTGGAAAACCTCCTGACAGAGATCGAGATCCTCAAGGGCATCCGACACCCCCATATTGTACAGCTGAAAGACTTCCAGGTGCAGTCCTGTTCTGCAAGGGGAGGTCCACTGGGAACTGGAAAAGGGACACTCTCTTTAAATTACCTCTCTACCTCTTACCTCAGTGGGACAGTGACAACATCTACCTCATCATGGAGTTCTGTGCAGGCGGTGACTTATCTCGCTTCATCCACACCCGCAGGATTCTGCCTGAGAAGGTGGCTCGCATCTTCATGCAGCAGTTAGGTAAAAGCCTCTGACCCCAGCTTACATCACTCCTGTGCCACACCACCTGCCCCAGGCTTGGAGCCCTGACACATTTTGCATTGTCCTCCCCTAGCATGGATTTATAGGGCTCTGTCTATCCCAGGTGCCCACTTGTGGCTGGCTCAAAGATGATACTGTTATGTGCTGTTGAGTTGGAATGGAGTCAGCTCATAGCTGACCATCCAGGGAGTTTTCAGAGGCCTTAAATCACACAGGAAGAGATTGCTCATCTTTCTCAGAGAGCTGGTGGATTCAAACTGCTTGTGTTTAGGTTGGTAGTGCATCTCCTTCCCCCTAGACTACCAGAGCTCTTTAGCTCAAGGATGCTGTGAGGAATATAAAAGGAGAAAACTCTTTATCTGTGGGCATTCAGGCTTCCATGGGTACAACATTCTATAAAGACCTTGTAGAACATTTCAGAACCCAGTGGGAAGGACTCCAGTGTTTTGGAAAAAAAAAAAAAGAGGAAGATCCAAAAGTGCAAGGACATCCAGGAAAGCTTCTTGGGGTTGGGGACACTTGTGAGAGGGCAGAAAGGAGCAGGGAGGACACTCCAGGCAGGGCGGAGACCCTCAGAAGTGAAGTGGAGCCTAGAACATGTATGTGAAGCACTCAGTGACTCAGCCAGGCCAAGAGGGTTGTGTGAACTTGAAGAGGCAGGTGGGAGATGGCACCTCTAACCTGTCTGTCTGTCTGCATGGGTCCCTCCTCCCCAGCTAGTGCCTTGCAGTTCCTGCATGAACGGAACATCTCCCACCTGGATCTGAAGCCACAGAATATACTGCTGAGCTCCTTGGAGAAGCCCCACCTCAAACTGGCAGGTCTGTGTCTGGACCAACAGGGTTAAGATTTGCAGGGAAACCACATGTCCCTGAGACCACCCTCACTCTGTATCCTGTCTTATAGGGCAGTCTGTTGAGTCACACAGTGGCAGGCTGGGAGAGCAAGGGCTTGTCATCAAAAAACAGGACTTCTCATCATGCACACTTGACTTTGTAATGAGTGAGGTTAAAGCTTAATGTGTGATTCTTTCTATAACATGGTAGGAGGGTGTGCAATTAGGGGAACAGTAATGGTTGTGGCTACTGACAGATTTGGTTAAGATTTGCCTAAGGCCAGAGAATGTGGCATCATCTAAGCTTAGTGGGGCAGCAAGGGAGAGTTCTAGCCCCAGTGGGGGCTTGCCCACTTAACTAGTGTAATCAAGAAGAATGGTGTTTCAGGCTGAGCAAAGGCTGGGAAGTAGGATTGATGCCGCAGATGGATCCCAGGGAAGAGGTCATAATGACCAGGAGTGGGAGTACCTGAGATTTGAGCTCAGGTGCCTGGTCTCTTACAGACTTTGGCTTTGCACAGCACATGTCCCCCTGGGACGAGAAGCATGTCCTCCGTGGCTCCCCCCTCTACATGGCCCCAGAGATGGTGTGTCAGCGGCAGTACGATGCCCGTGTGGACCTCTGGTCTGTGGGGGTCATTCTGTATGGTAAGAGCTCTGTTCTCCTGTGCCCCACTCCAGGGTCTGCACTGTGTGTCCTAGGGCAAGGCTTCTCTGGGCTGCTCTCGGGGGGTTCAAGTGAGAACACTCTTTCTACCTCCCTGGATCCTCAGCTCTGAGGTGTATACAGCCCCTTCCCTAGTAATGGGCCAGGCCAGGCCAGGCTTGATCTTGTCCCCTTCCAGCCTCCCCTCTGCCTCCCTTCCACAGAAGCCCTCTTCGGGCAGCCCCCCTTTGCCTCCAGGTCCTTCTCGGAGCTGGAAGAGAAGATCCGCAGCAACCGGGTGATCGAGGTGGGTCTGGCAACTGTTGGGGGTGGGGATGGAGAGAGTTAGACTTTGACTTTGGAGACCTCATTCCCATCTGCCACAGACAGGAGTGTGGGTTTCAGGCCACTGGAAGTCGAGGCTATCAGGGCCCCAGATCAGTCCACAGTGGGTACACAGAGCCCACCTCAGAGAGATGTGTGTGGCCGCCTGTGAGGAGAAAGAAAAGCAAACCCAGGCCAACCTTTCCACAGTCACAGTCTGAGAGGCCCCTTGATTGTATATACAACTGAGGGCAGTGAGGGTCTGGGAGGAGTCAGGGAAAGAGGCCTGATTCTCTCTGGCACCACCCCCTTGCCTGCGATTGTTCCCTCCTGGAGCTCAGATTCTCCACCTGTCAGTTGTGTACCTCAGGGGCATCCTGCAGGCCCCTGCTCCAGGGTCTGAGATGCTGGAGCCTGGTATAATCGGGGCACTGGCCTTGCAGCTCCCCATGCGGCCTTCTCTCTCCCATGACTGCCGGGACTTGCTGCAGCGGCTCCTAGAGCGGGACCCCAGCCGCCGCATCTCCTTTCAGGACTTCTTCGCCCATCCCTGGGTGGATCTGGAGCATATGCCCAGTGGAGAGAGCTTAGCCCAAGCGGTGAGCAAGGGTGGCTTGGGCCTGATTTTCCTGGTGGAGCATAGAAGAAAGAGGTTAGCATGTGGGCCCATCTGCTGATCACTTGTCCCACAGACCGCACTGGTGGTGCAGGCCGTGAAGAAGGACCAGGAGGGGGATGCAGCTGCCGCCTTGTCTCTCTACTGCAAGGCCCTGGACTTCTTCGTGCCTGCCCTGCACTGTGAGTGCTGGGCCAGCCTGGAGCCCTGGGAGCAGCAAGGGTGGGGGCAGCCAGAGCAGCCAGGAATGGATTCCAGCACCTCCCATCGAGAGGATAAACCTGGAACTGGGTGCCTTTGAGTGTCCTGGAGGGTTTGAAGTAGGGTAGGAGCTCCCCGCAGACTCCTCATATAAATTCTACATTCATAGATGAAGTGGATGCTCAGCGGAAGGAGGCAATTAAGGCAAAGGTGAGTGAGAGTGAGAGTCTTGATGAAGAAATAGAGTGAGTATGAGAAGTCCTGGGTCCCAGGGCCTCTGAGGAAGCCTTGCAGAACTTGAGCTTCCTCTCCTTGAGCACGTCGGTTGAGCCCTGACATGATTACAGCGTGAGCAAGGCCTGAGGCCCAGGGGAAGGATTTGGAGGTGGGTGCTGGCGAGTGTGACCCATGGAAGGAGCCTGGCATCCTCAGTCCTCCTCAGCCCTGCTCCATCCTACAGGTGGGACAGTATGTGTCCAGGGCAGAGGAGCTCAAGGCTCTCGTCTCCTCCTCCAATCAGGCCCTGCTAAGGCAGGGAACCTCTGCCCGAGACCTGCTCAAAGGTACACCCTGCTCCCTGACTGGCCCACCAGGCCCCCAGCAAACCTCCTCCTATCCTAAGGGGGAGGCACACCTGGGGGTACTCCAGAGGAGAGAAGACAGGCAGCTTCCCTCACCCTGAGCCTTTGCACCCTTGTCCCAGAGATGGCCCGGGACAAGCCGCGCCTCCTAGCTGCCCTGGAAGTAGCTTCAGCTGCCCTGGCCAAGGTGAGTGTCTGGTGGGAGAGATCCAGGTAGGACAGGGAGGAGTCCAGGTCATGGTGCTGAACTGCCTGTTGTCCATGTGGTCACAGGAGGAGGATGCTGGCGGAGAACAAGAGGCCCTGGACCTATACCAGCACAGCCTGGGGGAGCTGCTACTGTTGTTGGCAGGTGAGGTCGCCCCAGCACCACGTCCTGCCACGGCCTCTGGCTGCCCCGTTCTCACCACACATATCTCTTTGCAGCGGAGCCCCCTGGCCGGAGGCGGGAACTGCTTCACACTGAGGTGCCCAATGGGGTTAGAGGGTTGTGGGAGCCTCTTCTTTCCCTTACACTCTGCTTTTTTTTAAACCCTCCTTGGTCTGTGGGGATTTCCTCAAGGTGTTCCAAGCTGGGAGTCATACATCCCAGACTTGGTAAATGGGTGGATCTTTGATTGGGGCTAGGGTACTCAGACCAGATCAATGAGACTGTCAGGACCTGGGAACCCAGTACAGGAGCAGTCAGGAAGGCTTCCTGGAAGAAGAGCAGGTCAAGGACTGAGGAAGCTGTTCTGATGGGCAGAGGGTTCTGGAGAGCTCCAGGACTGAGGAGAAGGCCCATCTTTCTGTGTCTATCCTTTACAGGTTCAGAACCTCATGGCTCGAGCTGAATACTTGAAAGAGCAGGTCAAGGTGAGGTTGTAGGCGGCAGCATACGCTGGGGTTAGGGGTTTATGGGTTCTCTTCCTGCCTGTGACTGCGCTCACCCATCATGTGTGTCTCCCCATCCCTTTCTTCTTCACGCCTTGATTGCTCAGTAGTTACTGAGGTGGCATGCCTCTGTCTATAGCCGCCATTCACTCCCTGTGCTGCCTTCTGCCCCACAGATGAGGAATTCTCACTGGGCAGCAGACACACTGGACAAAGAAGGACTGTCAGAGTCCGTTCGTAGCTGTGAGTGGTGTTCTGGAATCTGGTCTCCCGTGGAGGGATAAGAATTGGGGGTGGCCTTAGGTTTTGCCTCTCTTGCCAGAGACTTGATACTGGCCCATCCTCTTGCTCCTGCACAGCTTGTACCTTGCAGTGACCACAGAGGATGATTGGACAGACTCTAGGCCACCTGGACCTGAGGGACATGCTGTCTCCAAGTGGAGCCTGTGGTTCAGTGCCCAGAACTCTATGACCCTCCACAACTGTGGGGCGCATCCTAAGAAGGGGACTTCTTGCGTGGACAGCTCTGAGACCCCACACTTCTGAGTCCCCAGCCTCCCTGAGGATGCTCTTTATCTTCCAGAAGGTCGGATGGCCCATCCTGTGAGCTGGAGGTGCTGTGTGTTGGACTCGGGTGTAGGGCCAGGACTCCTGGGAGAAGAGCATTGCTTTCATGTGACCATCACTTTAGAAGTTTAACATATTGTTTTGAGTGGTTTGCTGGGCACTGAGGCTATTGATTTCTGTGTCTGAACCTCTCTGTCAGAGGAGGAAATCAAGGCTTCAAGCATTTCCGTTCTGAGGAGAGGACAGGCCCTCTGTCAGGTATCTCTGCCCTGGCCTCCTCCCTGCCAGCAGCTAGTATTCCTGTGTCCACTCCTGTTCTTCACAGGAGCCTTATTCCAACTCGCCTCCCTCCTTACACTGGAGTGGGACACTCCAACCCTCAGGGACCACTCACTCCCAGAGTGTCTCCTCAGCCCCCCAGAGCTCAACAATTTTCTTGGGAGCTGACTGCTGCCTGTCGCCTCAGAATTTTAAAACAGTCCTCCAAGCATGAAAAGAATATACTCTGTGTAGGGGATGCGGCAGATGTGAGGGCCCTGTTCCTGCCCTGGCTCAGGGTCCCCAGAGGAGGGGCCCTCAGTCCTCCTCGCACCCGCCTCACTCATCAGGAATGCGCCCACTTGCTGCAGTGTTGCGTGGGGGGGCCCTGAGAAGAGGAAGCATGGGAGCTTCTCGATTTGCTCACCTGCAGAGGAATCAGCTCAGTCCAGGAGGCCTGGTTCCAGGTCCAACACTCTGGCTGCCTTCCCAGGGGACATGGGCAAGCCCCTGCCATTTTCTGGGTGTCCATCACCCCCCTCAGTCCACATTGTGAGCTTGCAGAGGACAAGAGTGAGTGTAATCTGGAGCAGAAAATGATCAGGGTTTCTCAAAAAAAACTCTGAGAAGGTGTGGGTGGTTTCTAACCCTTCTGCCCTTAAATGCACCTTGGGGCGAGTCCTCTGTTCTTTCTCCGTGAAGGAGGCTGGTTGTAAATGTCATTCATTGTTTCTCTATTAAATTATTTTCTTTATTTGTGCTTCTTGTCCTGGGAAAGCAAGAGAGGTAGCCCCTGTTCACTGTTGGGGGACACAAGAGTCCCAGAAAAAGCTGGTAGCCTGAAGGTGTGGGGGGGAGGTGACAGGGTGGTGGGATGACAGGCACCTCCCGCCCTCAGACCCTGAGAGATTGGCAGCCTCAGGCTGACTAGGTGCCACCTCTGTCCACCACCTGGGGGAGTGGGACAGAGGGAAAGCACAGGGCTGGGAGTCTGGGCATCTTGAGAAGAAGGTCAGGCGCATCACAGGATGCTGTGTGCTCAGGCTGCATGCTCACTCACGCTAGAGCGAGCTCCCAACTCTTGCCCCGGGCCAGTGAGGAGCAGTGAGCTGGTGTAGATAGGACCTCCTTTGAGGTATCGAACCCCCAAGCTGGGGTGGATTCCAGTAGCCCCTAGACCCTGACTCCACCACTGCACTGCAGTTCTCCATCTGAACAGCACTTGAGAGCATCTCTGGATGCTATGGGAGGGTGCCCACAGGGAATTCCCCTATAAATAAGATAAGCACAGAGTTAGCCTATGTTTGCTTCTCTGGAGAGAACAGTTTCTTTGTACTGCAGTTTAGTAAGCATAAATAATCCTGTGCTTACCTTATTGAGTTCTCTGTCAACGTCAGGGATTGTAAGTGATTTTGATGCTGTAGGAACTAAAGCAGAATCTTTGATACAGTGAAAATATGAACTTGCTCACCACAGGTAAGCACAAATAAACTTGTGTTTACTTACTGGGCAGTCTGACATTGGGTACTTGTGCTACTGGCCAAGAGAGCTAGCAGTTCTGTTCTCTGGATTTATAATTTGTCATCAGTGGTCTGTCCACCCTACACACATGAAAGGGCTTCCACACCCACAGCTGTTGAGTTGATTCTGGCTCAGCAACTCTGTCAGGTTTCTGATGCTGTAAAGCTTTACGAAAGAACATTGTCCCATCTTTTTTCCCCAAGGATCAGCTGGTAGATTCAAACCACCAAGCCTGACATGTTATACGCTATTTCACTCAGGACTCCTTGAAGGCTTCTAGATGCATTGGGCTTTCAAGGCTGTAGATAGCAAATGAGAGGAGACAACCCACCTTTCTCTACGGGGCTGATGGATTCAAACCAGAGGACCCTGGCTTTTGGGGTAGTTGTGTATACCATAGAGTCAGAACTGACCCATAGCTGACTGTCCAGCAGGTTTTCAGAGTCAGAGGCATGGGAAGAGATTGCCCATCCTTCTGCAGAGTGGCTAGTAGCCGCGAACCGTGTGCCTCCAGGATTGCAGTGTAGCTTCTTGCCACTCTGCCACCAGAGCTCCCTTTTGGGGTAATAGCACAATGCAAACCCAACTGTGCCCCTGAAGCTAATTTCTAGCTGATGGCTTGGTCATTGGGAGACAGTGTGGAGTAGTCCAGAGAACCCAGTGAAAATCCTAACTATAGAAAACCTTTGGCTGGTACCCACTGCGTAACCTCTAGTTGTTATAAAAGGAGAATTCTTTCCTGGGACTCTGTTAGGATTGGATGAGTTATTGTGAATGAAGCTGGTACAGAATAATTCAATAAAATGTTCAGGTCTCAGGAGAAGAACATATTTCAGAGTATCTATGAAAATTGGCTGGACAGAAAAACCTCTAGATTAAAAAAGGAAAGAGAAGAAGGGTGTCGGTGATTAGGAAGGGGATGTGGGAGTGAAGATGGGCAGAACATGAATGAAGGATGAGGGCACAGAGGTTGACTCACAGACCCCAGGTTTTATTTTTGTTGTCCTCCTTGGCTGGTTGGGGTGGGGCCCTGAGGTTCTTACCTGTGGATATGGAGGGGCCGAGTCGGGGAGGTCCTGGGAAACTGAGGCTGACGGGTCCCTCAGGAGAGACCCTGGGTAGAATTTGGACAGCCTCCAGGCTGGTGCTGAGACTGGGCCACCTGCCAAGGACCAGCCTAGCCCACTGGAACGTGGGGTGCTGAGGGGGTGAGGGCTCACCACAATGCTCGACTTTCCCAGGTGCTGAAACCTGAGGAAAATATGTCCTTTTCCTCCTGGGGGCAGTGTGGGCTTGTTTTCACCTCTCACCCTCAGCGCTTTGAAAGCGCCCAAAGTGGCAGATGCCCACAATGCATGTTCTCAGTACCCTGCCCTGCTCGATTCCTAACTCTATTCAATCTGCCAGGCCTGGAACCATAGGCACACTAGACCACACTTCATGGGGTACCTGAGCCTGAGTCTTCTTTCTCCAAAGGGGGGAAGCCTGGATCCTTGAGCTGCCCCTTGGTGCTTGGGAGAGGCAGGCAGATCTCTGGAGCAGATTGAGGGACTCAGGTGTCCTGTATTCAACCTGCCTGCCTCTTGCTAAGGAAGGATGGTGAAGGACCTCTGAGGGTGCCTCAGTTCCTCTTGGAGGCCATCTAGGAATAGTTCTTTGTCCTCAGAAGCTTGCCTGTGGTCTTAGCCCTCCCTGAGGGCATGATGGCCCAGCCATGAGGTGGGGGCATTAAGGAAGGGAATGCATCAATTACCACCTTTCTCCTCAGGGAAAAAACCTGCAGATGCACAGGTACAGACACTAAGAGGCCACAAACATGAATACATTTATAGCCAGGTATGTGGCTCGCCAAAAGGTGGGCAGTTCTTAGGCACCAACTGCTCTGAGGGAGGAAGATGTGGTGGTCGGCTTCCACAGGATTTGCAGCCTCGAAAACCATATGGGGAAATTCTATTAAGGTTTTGGTTTTGTTTCAGTGGGGTGTTTTGGGGTGGTGGTTTGTTTTTGTGTTTTTGTTTTTGTTTTTTGTCATACGCTCATAGACTCTTAAGGATACAAATGACCTCAGTCTCTTGCTGTCTTTCAGTTTCTCTTTCACGTACACATTCAGGCACAGCTCTTTTTTTTTTCTTTTCTTTTTTTTTTTTTGTGAGAAAAATTTGTATTTAGAATTAGCCAGCTGGATTCGGTTTAGATGGTCCCAATTTTGTTGGCAACATTCAAAGCATCATAGAAGCAAGTCGAACATAGGCCTTCTTCTCTCCACCAGGCCTAATCAAAGTGTTGACCTTGGCCACATCAATGTCCTAGAGCTTTACAGCTTGTTTAATTTGGTGCTTGTTGGCCTTGACATCCACAATGAACACAAGTGTGTTGTTATCTTCTATCTTCTTCATGGCTGACTCAGTGGTCAGGGGAAATTTGATGATGGCATAGTGGTCAAGCTTGTTTCTTCTGGGGGCGCTTTTCCAGGAATATTTGGGCTGCCTTCAGAGTCTCGGCATCTTAGGCCGCCAGAAGGTGGGTGATGTGCAGAACTTTTTTTTTGGCTATGGATGCCCTTTAGGACTGCCTTCTTGGCCTTTAATGCCTTTGCTTTGGCTTCAGATTTGGGAGGGACAGGGGCTTTCTTCTTCTCTTTCGGCGCCATCTTTGTAGAAAAGCCACAGCTCTTAATGAATTTAAGAAGGCAGCTTCAGTGCTTCTGTTTCCTTGGACACAACCTACCCTGGCTCCCTGGCTTTCCCAAGCCTCTGATTCTGGGAATGTGTGCCTTGCTCACAGTTCAAAGCAGGCCACTGAGCTCTGTGGCTCGGCCCTCAGGTCTGTGAGGAGAGAGGGCAGAAGCTAATAGCCTCAACAGGGCTGAGCATCAGCTGGGTCAGCAGGCCCTGCCAGAGCTCAGGCTCAGCAAATGAACGTTCCCCAGATGTCCCCAGCGCCCGCCTGGGCCCTTCAGTGTCTGAGAAGGGACCATCTGGCCGCTGGGGGGAGGGGAGATTCACCCAGCTCCCTGGTCACTCTTTCATTCCCTCCTTGGGGGCCAGCTGGCCTCAGGAAAGTCACTTGCTCTCCCTGCAGCCCCTCTTCTCGCTGAGAACCCATCCTGAGCTGGCTATGAATGGATGGAAGGTTGGAGAGGGGTGCTGGAGGCCGTTGAGTGGGGCGAGCCTGGTCACCAAACCCCACCCCACAAATCCTTGAATTATGAAGCCAGAGGTCCTGACTTGGAAATGAGCCAAGTTGTCCCTGTCTCCCAAAAGAATGTGTGTGAGCTGAAGTTGAAGGACCTCTCCCACTTTTCAACACTCCTGTATCCTCAGACTGCAAAGGAAATAAGAAGAGGCAGAAAGAGAGCGAGCGAGAGAGGAGAGGGCCTGGGGTGGCAAATGCCTCATTCCAAACTATGATGCCCAAACAGTGGGATTTTAGACCCTGTGAAAAGGGAAGATTTGGTGGCTAGTGGTTTTCTACAAGGTCCTCATGGGGAATAAGTGATTGTCCAGGTAAATCAGAAGTCAGCATATGGTGGGAGAAGGGTAGCAGTGAATGTAGAGGAACTGCAGACACGGGAGTGTGGGCAGGTGAGGAAGAGCAGCTCTCTGCCAGGTCAGCCCCCACCTGTCAGCAGCCCTGACCCTGGAGCAGGGCAGATGATGTGGGGACAAAAGAGGGGGCTACAAATTGTCTCAGAAACTCAGCAGGAGAGGAGAAGGGCAAGAGGCCACAGCTGGAAGGGGGCCCGGCAAGTCTGGGGACCTTGAATCTACCCTCTGTACTCATCTCTCTGCCAGGCCCCACAGCTGGCTGTCTACCCCAGGTTCCAGGGATGGTGCAGACAGGTTTAGGGCTCGCTGGGGTTCCCCTCCTTCTCCCTGACCCCAGGCAGATTTTGTGTTCAGTGAACATAGGCTCCCCTAGTCTCCTCACTGTCCCCCTCCCTGCCCTGCAAAACCACTGAGGGGGAAGGGGTCTGTCCACTCCCATTAGGCAGAAGACCCTGGAGGGCAGAGTGTTGACGTGGGCCTTGCTGCTGACGCTATTGAGCGGGTCCACAACACCCCCACCGCCCAGCCTGAGGCCCTGACAGCTCCAGAAAGGTCAGGAGGGCTTTCTGGTCCAGTGGCCACCAGCCTTTTCCCAGGAAGCTTAGGAGCAAGGCCTGGGCCTCAAAGGATGCTCGAGAGAGCAGGACCCAGCGTGACTGAGCCTGGACCGGTGCCTGCCCTCCCCTCCTAATTCCTCATTCTCTTTCACCTGTCCCTCCCCCACATTACCTGCTAGCTAGGTTTTATGTTCCTTGTTCTTAGTTTACAAAGGAAGCCAAGTGGAAAGTTTACCCTTGAAACCAAGCTTTCAGGTGGCTGGCCATTCCTGCCTGTGTGTCTTGGCTGCCTTCCCCACAGGCCCAGGCCTCAGCAGCAGGCTAGGGGCCCAGACCTGGGGTGGGGTGGGGCAGGATTTGCAGTTGACCTTCTTCCTGCCTGGCTGCTTCTGGGATTCCCCAACAGGTGGACAGGATGAATTTCCCCTCTTCATGTCAGAGGGAGAATCAGAGCCCCAGAAAGGGAAAAGGACCTGCTCAAAGTCACACAGCGCTGCCAACAGGCATGCAGTTGCTCTGCTTTCTCTTTTTCTAATATACTCTCCATTTTCAAAGTGAGAAGGGGAATCCAGGGATGGCTTTGATGGAGCCCTCATTCTCCTATCAGCTCAATAATGCCCAGAGGCCTCACCTCCCACAGGTGCATCTCCAACCAGCTGGCTACCACATCCTTCTCAAGGCCCAGATCTATTTCATGGGCTCCAAGCTGCACATGGTGTTCAGTTAGGACAGAGAACTCCCCCTCCCCCAGGCTCCCGAGAGACTGGAGTTCAAGCACCTTACAGGGACTAGCACTCAAAACACTCTACACCTAGTAACAGGTTTCTCCGCTTTCCTGTGAAGCTGTGAGGACATAGTAGACACCTAGGAGGCATAAGGTGGGGGGCGCTGTAAACCCTCAAACTCCTAGAGGTCAGTAATAAGTGGGAAGAGAAGCACATCATTTGGAATTTTTATTTTTCACTTTTCTAGGAGAAAAGGTTCCAGCTATGAAATCTAAACAGTTCTACAGGAACAGGACAAAAATTGCCTGGGCCTTGGGCCCAAAGAAGGCCTGGAGCTGCCTGGGCTGCTGTTCAGTGCCAGCTTTATCCCTGGCACTTGGCCCCTCACATAGCATCGTTCAGCTCCCAGGAGCCAGAGCCCACAGTGGGGTATTGGCAGCCCAGTAAAGCCTGGGGGGTTGTGAATGCAGCTGCCCCCCACTCCCCTGACCAAGAAGGAAGGGTGTGGGATGTCTCTGAGAGCCCAGGAGACGAAGCCAAAAGGAGTTTTAGAAATCACTAGTGTTTTCCCATTTTACAGATCATGGAATGAGGCTCAGAAAAGGTAGAGGTTTTCAAGGTCAGGACTCCCATTTGTTTAGTATCTGTGTCCTGAATGTGGTACCAGGAAAGGGCTGTGCACTAATGGGGGAGTGTGTATGTGTGTGCATATATATATGAGTGTGATCTCAAAAAGGATGCAGCTATAGCCCATGCCTCACATGTATCAGGGCTTTTGGCCTTCTGTATGTGCTTCTTTAAGGGAGCTCCTCTGTGCAGGAATTTGAGGGTGTAGTTATATAGAAATGAATTGATTCCTACAACTTTGGTAGGCTCCCCTAGATTGAATGGGGGTGCTTGGGGGATACAGTGAGGGATGGAGACTTTCTTCCCGGTGGAAAGGGAAAGAGGGAAGGCTCAGGGCCTGAGTGAGAAGGGTCCTGGAGCCAGGGCAGGGCTGGGGAAATAAAGCCCTGGAGAGGGGATGAGTCCCTGGAAGTTGAGACTGCTCTTAACCCTCATGTTGGGCCCACCACTTGGGTCACCCCAGTGGGCAACCCTGGGGAAGTGGTCACATAACATGACACTTTTCCGCTGACTGCTTGAGGTCTCCCAAAGTGGCCTGGGCCTTGTCCTTGAGTGAGCCAAGGTCCAAGCCAGAGAGGCTACCCAGCTGCCCCATGACCGAAGCTGCCCTCTCCTCTTCTGTGTCCTCTTCAATCATCTTCGCCAGTTCCCGGGGCAGCTCCACATCTCCACCTGCCAGCTGGATCTGGTTCTCATCTGTCTCATTCTGAAGGGAAGATGGGAAGGGCATGAGGCCTGAGAGGAAGTCTATGAGCATCCAGAGCTAAAGTGTAGGGAAGCATCCTGGGCTGGGTTTCAGGACCCTAAGTTCTTGATTCCCATGTTCTAATAATGCACTCATCCCCCACTTCCACATTGAAGGATCAAATATTTAACACTTAAATATGAGAACATATACTTTAATACCACTTTCTTTTACTCTGATATACTGAAGGAGTAGCATAATAAAAGTTTCACTTCCAACCCAAAGACACGTAGTTTGAATCCACATGATACTTTAAGGGAAAAAGAGGGATAATCTCTCCCTGTGAGATTTACTGCCTATAAAAACCTGCTGGTGGGGCTGGGTTGGGGTGGGGGCGGCATGTGTCAACTATGAGTCAGTTCTAACTCAATGGCATGTAATAACAGTATATTAAATAAAGGGGGGAAATACCTACAAGCTACTATCACAGTCATCTATGCCATATGCTATTTACTCTTAACTAAAACTACAGGAGTCTGTTGGCACAACTGAAAAAGGTTGGTTGTTCTAACTCACTTAGGCTTCTTGGGAGAAATATTTATTCCTGTAAAGATCGAGCTTAGGAAACCCTAAGCTCTACTTTTAGGGCAGCTGTACTCTGTCACTTTGGGTTACTTAAAGTTAAAAATTTACTTTAGAGCACCTAACAACAGCTCTGAAGCCTGCCCAGCCCTGAGCCGGTCTCACTGACTCCACCACACCTACCCCCATTGCCCCAGTTACTATATCAATCTATCTCATCTGAGGTCTTCCTCTCCTGCACTGTCCCTCCACCCTTCCCAGCATGATGTCTTTCTCCAAGGACCAGTTCCCTCCTGGACACATGTCTGAAGTATGTGAGATAGAGCTTCAAAACCCTAGCCTCCAAGGAGAAACTATGGTTTCACCCTATCCAAGACAGATCTATTTGTTTTCTTTGTGGTCCATGGTATTTTCATACCTATGATATGCCTGATACTGAGTTGAGTGAATACTCAATACAAAACTCATACAATAATCCTGTGAGGAGGTATTATCTCTATAGATAATAGATAAGGAAATAAAGGCTCATATAATTTAATTGTCTAAAGTTGTCCAACCAGGAAGTAGAGGAGCTAGATTTAAACTCATGTCATTGATTCCAACATCTACTGTCTTTCTACAACAGGACACACCTACTGATGGATGTTCCTGGTAGTGAAAAGGAATGGGGCTTTTTCTATTTGAGTCCTATTCTCTTCTCACTTCTACTGCATTCACAGTGCTCCAGTGGCAGAAGCTGTGTCACTTACATGCTTAGCAGACATTTGAGATGTGACTTTGTTCCTGCCTGGATATAACTCGGTAATGTTCCAGAAAGGAAGGCTTTTTAGACCAATTGCCCTCTGAGAGACTTAAAAAAAATTTTTTTAAAAAATGGTGCCTTGGGGGAAGGTAGAGAGGTTCAGCCAAGGGCTCAGAAAATAAATGATGAATGAATAATTGTAATGTCCATATATCTGATATAGTTTAAGTGGAAGGTCAAGGTCAAGAGTGCTGTATCACCATACTTCTGTTTGTCCTCAAGAGCATAGCACAGTTCTAAACACATAGCTAATGCCCTGGGAGTGCTTCAGTGCCTCATTTTCCCTTCTGAAGCAATGGGGGCAGAGTATTTACAGGCCTATCTGATGATGCTACAGTCGTTTGGAGGAGCAAAAAGATGGGAATATACAGATAGCTTCCCTGGCTGCTCGGCAAATCAATGAAGAATTTTGCTTCCTGGAGGCAGACCTTATAGCTTGGGAAGCAGCCTGGTGGCCTGGAGCAAAAGTAGGTTCAATATGCTCAGGCTGGGGCTCCGATCTTGGCTTCACTGCTCACTGTATGAATGAACTTTGGCCAAGTCCTTTAATCTCCCTGAGCCTCAGTTCCTTCATTTCTGGGTAGTATCTACCTGGCCAGCCACATTTTGGGGTCACATAGGTGAGGGTGTGAAGGTGCTCCCTTTTCTCTCCTACCTTGTGTTCTCTGTGTGTTCAGAAGTCCTAAGTGCTCCCACTCTTACTCCCATCCTCACCCCAGGCAAATCTTACTGCCTCTGGCTCTTTGGACCTTTATTTGCCTTGGCCAGACTCCAGAAGGTGGCGAAAGAGCCTGGACTACCTAGATCCGTATACACAAACCCACTTGTCTGTGGAGACCTAGCCTCGTCCTTTATGGGGCCCTGGTTAACTTTAAGTGAAGAATGAAATGAATGAGAGAACTCAGTACATTGTGAAACTTAAGGGCTGAGAACTGTAGGCCCTAGAGTCTGGAGTCCATTGCTCAGGATCGGGGCTCTGCAGCCCTAGGCTGGCTTACCTTAGGCAGCCGGTATTTATCACGGAAGTGGCTCCGCAGCGTGGCGCGCTCCGCTTTCCTGTGTGTGAACTGGGCATCCCGCTCCATCCTGCAGGAGCACGGGGTTGGGGGGGGTGGGGGGGGTGGAGTCATTGTGAGGCGGGGAGAGGGGGAGGGGTCAGCAGGGAAGTGAGGGAGGTCCTGTGTCCTGAGGGTGGGCAGAACACCTTCAACCCCCTGAGCATTGGGTCTGGAGGGCACTCCTTCCTGACCCAGTGCAAACGGTCTTTGTTCCCTCTCCCTCCATGAGAGCGCCTGTATGGTCTCCACAGCTGCCGCTGGACAGAGCTGGCTGGGTGAGGGTGTCTGCATAGTTCTTTCTGTAGAATCTAATATATGTCGTTCATGGCTACCAACTTGGTGTGTATTCACATTTCAGACAGGCTGGGGATGGGGTTGGAGAGGGGAATACTGGAAATAGAGTTGATTTCACATCCGGTTCCACTACACTTTCCTTGGGTAAATCGCTTAGTTTTGTCTTCTGTAAAATGACTGTTGTTGTTGTTGTTGTATACCATCGAATCGGAACCAAACCATAGCTGACCCTCGGATGAGTTTTCAGAGGCAATTAATCTCACGGGAGGACATTGCCCATCCTTCTCCCGCAGACCAGCTTATGGAGTCGAACTGCGTGCTTTTGGGATTGGAACACAGCTTCTTACCACTAGGTAAGAATTTATAACTCACAAGACAGTTCTGAGGATTAGGTAAAATAACAATGGCTTATAATTAATGAGGACTTATCATGTGCCAAGCATGGTGGTAAGTGGTTTTAAGTGCATTAAGTCAATAATCCTTATAACAAATACGTAAAATATATACTATGGAGTCTCTTGGTAATGCAAATGGTTCATAAAGTCGGATGCTAACCTAAGTGTTGGTGGTTCCAATCCACCCAGAGGGACCTCAGCAGAAAAACCAACCACTGAAACCCTATGGAACATAGTTCTACTCTGAGGTATGTAGGGGATCACCTGAGTTGAAGTTACACAATGGCAACTGATGTTTTTTTAAAGTGACTATTTATTATGAATATTAATAAATTATAATTATTACCCTCATTTGACAGAAGAGTCTACAGAGGCACAAAAAGATTAAGTAACTTGCCTAAAGTCACCCAGCTGAAAAGCAAAGGCAGAACCTGAACCCTAACTCCATTTTAGCTGTCTCTCTGTTCCAGCACAGCTGTCACACAAGTAGGCTCAACATCCAAGAGTTTCCCCACAGTTGTATCTCTTTCTCAAAACCACAAGCTCAGAGAAGCCCCAGTTGGAAGACCCAGTCAGCTAGCACCAGAGAGGATTAAAGGATTAGTTATTTCATCAGAAATGCACGTGCTCCCCCCATTTTGGGCCCCTGTTGCCCCTGCCCCCACTCCCTCTGGGACCCAATATGAAACTGGAGCATGATCCTAGGTTTCAGATGAGTGGCCCTGGGGACAGCTTAGAGGGTACATCCCCAGCTCTTATCCTCTTAATCGTGTCCAGTAAGGGAGAGGAGTGGGGTTAGGGCCCGAGGGTGGCCTGGGAGCAGGCCAGGAGTCTGGGGAGGGTATTTTTGGAGCCAGGAAGGGACCTCACTTACTTCTCTTCTACCAGTTGCTTCTGATACTCCTCATACTCCTCTCTGCTCATGCCCTGAGCTTCGGCCGCCGACTTCTCCCCGTCTCCCTTGTCTTCGCCGCTCCCTAGACTCCCAGTGAGGTTCTTTAGCTGACCGCCTACCATGGTCTTCACCATAAACGCCATGGTCGTCGCCAACTCAGGCGCTGGGCGCAGGACACCACTCACTGTGCACTGGGCACGTCCGCCCGTACTTCAGCACCAGGCTCACGGACAGCTCCCGCGCCGGCCTGCGCCCCACGCTCTGCACATCCCTCCGCCCCCCCCAACCCCCGCCCGGATCCGCCCCCACCTCCACAAGCCCCTCCTTACGGGGGGCGGGGGGGCATGCACGGGGCTGAGAAGGCTGGACCACGTGCCCGCTCCCCACTCCCGCCTTTCCCACGTGCCTCTTTTCAACGCCAAGCTCCGCTGGGCACTGCAGACGGCGGATTAGGGCCAGCAGGAGTGGGGTCGCTCCCCAGGGGAAGGGGCTGTGCTGGAACCTTGCTTCCTACCCACCTCCGACTTCCTCCGACTTCCTCCGACTTCCTCCTCTCACAAGTCACAGATAGCTTGGATGTGGCAGGGAGGACACTGGACCTTACTTATTCTATGACCTAACCAGCTGTCCCTACAGCTTGGCGCTTGGAAAGGGGGAGACTCAATCATGGTTCCACAGTTCTTGGTACCCTCAGGGTTCTTCTGTCACGTGCCTGCCCTGCTGACCTCTGGAGCAATAGGGAGAATGGGGAGGTTTTGTAGGGTTGCTAGCTAAGCCAGGAAGAACACTGGAAGACACCAGTCTCAGTTCTGAGTGTATTTAGAGATGGAATGGAAACAACTGTGACCCCCCTTCTTCCTCTGTTGCCCCTCCATAGTCAAGGGCTCAAGGACTGTGGCATGTTTTTGATCTCTTGGAGATTGAGTGACTTCATGGCCTCCTTGTCAGTGTGGAGTCCACTCCCAGCTACCTGCCCAAAGGAGGTAGATGTCTTCAGAGAGACTCAGGTGATGCCAGCTGAGCATATAAAAACACAAGGAGAGCTAAATCTGTCTTTAATAAATGGGAGTGCTAGGCACCCAGAGAGAGAAGTAGAGTGTTTCATCCTCCAGACCCCAGACTTCCCAGTGGATCACGCCTGCATGCTGGGGGACAGAGGCTGCCTCCGCAGGACCCCTAGAGCCCTGGAGACACGTGGCAGATGGTCCAGAGGAAGCCTGTCTAAGGACAAACAATCCTGAAGACTCTTGTCCAGCTCCTGCCTGCTGCCAGGGTGGGAAAAGGGAGAAAGAGGGAAAAGGTTACTTGGGCCTTTAGCCACTGAAGCTTGGTGTCCCATATCCCATACTTGTCTCTTCACACTGCACAGCAGCCTTCCCTGCACAGGGACTTCCTCCGGTGCCCTTGCCTTGTCACATCCTCCCCACACTCTTCCTCACCCCATTTCCAACAGTGAGTTGAAGCTTCAGTGTTCTTGTCTGCCACACTTTTATATAAACACAGAAGCATGTAACAGGTTCCACCTTCATTTCACATCTACTAATCTCTTCATCTAAAAGGCAATTCCCTCTCCTTTGCCTTTAAAACTCAGCATGATTTGCTTTTTTTATCTCACATTTATTCTTCTGGTCTTAAAATTTCACCCATAAGGACTACCAGCCCCATTTCTGAGGCTCATAGCACACTCTACATTTCTAAATGGCCCATTTGTTCAACATTCACCCAGCCAAAATAAAATAAAAGCCCCCACCTCTCCTTCATCTCTTTAATTACTTTTGCCCAACTTCAGAAACTTGTTGCATCTTTCACTTCAGGGGTAAGGAACTTACCACTCTTTATATTACAATTTCCTCATGCTTTTTCTCATGCTATTTCCGCTACATTAATACCTCTACTTACTTGTCAGGCTGGAGAATTTCTAGACACCTTAATGACCTGTATGTCTCTTCTAGGTAAATTATCTGGTCTTTTCCTATAGCCCAGAGCTGCTGCCATCATGGCACTGACCATACAGGGTGTACTGGCTGTTATTTTGCAGTTTCTTAAACTAGAGCACGAGCTCTGTGAGGGCAGTGCCCAGGTTGGGTCAAGACTGAGCTGGTGGCCAGTAATGCCTGCTGAAAGAACGGGTCTGGACTGATCCTTGCTCTTTGTCAGCTGGTAGATGGGACAGATCCTCTGACCAGAACCAGAGATGCTGGGGAGGTCTCTCTCGGGCATTCTTCATAGGAAGACTCACCTGAAGTGTACATAGCTGAAGAAGCCCATAGTCTGGATGAGGAGAAAGAACAGAAAGATGCCAGACCGCAGGCATGAGGAGGTCCCTGGGGGCTGGCCCAAGGAGCGAGAAGCCTTGGCTGACACCTTCTGAAAGGGAAGATTCTAAGATGTGAAGCTCAGCTTAGCCAGAGGTGGGGAATCTGGGCCATGTGTGGGCTGTCTTCCTTCCCCCAGCTCGGGGCACCAGGCTCTCATCCAGAGAAGGTGGAAAGGGGCAGAATGCAAAGCTGCTTCCCTCCTGCCAGGCTCTCATGGCTACATCTGTGGGAACAGCTGGGAAGGCCTGGGGACCTGGGATCATAAGGGGGCCAATGCTCAAAAGATGGAGAGAACAAAGAACGAAAGACAGGATGAGGGTGAGAGCAAGGGAGGAGTAAGATCGGGTGGGGCGGAGAGAAAAGCTGGCATCACCAAGAAGCCCACCCTGTTCCCTTGTGAATATTGAAGCAATTAGACCAATTGTTCAATGAGGGTCCTAATGACACTGAGAGGCTGAATCTGATTTGCCTCACAGGGCAAATAGAGATGATCAAATCTGCATACATGTGTGCACACAACAGCCCGATCTTACACAGATGGGAATGGCAGGAATCCTAGTAGGGAAGGGCAAAGAGCCTAGTTCTGAGAAGTGCTACAAGAGTGGCTGAGCCCGGACCTGAGGGATGGGGTCCCTATGCCACCTCCTACACCCCTCTTACCACTTGGTCCCGAAGGTCCTTCTGCAGAAGGCTCAGCATCTGGTCCAGCTCCAGGAAGTGATGCTTGGTGCCCACAGGTAGGTAGAAGGCCTGAGCATCTGAGGCCATTTGGGAAGCAACAGCCCTGAGTGCACAATCAAGGAAGATGAATTGTTACCTGTCTGGCATCACCCTGGTTACTTAATCATTTATTTCCCATAATTCCTAATGGAAGCACATGGTGGGAACAGGCTTATCCATAGGGCCACTTCACTTTTCACCTCAAATGTTCTCACTAGATTTGGGGTACATTTTAGTACACCAAAAGATTTTCCTAAAGCTTCCTGTCTCAACTCCAGGCTTCTTAGGGCTCTGCTTTCATCTCTAAACCCTTGGTCATTTAACTCCCCGCTCTCATTACTTATACTCTCCCCAGGCATCTATATGTGTGCATTAAGTGGTAAAGAGGGGTCAGGTTGTGTTCCAGCCACAGAATCCAGTCTAACGCCTCCCTCTGCTATGGTGTAGATGGGAGCTCTGGCGGTCAACCAGAAGGCACGCAGTTCAAACTCAGTAACTATTCAATGGGAGAAAGATGGGCAATCTTCTTCCATGAGATTTAACGCCTCTGAAAACCTGTTAGAAGGTCAGCTATGAGTCAGTTCTGACTTGATGGTCCACAGCAACAACAAACTATGGTATATAGAGAACCTCATACTCCCAGAGCTGTGTGGGTAGGTCTAGAGGCCTGGGCTAGAGTAGGTTGCTGGGAGACCAGAAGGGACAAAAAAGAAGTCCTGGGCTGCCTCCTCCAGCATGAGGTTGGTTGTCCTCCTCCTAAGAACTGTAATCACAATGTCTCCTCCTTCCTTCCAGGAACTACCACTAAAAAACGGCTCAGATTCCCAGACTCCTTGGGGTGGGAATATCTGATGAGACCTTCCTCCGGGGCCCCACCTAAGTAGACTTGCTTTTGAATTAAGATGTCCAAAACCTTAACTTGACTCAATTAAATTCAAGTTGATGAAACAAACCTAATTCTGTCCCCAGTTCCTCCACTGGTGGCCAGGAAATTATGAAGGAATAAAAGGCCAGTGAAAAGGCAAATTTCCTCACCTACAGAACCCCCCTTCACCCAATGTCCTTACCTCATCTCTTGCAGGTCCTGGAGTAGAGTCTGCTGCCCATGGAGCAGGGAGCTGACCTTGGCGGAGTCCTGCAGGAGAGCCAGCCTTTTCCCTAGGGCTCAGGGCCCAGCCTTGCCTCCTTCCACAGTGACACTATTTACCCTCTTCTTAATGGGAATCTGGGCCTTCCTCACCTTGGACACATCGACTTTATCTGACCCACATCCATCTGGGCTTCTGGATTTCCCCTCCTTGCAAACTTCCTCCCTGAGGGTGGCTGTCCACACACATACAATACCCATTCCTAGGCTTTCTCAAGATCCTTCTCTTTTCTAGAAATGGCTTTTCCCTCATGAAGGAGGTAGAGACCCGACCTGGCCCTCTCAATCTCACACACTGGAAGCCAGAGCTAGTCAGTATCCAAGGCTTGGGCCCCTGTCTTGCTGGGTGACCCAGAGGGGTATCTGGCTCTGTCTGGGGAGGATGGACTCTGGCAGGAGGGTATCCAGGGTTTGGAGATAGGATCAGAGAGACCTGGCTTTAGAAAATGGCTTCTTCCTCCCCTCTCCCACTCCCCCAGGATAAGCCACTCTGGCCAGAGGACACAAGATTAAAACCTCGAGCTGTCTGAGCCCAGCAAAGCCCCTGAGAAAGCCTCTGGCTGCCTCTGCCCTGCATCTAACACAGGCTGCGCGTGCGGTGGGGCATGACTCCCTGGAGGAGGACTGGGAAAGGCAGAGGAGATGAAATGAGGATTCTGGTGCATCTGAGCATTAAGCAAGCCATATGCAAATCACATGTGAAGCGCCATGCAAATTAGCACGCAGTCTATTTCTGTCCTTTGACTACAGACTGGAGTCCAGATACCTGATGCCTCCCTTCCCTGTTCCAGCCGCAGGGCTTTGTAGGCATTTGCTGTGCAGAGATGCCTCCTACCCGCCCCTCTGCTGTTGGGTTCACCCCATCCTACCACATGAACCTTTCTGTCCAGCACCACCACCCCCCTTCCACCACCATCCCTCCAGACTTGGGGAGTAGTGTTCTTTTTCTGAAGGGATGGAGATTCCTCAGATTCAGTGCTATCTCTCCAGGCCTATGCATCCAAGCCACACAGTTCGAATCCACCAGCTACTCCATGAGAGAAAGATGGGCACTCTCCTCCCATGTGATTTACTGCCTCTGAAACCCGCTGGCAGGCAAGCTATAGGTCGGTCTGACTCAGCTGTACAGGATGACAGTCACAACACGTACTTGAGGGGCTACTCACCCAGCCTTCCTCAGGTCTGGCTCCACCTGAGGACCCCACCTGCCTCTTCCATTGTCCTTCAGCGTGGGCCAACTGCTCTGAGAGGCCCTGGAGAGCCTGTAGGACTCGACTGTGTCTGCCCAGCGTCTTCTGCAGGTCAAAATGCTTTTCTCCTGTGGGTGTGGCAGAGCTGGGACCAGAAGCCTCCTGGGGTGAGGCAAGGGGAATATCTCTGGCACTTCTTTGAGATGGGGTCTGTCTAGAGAGGAGTAGATCCTTTCTCCAAGCCCCTCATCTGGACTGATGGCTCTGAATGACAGAGTCAGGAGAGGAAGGACACTTTGGTGCACTTGTCCAACACTACATTCATTAACAGATTCCTGGTTTTTAAGGGACAAGGATCCTGGGACACTGAAATGGACCCCACTTCAACTCTGTCTTTCCTGGATCCCTACCCCCTTCCTGGGCTTCTGAGTCTGGCTTCATAGTTGCATCCGCCTTGGAGCTCCGTGCCAGCTTTGCCTGCAGTTCCTCCAGCTGCCTTGTCAGGTGGAGCTGCTCCATCTCTAGGAAGGGCTCATGAGAAGCCTGGAGGAGGAAGGTGAGAACTCAAGTCAAAGCCTGTGGGAGATGCTGGGGCAGATCTGGGGGCCTTCTCACGTATCTCTCCAGGAGCAGAGTCTCCTTTCCTGAACACACATGCACCCTAGCCAGGGAAGACTCCTGCTTCTCTCCAGAAGCTCAGCCACAGCCTCGCAGCTTCCCGCCCTCCGAGCCCTGTGCCCATCACTGATGCCCAATGCTTCCCCGCCACTGCAGTCCGGGACCCTAGAAAGCTCACTCAGGCTTCAGACTTCTGCAAATGCTTTTCCTCTGTCTAGTCAGCTCCTGCTGCACCTCCTCCAGGTAGGGTTTCCTGCTCCTTTACCTGGATTTGGGACCTTGTCTGTGCCACCTCAGCGCCCTACACCTTTGACCAATCCTGATCATCTGGCTATGACATAACAGCCTGTCCCCAGCCAGTCAGCCAGAGAGATCCCTAAGGACAGGGCCTGGCTTGGGGATACATCTGTGCCCCAGAACTTTCCAGTACATTGTCCGTTCTGAACAGAGCTCAAGTAAAAAAAAATAGGTGTGGATAACAGGTTGCCTAAGAGCTCTCTGGGCTGAGTATGGTGGGTAGAGAAGGGCAGGAGGGTCCCTTAGAGATGCCTCCCTCTGGAGCAAGCCCAGCATTGGCATCACCTCTGGACCTGGTTCCGTCAGGCTGAAGGTCAGGAAGGACAGGACATCATGGTCATCTGGAATGGGGAGCAGAGAAGGGAAGGTAAGACTCCTTCCTAAAGCAGCCCATTCACACAGCCTTCTCACATCAGGCTCCTTCATATTCCAGGACTCACGCCAGGCTCCTTCATATTCTAGGAAGGTGAGAGATTAGTGTAACCTAGGGTAGCTTCTTAAAGCTTGTCTTGCTTATTTCTCAGTAATCAGACAAATATATGAATGAGCTGTGAGGGGCTGATTGCCATACACCACCAGTAGGTGGGGAAACTGGACAATCACTTGACATTCTGGGTTGGAGCCCTGGGAGCAGTGCTACTGACACCTTCACCCCCAGAAGATGGCAACCTCTGCCAGAAGAAACCACACAACCGTCACCTTCTAGGTGTGACTCTGACCATGTCACTCTCTCCCTCAGAAGCCTGGATCCCCATTGCCTGGGGTCTAAAGACCAAAGTCCTGGCACGCTCTAGCTGCAGCCTGCTTTCCAATATCGGGCCTCCATGGGCTCTTCATCCCCTCTTTCACTTACCCTACAGTTTTCAGCAAGGGGCACTTATAGGGCCAAAGTAGCATAAAAGCTTCTAGTGATTTATCTCATTTGAGACTTTCAACAGTCTATAAGGAAGACGTGACCTCTCCATCAATGGTAACAGAGTCCCAGAAAGGGCTTGTGACTGGCCCAGGACACATAACAGAGGCGCAGCTCTGTGCCCTCTTCTCCTTACAAGGTGTGCTCAGGATGGCTCAGAAGGAACCACAATTCTGTTCTCACCTGCCCTACAGGGACCTCACCTGCAAGGGTGCTGGTGGCTGCTGAGATGCCAAAGAAACCTCCAGGGGCCAAAAGCAGGGGCCCCACATTAACACAGACCTCATCCGGGTCACTGGGAGTGAGGCCACTGTTTAAGGAGACCTGAGAGAGGACAAGGCATTAGTCTTCTCTCCCATGACCCCAGGACAGGACATGGGCCCCACCTCGACTACCCCCTCCTCAGGTCCTGAAGAAGAGCAGGCACCACTGAACCTGACAGCAGAGTGAAAGCTGGTCCCATGTTGGCCCTCACAGGTATGTGCTACCAGTGAGCGTGAAGACTCTGTGTACAGACGATCCTATGTGAGTGCTGACCCAGATGCACCAGGGGCCCCACGTGGTGTGAGGACTCGTGTGTACCAGGGGCCTGGTTTGGTGCCACCAGCACACCTGTGAGGTCCTAGGCATTCACACACCTCAGCTCTGTGGCTCAGAAGCTCTGTAATTTGCACGCCCCACCGAGTGGAATCACAAAGGCAGGAGGAGGGACTCACGCGCAGCTGCTGTCCCCAATAGGTGATCCGTGCTTTGATGGGGTATGGCCGGTTCCGGAAATCCCGGTGGCAGGAGCCTAATACCTGGCTGGGCCTATCCCTGTGGATATCAGAGTCCATCTGGGCCACACAATACCTATAGCCATAGGCCACTCTGCCCAGATCTGCAATGCTATCTTTTCCCCCACCAGATGGCCCAGTGCAGAACATGCTTTTTGTTGTCTAGCTTGAGTCTCTCTTGCTGTTGTCCTCTTAGCAGAAGAGAGAACAGGAAAACAAGCCGTGCCCATCAGAACGGTGAGATTCAGTTAACAGAAGAAGAGACCAAGAGTCTCCTGTGGCCTTTCTTCAGGGGGACGGTGGCCTGGATCAATGGTGGTGGGCTTCTCCCTCAACTCCCCCAGGCCTATCTCACAGTCTCTTTGAACTCAACCCTCCTGAAGCTTCGAGGGGCTTCTCTTCCTTCTGTCTTCTGCCAAGGGCTCAGATTTGTAGCAGGATGCATGCAGCCCCCTTCCCCTGTGTGGCCACTGCAGCAGGCCTCGGGCCAGGAGGCCCTGAGGTTCCCAGGGCACACAGGACACAACCAGCCAAGAGGGAGGCCTCACGAAGCAGGGACAAGCCACCTCCCGAGCCGCCATCTGGCTTTGCACTCCCAGCTGTGTGACCTTGGGCAGGTTACCTCACCTGCCCAAACCTCAGCCTCCTCAGCTTTTAAACAAGGATAATGATCACAGCTACCTCATCATAACATTGTTATGAGGGTTAAATTAACTAAGACAATGATTGTGAAGTGCTTGCTGTGCCTGGCACACTTCAGCTCAGCTCCATAAACGTTAGCAATTATTCTAATTGTTATGAGCTGAGGGATGTTTGCTGAGAGACACTGACAAACTAGCCCAGCTACTGAGGACGAGAAGCCACGTCACCCCAGGGAGAGGGAAGAGGCAGCAGGCAACTGGCTGGGCAAGGGCTGGGCCCCTCCATGGACAAGTCTCTGCTCTGTACACAGCTCTGTGACCTCGGGCAAATCACTTCACCTCTCTGGGTCTCAATGACCTCACCTGTAAATGGGCATGAATAACCCTCCTTCATCAATGCTGTTGTGAATAAGAAATGTTCAATGAGAATAAAAACACAAAGCACAAGGCCTCAGCCTGGGTCATTCTGCTCTACCTGCTGACTTGGGGCTGCTGAGGTAAATCAATTAAGGACTCAGTGGGGTGATTTCAGAGAAGAGCAAGTGAACATGGGTCCTGGGGCTCCAGAGCTGCAGCTGAGAGCAAGTAGGAAGGGCCCTGGAGTGGGTAGAAAAGGTGACAAAGACCACGACCTCAAGATGACTTTGGTCCCTGTCAGGCCCAGAAGCATGCACACAGGTGGTATGGTTTGGTGTCGGTTGATCGCTCCCAGCCCAGGAGTTGGGGTGAGGGTCAGTTGAGATAGATCTTACCCACGCTCCTCAGAGGGGGTGTGTCCATCACTGGCTAGCACACGGATGACAGGACTGTTCTGTGTGGGAGGTGACAGCAGCCTGAGCCGTTGGCACAGAAGGAGGTGGAGGGGAGGGCCAGGGTGGGCAGGCTAGAGACCATGCTCACCTGAGTGTCCTCAGCCGAGGAGTCGAAGAGGATTGCAACGCCGTGCCACGAGGCTGTCCCGTCCAGGACCGAGCCGACTTGGCCCCTGCCCTGGGTGTACCACACAGCCTGCAGGTCCCCAGAGCAGCAGCTCAGCATCCCTGGGACTTGCCTGAGGGGGATTCACCACCCACCCCATGACTCACCCCTTATGATGTGCTTTGGAGCAGTCACTCACCATGCCCAGGGACCCCCTGCGCCCCGGCCCAGTCACTCTCATCTGCAACTCCACATCCCAAACGGAGAAGGGGACAGAGAACTTGCTCCACACTGCACCACTCCGGTTCCTCATGGATGGGGCCAGTCGCACTTCCTCCAGGCCTGGGATGGCATCTGTGGACATGGGCAGCTCAGACAGATCTAGGCTTCTGACATCCCTGGGCCTTGTCACTTTCTCTCAATGGCCTAGGCTGGGCTCCATGAGGATAATACCAGTGCCTGCTACTGAGTCATGCATCAGACTCTGGATCTCATTGGGGAAACACGAATCGGCATTCAGCTCTGCTGAAGGGTCTTTGCCAGCAGGGCACAGAAGATGCCAGTCCCATGCTGAGCACTAGACTGGCATGCTTGCTTACTCCTTGCCTCACATCTGTGAGGGCTAGTTTTGTAAGACTCCATTTTACAGATGAGGAAGCTGAGGCTCAGGAGTAGCTACTGATGAGTGGATTGGTGCTCAACCTCATGTGACTGTAAAACGCAAGTCTTTTCCACCATGTGACACATTTGTCTATATCTTCATTTCTTAGTGAGGACATCAAGGTCCTGGGAGTCAAGACTTATCTGAGGTCTCAGAACAGAACACTACCAGGGAGCAGGCATGTGGTGGTTCAGGGGTCAAGGCTGTAGAAACTTAATCGGAGATGATCAGATGAAGCCGGGGGCTTCCTGGGGTGCAGGGAGCCCAGGGACCACTGCAAGGTGAGGAAAGCATGAAAGAAAAGTTAGTAGACCAGGAGTGGGAGGAAAGGGTGAAGGTTGGGGTGTGTCTTGTGAGATTTATCACTGATGGGGTGGGGATGGGAAGAAAGGATAGGAAAGAGAAACTGAGGCTGGCTTTTAAGCACAGGGGACAGGAGCTCAGAGGCTCCACCCTGCCTGCCTTCCCACCCCTCCAACCTGCCAGCTTGGAAGTTGGCCCAGCGCCCAGACCTCTGCCAGGCCCTTCCGGAGGCTGCTAATCCAGCCTGTTTGTTCTGCAAAGACCTCTGTGGGGGCAGGGAGACTTGGAGGTTGAAAACAAACAAAAAAAATAAAGTCCTGGGATCTCTGGAAGCCACCCCCCCACCCCCAGGAGTGATTGCAGGAGACAAGGAGTGTCTGATGCCTACCACACACATGCATTCGGCCTAGATGTGGCTTGTTTGTGGTGCTTCTTCTCAACCTGCAGGTTTCTCAAGTCGAACTTAGTCTTGAGGCCCTGGGCTCCAGACAGGGCTGAGTGCAGAGCAGCATCATGGAGTGGGAGGTGGATGAAATAATAAATGAGTTTGTGAAGAGCTGATCACTGGGTGGTTTTGGAGAATGTGTCTTCACTCCTGCGTCTGGTCTATGGTACCCTGCACTTGGCAAGGTCCAGAGGGGCAAGTGGTAGGCTCAGCTTGGCTCGGTGAGAAGCTGCCTGGTCCTTCATGCTCCTTGTGAGGACTTGGTAGAAGAGAGACTCTGCTGGTTTTTCAAGGAGCCCTAGTGGCTCAGTGGCTACAGTGTTCATCAAAAGATTTAGTGGTTTGGATCCATCAGCTGCTCATTGAGAAGAAGGATGTGGGCAGTATGTTTCACAGCGCTGGGTTAAAGCCTTATAAACCCTATATCCAATAGGGTTGCTATGAGTGGGAATCACTTGATGGCAAACGATTCGGTTTTCTGTGGTATTTTATTCTGGTTTCAGTCAGAAACCATGATGTTTCTCTGTCTTGTATCCACAATAATGAATAACTTGTCTGCTTTCTCTCTTTGTTTTGCTTCCTGGAGGGTCTGCATAAAATTCATAGCCCTATGCTGCAGGTAAGTAGACCTTACTGCATATGTCTGGCAATGAGCCACATTCCTGGACTCACTTCACACCGAGATCTAACGCTAAGCCTCATTCACTCCTGTGGTGAACCTGCCAAATTGAGGACACTGTGGTGGAGACCCTCGGGAGCTGTGCTGCTAAGCCAAAGACCACAACCCTCTGGCTGTTCAAACTCATCACTGGCTCCATGTAAGCAAGGTGGATCATCTTTTCCCATGTAGTTTTCAGCCTTAGTAATGCACTGGAGGGTCAGCTGGGGCAACTCACGGCAATGAGATCCTCTAGTTGGAGCAGGACTTCCCCACTGACTCACAAGGCTGTTATTTGACAAAAGCAGACATCTAGTTCTCCTGTAAGAGCAGCTGAGGGGCTCAAATTGCCAGCTTTCCAGTTAGCAGTGACATACCGACCAGTACCAGGGCTCTTTCACCTGTGTTAAACGCCTCTTTATTTTCTAGATCTTCTAAGCCAACACTTTTTATAAAGTAGAAGACAGACTGTTTCTGGGCTTGGGGGGTGGAAAACACAAGGAGGGTCTGGTGCCCCCTCAGGGTAAACAACTGGATGTGAGGATGCCTCCCTCTGGGGAGTTCCATTATTTTGTCCAAGTCCAACAGGATGGAGCCAGGATGTGGGAGTTTGTCCTGAACCAAACTGTCTCATTTTGTATGTCTGGACCTGGGCATAGGCATTCACAGGGAAGGGATCCAAGTTGAGACAAGCCCTAGGATAGAGGAGAGGCAGAGAAGAGAAACTGAGGCTGGTGGATGGGGGTGGAGTTGCAGACAGAACAGGAAGCAAGGCTGGGAGGGGTCCTGTTCCATCTGGATGCTGAGTCTCCAGCTCTGCCTGCCCCAGGACTGGCTCCATCCTGGGCAAATGCTGGTAGTGGCAGACCCACTCCCCACCACATTAGTGCCACTCAGGCTGGTGAGCCCCTCCAGCACTCAAAGGAACCCTGACATGGCTGATCCCTACCCTTGCCCCTCACCTCCATGATGGCTCCAGAAGGGTATTCCAGCCCCAGGCAAGGCCAACTTTGGTCCTTTGAAGCTGAGCTTGTACTCAAACCTGCGATGAGGAGGACGTCCCCCCTCAGAGATGTGCGGGACCAGGAGCAGGAGGAGAAGACAGAGCAAAGGACCCCTGGGCCCAGGCATTGTGAAGGATCTATCTCCAGCCCCAGGGTGGATCTGCAGCTGGGAGGCCAGGGAGGAGCTCCTGCTACCCAGCCTAGCTGGGAGGAGCTGGGGCTGGGCTAGGAGTGGAGTTTTGGCACTGTCCCTTTCCTCACACATCCTGTTCCTTGCAGGCCTGACCTCAGGCTCTGCACCCTGCACCTCCAGCCTGATTCAAGCTTCCCTCTAGCACTTTTTTACCAACTCAGCAGGCTCATCTTTGCTGCTGGGCTCAGGCCTTTCTCCCACTTTGCTCTGGCAGCTGTGGGGACCCCACAGTCCTGGCTTTCCTCCTTGCTGGAGAACAGTCTCATTTTGCCTTCTTTGGATGTTCTATGTGTGGTCATCGTCTCTACCACCACCTCTAACCCTCCTCCTCTCAGTCTCTTTACATTGGCCCTTCTCTCCAGCTCTCCCGTATTCCCATTCATCTCTCCAAGCTGCCTGGTTTCTTCATTATTGCTGTTGCCACGTGCTGTTGAGTCGCCTGTGACTCATAGCGACCCTATATACAATAGCTCTTAAGTCTGCCCTATCCTGAGCCAGTCTCACTGACTCCGACACACCTACCCCTGCCCAGTTACTCATCCCCATGGGGTCTTCCTCTCCTGTGCTGTTCCCTTCACCCTTCAAAGCATGATGTCCTTCTCCAAGAGCCAGTCCTTTCTGGCCATGTGCCCAGAGTATGTGAGACAGACTTCAAAATCCTAGCCTCTAAGGAGAAACTTGGCTTAACCTTGTCCAAAAGAGACCTATTTGTTTTCTTGGCAGTCCATGGTATGTTCAAGACTCTTTTCCAGCACTACAACTCAAAGACATTGATTCTTTTCCTGTCATCTTTAGTCATTGTACAGCTCTCTGATGCATAGCAAGTAATTGCAAAGACCATGGCCTAGATCAGGCACACCTTAGTCTCTAAACTGACATCATTGCTTCTCAGTACTATGGAAAAGTCCCTGACAACAAATTTACCTAATGCAATTTGTCTTCTGATTTCCTGACTGCTGATGCCAAGAGTTTTGACTGTTTTCTTCACTATCTATAATGGTGCTGACAATTGGCCCAGTGGTGAGACGTTTTGTCTTCTTGATGTTGAGCTTCAATCCATATTGAAGACTACAATCCTTGACTTTCTACAGCAAGAGCTTCAGGTCCTCCTCAGTTTCAGCAAGCAAAGTTGTGTCATCTGCATAATGTAGGTTGTTGATGAGTCTTCTTCCAATCCTGATGCCACATTCCTCCTCATGAAAGCCTAGCCGCCTGAATAATTTGTTCTGCATATAGATTGAAAGGTATGGAGACAGGATGCATCTCTGATGCACTCTCTTCCTGATTTTGAACCATGCAGTGTTTCCCTGCTCTGTTCTGAGGACTGCTTCCTGGTCCAAGTGTAGGTTTCGCATAAGCGCAATCAAGTGTTCTGGGATTCCTATTCTCCTCAAGGTTAGACACAATTTGTTGTGATCCACACAGTTACATGCTTTGCATAGCTAATGAAACACAGATAGATATCCCTCTGGTACTTTGCTTTCTGTCAAGATCTATCTGACATTGGTGATAAAGTCTCTAATGCCACAGCCTCTTCACAACCCAGATTGTATTTCTGCTAGTTCTCTGTCAATGTACTGTTCCAGTCATTTCTGTACAATCTTCAGGAGAATTTCCCTTGTGTGTGTGTGATATGAGTGATATTGTACCATAATATCCACACTCGGTCGAGTCACCTTTTTTTGGAATGGGAATAAATATGGATCTCTTCCAGTCAGTTGGCCAGGTAGTTGTCCTCCAGATTTCTTGGTACAACCTGGTGAGCACATCCAGCACAGTATCTATTGAAATACTTCATTTGGTATTCCATCATTTCTTGGGGTCTTTTTTTTTTTGACAAGTCATTAAATAGCATAAAAAGGGGTCAATCTTAAGACATATAGATTTTGTTTGAAGCCAAATTTTAACCAACAAAAGCTAACAAAGAAAAAAGTGAGACAATTGGGGAAATCTGAGCAATTAATATTAAGGATAGTAATGGTGGGCTCAAGGGTGTTAGAGACGATGATGATGGCACAGGACAAGGCAGGGTTCAAATCCACAGTTTATAGGTTTGCTGTGAGTCATAGCTGACTTGACAGCATTTAATTACAGTTTTAAGAAACTAGAGGGCACCAGTTGCTCTGCAGGAGAAAGGTGGGCAATCTCCTCCTGTGCGATTAACCCACCGAGTGTTAGGTATAGATTGGTTCCAACCTTAGGTACACAACAAACAACAGTGTCAAAAATATAGTCCCTAAATGGCACAAATTGTTCATCAAAAGGTTAGAGGTTCTTCAGGCATCTCTAATTTCCAGGGACCATTTCTGCATGGGTGTCACAAACACCCTCAGACTCAAACATCTATCCTGGTGCTCCTTTTCTCTGCCACCCTAATCCTTCAGAGCCTTGTTTTCGTGGTTGACCCTACTCACCATCTGATGTCCGAAGTTGAAATTCTCCCGACTCCTTGCTCTTCCTCGTCCCTACTAAACTTTTTTTTTTTAAATTTAAATTTTGACAGTATTGATTACTTTTACAGTCACTTTGAGGAAGTGTTTTTAAAGGGAAACAGGGCATTTTGGGATCAAACGTGCCTACACTCGTGCTTGTTGCCAGCTGACTTCTGCTGTTCAGCCACTCTGATGAGGTAACACTTGCTAGGGTGGCCTTGGAGGTCCCATCACCAGGTTGCCCTTCTTTGCCTGAGGTATAAAATCCCCCTTCTTTTTGTGGGAGACTCAAGTCTCTCCTAAGGCCATTTACACTTTGCTCATTATAAACTGAACTTTGTTGCCCCAAAAATGTTAACACCATGGCTAAACTTTCTTACTTAGTGCAGTGCATTGTAAACCCCAACCTCTAGGATTGGTGACCAGTAAACTCTTAAATTTGCTCTTGACATTTCTATACTGTGTTATCTGGTTCCTTGATCTCTCCAAGCCCGTTCCCTTATTTGTAAAGGGGGAATAGTAATAGTAGAAATCCACAAGAATTGTTCGAGGTGGGGTTTTGCAAGAAAGATCTATCTGCTTCCAAAAGACCAGCTGTTGAGAAGCCAGGGAGCATAACTCTACCCTTTTATAGGAGTTACTATGACTTGCAGTCAATTTGATGACAGTGGGTTTGCTTAAAAATCTTAAGGGTAATCATGGTAATATGGATGCATTTTAGAAGTTTTTTTTATGGAAATATACTAAGGATCTATGCAGAATTAATACTTAAAACTTGCTTCAAAATATTCCATTTTCTTGAAGAATGGATGGCGGATTTGCCTTGAGTTTATAGCCTTGGAAGGTAGTTATTCGACTTCCCTCTCTACTTGTATTTGTTTGATAATTTCCAGAATAAAAATTTTCAAAGATAAAGACTCTTTATATTTCAAATATTTTCACTCAAAGGTTAGTTTTCCAGGGTGATTAATCTGCCAAGAATTCTGGATAACTGAAGCTTGACGGTATTTTGCAAATTCTCAGTAGGATTCAGTTACTAAGAATGAGGTTCCAAGTGAAGTGTTTTTATTTTATTTTTTTTTTTTGTTGCAGAAGCTTTATTGAACAGAAAATGGCCCAAGTGAAGTGTTTTTAAAATGCTAAAAGAAGAAATTAATTTCTCAACAGTAAGCTCCGCCTGCTTGTTACCAACCACCCCCTGCTCTTGCCTCCTGTATACAAGATACAACAATGTTTTTGCTCTTCCACCTCACCCGTCTCTGAAACTGGTTTTCAAGCAGCAGCTTTGTGGTAACATGCTCTCTCCTTCACCTTCACAGCTGAGCTGTGGAAAGCACAATTTCACTCTCTCCTGGCTTCCTTGCTTCCCACTTGTCTCCACTGTCCTATGAAAATGGTTCTGTCAAAGCTATTGACCCTTGTTCTCTGCATCCAGTGGCCACTTTTCAACTCAGTTTCTTCAACATCCTCCACTTTCCCTTTATCATGTCCTTTAAACCTCCTGTGCCCTGACACTCATACCCCACCACTCATCTGCTTCTTCTCCAACCCCAGCTGCTCCCTCCTTTTGCTACTCTTTCACCAGCTGCTCTCTTTCCACTGCCCTTTATGTTGAAGTTCCTCTGGGCTAACTCCTCTTTCACTCTCTCCAGGATCCTTGGCCAAGCTCAACCTTGTTTATGGCTTTAAGCACCACTGCTGTGTCCACAATTCCTGTCTAATTCTCCAGCAGACATTTGTTTGTCACAAAAGTGCCCACATTCAACACATCCAAACTCCTTATTTACCCTCCCTGGCCCCTAATCCTTAGGGTTTGGACCTCATAGATGGCACTGCCCCCCTTACGATGCCAAAAGCTGGACTTCTCCTCAGACCCCTTCCTCAGCCTCACCCCCAAAATCCAGCTACCAGTAAGCTCTTAAATTTGTGCTTCTTTCACACTGTATAATCTGGTTCCTTAGTCTCTCCAAACCTGTTCATTTATCTTTAAAATGGGGATGATAATAATAGCATAACCCCACAGGAGCTGTTCGAGGCAGGGCTTTGAAATAGTTCTTTCCAGTTCTGTCATGGCTGACAAAATGAAACTAAAGTGGTTAAGAATTTTTAAAATGCAGGTGAACTGGAAAGAGAACTGAAACTCAATCTCCAAGAAAACAGGGCAACTCTGGTGTTGAATCATTTGTGCAGAGTCCCTTCACTGGCAGAGTCAGAAACAACAGTGTCTGGCTCAAAGATGGTGGCCAAACATGCAGGTGTGAAGGTGTGTCAATAACCCAGCATGCACCAGGCTCCTGAAAAGACTCACCATCTCCCCACTGAGTGTCCCACTGCAAGGCTTCCACTGTCTCCCTTTCCAGCTGTCTTCCTTCTTCACTCATATAAAAGAAATGCAGTTCTGTTCAGATTTCGCTTTGTCAAAAGTGATTGAACTGGTTCAAACTGATCTCAAGCCCTGGTTTGAGGCTTTCATGAGCTAACTCGTGTTTTAAGTGAGCTTTGGTGGTGTAGCCTGTATGGAGCCGTGCTGCTAACCCACAGGTGCTAACCCAACTTTGGTGGTTTGAATCCACCAGCAACCCTGAGGGAGAAGGATGGGCAATCTCCTGCCATTTTATATATACGGCCTTGCAGAAGTGGTGGAGGGTCCGCTATGAGTCACTTCTGACTCCATGGCAATGAGAGTATACATGTAAAGTGCTGAGGACAGGTCCTGGCAGCAGAATGCTCAGTAAATCTTTGTGCTTATCTGCCGTTCCACTCCAGGCACTTCCTACCCCCACCCGCACCCCCAGTTCAGGGCCCCATCTTACCTCTTGTCTTGTCTCTACACTGCCTCCCTGCCTCTACTCTCAAATCTCCTCCAGGCCAGAGGGTACCAATATCCTTTAAAAATGCAGCTCTGGCCATTTCACTCCCATGTCCTAACTTTTCAACTCTTCTAGTCATCTTTACAGAGTTGACATCCTTTAGCAGGGCTTAACAAAGGGAGGTGGAGTTCAGGCCTGGCTTTCTCCACACCCTTTGGCACCTTAGCCCTTCACATTTAAACTCTCTGACAATTCCCTGACCTGGCTGGCTGTCACACCTCACTGCCTTTGTTCAGGCCACGTCCTTTGCCCTTCTTCCTTGGGGGTGGGGGTGGGGGCAGGAACGCCCTCTCATGGTCCCTGCCACCTCCTGGGGCCTGCGAAGCTGCCTGGCCCTCCTGCATCTTGGCCTCACTAGCTCAGTGCTGGCTGGCAAGTGTGTCAACCCCTAAGGCGCTGAGTGTGATGGTTGTCCCATCAGCCTGTGAGCTCTGGCTTGCTCGTCTGTGTGTGGCCAGCAGCCAGGAACATGAGAGGGAATGAATGATGAGGAGAAAGGGATGGTGGCAGCAGGGGGAGGTCTTGAGCTTTGTTGCTGTTAGGTGCCCTAAAGCTGATTATGACTCAGTGACCTCGTGAACAGAACAGAACCCTGTCCTATCCTGTGCCAGCCTCATCAATATGTTACATTATAAAAAGTTAAATTATATTAAATATATTAAATATTGTTACAGTTGCTGCGTCAATCTATCTTGTTGAGGGTCTTCATTCTGACCCTCCACCTTTCCCAGTAGGTGGAAAAAAAAGGGAATCATTGGCTCCCTGGGTCTGCACTCCCTGGGGGCATGGGAGGGGATCTTTCACTCACTCCAATTGTCATGCCATGGGCACTATTGCAAGGCTCCATGTCAGGGTGACAAGGTTTCACAGTGTGATGAAGCCAGCTTGGACCTGCCTTGCACTCAAGAGTAGCCAGGTTGGTAGAGTAACCACTCAAACTGGCACCCAGGTGTCTAAGCACAATGTAAACAAGACCTTCTCACCATCATCCCTGCACTAGAGCTGGCTGTTTTACATTTTCCAGCACACAGGATAAGCAAACCAATGCTCCTCTCCTCTCTCATCTGCATTCTGCCAGGTCAGTCCTGTACTCCTCAGGCCCATTCCTCCTGTGCTCAGGATTCCAGAACAGCTCTGCAGGGCTCCACCACCCACTGTCACCACTTCCTTCTGCCTCTCCCACTTGCCTCCCTCAGTGCTCAGATAGGATCTCAGGCACACATTCTTCTCAGCAGCCAAATTTGCTCAAGCCTCTGCCTTCTAACAATTCTCCCACAGCCTCCTCCGACTCGCACTCTCTCCTCTGCTTTACAGCTAAATTTCTGATAAGACTGTCGACCCTCCCACATCGCTCCCTCTCATCCTGCCATGGTCAGCTGAATTCAGCTGCACTACATACAGGTAGGTCTCAAGGAGCCCTGACGGTATAGTGTATAATGGGCTGCTAACTGAAAGGCTGGAAGTTTGAATCTTCCAACCACTTCTTGAGAGACAGGCCATCTCCTCCAGAACAAATTTGTCCCAGAGACCTGACACAGGGGTTGCTACATGTCAGAACTGACTTGACGGTGGTGGAAAACACAGGTCTCCCTAAAGTCACCAATGACAGTGACCTCCTGGGGATAAAACCAGCAGATCATTCTCCACCTCCCATATGTTCTTGAAGAACTGGACCCTGGCTGAGTCCTTCTTTGAGAAATTGTCCTCAGCCTCCACTGGTTTCCTCTTATTCTCAGGCGGCTCCTCTGTAGATTTTTTCCTAGACAACTCTTTCTTCTTGACTTCTGAATGCCAAGAGCTCTCCTCCAACCTTGGTCCTGAGCCTTCCCAACATGACCGTGTCTTGGTCTGTGGCTTCAGGTCAGTTGCACACCACTCTCAAATTGTTCTCTAACTTCTGGATCCCAGTAACTTACTCAACATTTCCCAGCAGTTGTGCTGCATTGGTAACTATCATTCATACTATGAACAGAACCAACCTTGTCCAATCCTGTAGCATCCTCATATCCTGCATGCTCAAGCCCACCGCTGCTTGTCACTATTCTGTTGAAGGTCTTCTCCTTCGCTGACCCTCCCCGTCTGCTGTGTTCCTTCCCCTCAAACCTTCTCTACCAGTATAGGAAGATTATTTAACAAATACATACCTAAACACTTCATCAGACCACGTAAAAGTCACTAGTGGCCCCCGAGTCAGTCAGGAAATCAAAAGATGAATTACATATGGGAAGTCAGCTGTCAGGGATCTTTAAGAGCAATGATGTCAGTCTAGAGACTAAGGTGCACCTGATACACAGGCCATGGTTTTCACAAATACTTGCTATGCGTCTAAGAGTTGGACAATGACTAAGTATAACAAAAGGAGAATCAATGCCTTTGAGTTGTGGTGCTGGCGAAGAGTCTTGAACATATCATGGACTGCCAAGAAAACAAACAGCTCTTTCTTGGAGAGGGTGAAACCAAGTTTCTCCTCGGAGACCAGGATTTTGAAGTTCCGTCTCATAAATTTTGGGCACATGGCCAGGAGGGACCAGTCCTTGGAGAAGGACATCATGCTCTTCTGGGTGGAGGGACAGCACAGGAAAGGCAGATCCCAGATGAAATGGATTGATACAATAAGGGAGGCAATGGGGGTAAGTGAGTCAGTGAGACTGGCTCAGGAAAGGGCAGGGTTGAGAGCTATTGTACACAGGGTCACTATGACTTGCAGGTGACTTGATGGCACATAACAACGGCTCCCTATGGCTCTGGCTTGATAAAAGCCACGTCCTCTAGCACCATATTTCATACGGAGTTACGCTAACTTGAAGCTCATACACCTCTGGTGGCTAGAATCGACCAGTGCAATTTTCCCCTTGGAAACCTGTTAGAGGGTCAGCTAAGTTGGTTTCTTCTCAATGGCAATGAGAGTGTCACACACAGCCTTCCCTTTCAGCCCACACGGGCAATCATCCTGACTGATCTTCTCAGAGACCCTGGAATGAACTCTAGTCTCACTCCAGTCTCAGCATCTCTTCCTGGAATGTTGCTGCCTCTCTCCTACTTATCCTTTGATATATTTAAACGCTGTTTCTCCCAGGAAGCCCTCCTTTATCTACAAGTCCAAACTCCTATGTGGTTTCTTTCACAGCACTTAAATAAGCTTGTAATAGTGTGATTATTTGATTAGTGTCTGTCTTCAAAACTGAAAATGCCATGGGTCCATCTTGCTCACAGTTAAACCCCAGTGATGGCACACACAGGAATAGAAGGGTCTGGTTTTAGTTTGCTGCCCATGTTCAGAGGGACAGTGGTGGGTGGATGGGCAGTGATGGGAGGAGCAGGCAGAGACACCCTTCCAAGTCAGGACTTGCATTCAGGCCCAGCTGGTTGGGAAGGGATGGGTATATCCCTGGTTTGAAGGGACCCCAACCTGCTGGTCTCATGAGTGAGTTATTTCCTATCAGAGGTTCTTAGTTCCACTTAGGGTGCTGATCATGACCCGAATCTCAGGAGTGAAACCCCACAGCTGGCCCTCATTTCCCATCTATGCTCTCCAGAAAGGAAGGTGCCTGGGAGAGGCCTCAATCTCCCCCATTCCACCTCTCTGCACCATCAGATCCAGTTAAGAGAAAGGCTGGGCATGTGGCAGGTGTGAGGATGGAGGTAAACCGCAGGGTCTTGAATGGAAGGGAAAAAATCATCAGAAGCTGAGTCCCTTCCCTCCTTTCCCCATCATTCTCCAGGGCTAGCAGCTCCTCTAGGACATAAAGTGTCTGCCTTCTGGAGGTCCCACCCAGCTCTCAGGCCCACTTTTCTTCTTTCTTACTCTTGAACAGGGGCCTTTCCTAGGATCCAAACCATTTGGTCAGGCCCGGGCTTCCTTCCGGCTCCCTGGCTCTAGGCTGCCTTAAACTGAAGGCTTGGACAGCCCAGGAGTGGTGGGAACCCCCAAATGGCATCCCACAGACTGGGCCCTGGAGGCCTAGCTGGTGGACGCAGGACGATGGGGATGGGGACAGGCTCACCCATGGGCAGACACAGGACACTCGCTCGTGCAGCTGACACAAAGCAGCGACTGCACCTTCCAGCCGTGCTCCCCTTCCTCCCCCACGGACAGGGCAAGCACAGCCCCACTCACAGAGACAGGAGGATGAACAAGATGGCACAGTGGGGAAGGGCAGGGAGGGGAACGGGGCAGGACAGACTCGGCGGAGGAAGCGCCAAGGCTGGGCAGCGGTGTCCTCATGGAGTGGTTTATTACGATTCCATCTCACAAGGCAGGTGGGCGGCGGCAGCGGTACACGAAATCCAAGCCCCTGACAGATGTCTGCCTCGGGCGCATGCAAACAGTGCAACATGGTCAAGCGCAAACACGGGCGACCGAGGCGACACAGGACACTTAACACGGGATGGGGAACAAGGGTGGGACATGGGTCCCTAGAGAGGGGTCTAGAGCCCCCCCACCCTCATGGGCAAGGACAGGAAAAATAAGATTCGTACATCTTGTAAAATGCCCATTTGCTGGGTACTTTCTTTCTCCTTATCTTGAAAAATAATAAAAAATAAACACACAGAAGAAAAAAAATCTCAAAAAAGGAAAGGAATAAAACTCTAAAGGCGAGAGATGGGAGGCCAGGGGAGGTCTGGCCATGATGGGGGGCATCTGCCACCCGCTCGTCAGCCTCCTGCCTTGGTGGCCTCTTTGAGTGGGTCCATGAGAAGGTGACAGGTCTAGGCAGGTCCCCGGGGAGCCAGAGGGGACACAGGCTGGAGCTCAGGAAAGATGTCCCCGGCCTGCTGGGGCTCAGTTCAGGTTTGGGCCCAGTAAGCAGGGGCACCAGGCCCACAGTCCTTCCAGGTCCAGACCCCAAGGCCCAAGACTTGGGTGGGGGCAGATGATCACAGGTGCAGCCCGTGGGATTTGATGTGTTCAAGCTGCTCACGGAGCTGCATGAAGGAGGGCCGTACAGCGGCATCCAGATGCCAACAGTTCTTCATGACCTCGTAGACAGCAGACGGACAGCCATCGGGGGCGTCCATTTTGTAGCCCTTCTCCACCCGAGGGACGACGTCCTTCAGGGGCTGTGGTCAAGGGATGGTGTGAGCCCATGCAATGCCTGACCCTGGAGGGCGCTCCGACCCACCACCCCTTCTTTGCTGCCTCAGACTCAGGCCCAGGAACTGGCCTGGAAGTCCCTGAGCACACAGCCCTGCCATATACATTCCTCCTCCAAATGTCAGCCCCAGCCCTGCCCCTCACTTACAATTCTTGGGTAAGGCACTCGCCCAAAGGAGTAGATTTCCCAGAGAAGGATTCCAAAACTCCACACATCAGACTTGGTGGAGAATTTCTGTCATGTGATATGGGAAAAAGCAGTGTTAGGTCCTGGGACTCTATGAGGTCAAACAGGGCCACCCTCCAGGACTCAGGCTCAGGGACAGATACCCACCTTCTCTCTCAGGGCCTCGGGGGCCGTCCACTTGACTGGCAGCTTGCCCGTATCCTGGGTGCTGGAGGCCTCCTTGGTGAGACCGAAGTCGCTGACTTTGGCCACGTTGTCCTCAGACACCAGCACATTGCGGGCAGCCAGGTCCCGATGTACAAAGTTGTTGCCCTCTAGGTATTCCATGGCCTCACAGACGTCTCTGGGGACAGATCACCACATGCCCCCTTAGAAGTAAGTGCACTCCTAGAGCAGATGGGCCCTCTCCCTCCCACAGGGGCTGCTTCACTTACAGTGAGAACTTGAGGAGACAGTCCCCACCTAGCACCGACCGTCCTCGAGACCGCAGGTAGTCCACCAGGCTCCCCTGAAGCAGGACAGACAGGATAGCCCGCAGGTCAGACACATGCCCTCCAGCCCTCAGGCATAGTGGCGCTGGGTGCATGGGGACAACCAAGACTGATGGAAGGAAAAGGAAGGAGTGACATGGGGACTGAAGGGCATCCCTGAGTAGAATCTGTATGCTGGGCATGACACTCTATTTACATTTTCCTGTTCAATTCTCTCTAAGCAGTAGACACTGTTAGTACCTCCTTTTCAAGAACGAGGAAACTGAAGCTTGGAGAAATAAAGGGATTTGTCAAGGGTCATGGTCACTCAATGATAAGCAAAGATAAAGCTTAGCCTTGGGTGATTTCAGAACTCAGCTGGTAGGAGGGAACTGAGGCCGAGGGCCCAGGGCCCACTGGAAAGACCCTGCCTCCCAGGGTAACCACAGGATGGGGCTGGGTGTCGACGCAGGCGCCCACCTTGGCCATGTACTCGGTGACGATGTAGAGTCCGCCCTTCTCCTCCACAATCACGCCCAGGAGCTGTACCAGGTTGCTGTGCCGCAGTTGCCTGGGGTGGGGTGGAGTGGGCAAAGCCTGTTAAGTCTTCCTGTAATCACCTCATTGCCTGGGTCTGCCCTGCCCACCTTTTACCCCAACTCACGTCATGACAGAGGCTTCAGCTAGGAAAGCCTGTGCAGTGGCATCGTTCTTAATGCACTTGACAGCTACTTTGTTCCCTCGGTAGTCGCCCAGCATCACGTCTAGGGGGAGACACTGTTGGGGCTGTTTCCTGAACTCCCCACAGTCCCTCCTGGGTTCCCACACCCTTCAACTCACCTCCAAACTCCCCTTTCCCGATGGTCTGCAGCAGTTTCAGGTCCTTCATGTTCAGAGCCCAGCCACCTACAGGAAGGAGTAGAGAGGGTCTTGAGGCCAGGACAGGACAGGGATCATAGTTGGATGCAGCAGCAGACTGGACCTCATCACGTGTGTGTGGCTCCTGGGAGGCTGCCAGAGCCACCAGGATGTGGTATGGTGCTGGGTAGCTTGGGTGGGAGGAGATGAAGGGGGCAGTCAAAGGTGGTGTGTGGGTTGGCACTCACTTCGAAAGAACTCGTCCTGGGCCGCCACTGTTCCCTCCATGACCTTTGGTTTGATGAGTCGAGTGCAGAGCCCATCTGCATCTGAGGTGTAGTGCTAAAGATGGGAGCACAGGGCACTCAGAATGCAGCCCCTACAACCCAGCTGGCTCACATGCACCACGCAGGTCTGACCACCAGAGGGCGGCAGAGGCTGGCCCACCCGGCCTGGTAATGCTTGGGGGAAGGACATGACTGCCCATTTCCGGCAAAGCCAGGGTCAGGGAGGCCCCAGACTCTGACACGTAGCCCATTTCCCATGGCACTCCACACCCAGGTGCTGAACAGAAACACAGTTGTTGCTCTTACTCTGGGCCTCATCAGTGTCCTGAGGCAGCCCTGTGGTCAGCCATGTCCAGGGCCCTCCCAGACCAAGTCAGGCCAGCAGGACCAGAGAAGTGAGTAAGCGAGGCAACTGGGAAGCCTGCCGCAGTGACGAAATGCCAGATAGGGCCAGTGGAGCTGGCCTTGGAAAGAGTATGTTCACCTGTGAGCAAGTCTATACAGGGCTAGAAGTCTGGAGGGCCCTGGCCACCTGTTTACAGTTCCTGGGGACATGCTTATAGCACACATCTGTGAACATGGAGTTCTGTGCAAGGCTGGAGGGAACTGGTTCTGTGATCAGAAGGACCTGGAGTCAAGCCCTGCTGCCCACTTTGTAGGTGTGTGCAGAAAGGCCCTAACCAGTCTGGGCCTGATCAGGGCTACCATCACCCTGTAGGCAGCACGGTCAGGCCAGAGATCAACTCTGCGACACTGCAGGTGCTCCATCGAGGTAAGAACCTAGAACCGTCCGCTGAACCCCACGTCCACAGGGGTTCAGTCGTTGTGTGAGGCAAGGCCCTGCTCACCTCTACCAGCTGCATGAGGTTTTCGAAGTACACCTCCTCGTCAATGCTGAGCTTGCTGGTGTGGTACATGATGCGGTAGTGCTCCACCTTGCCATCGCAGCTCACGCACAGCGTGTAGTCCCCAGGGTAGTTGGTGCTCTCCCGCACCAGGAACAAGCCTGTCTCTGGTGGGTACAGGAGCCGCTCGGCCTGCTCCCGCGTGATCTTGCCGTGGAACCAGCTGCAGACAGAGCAGGCCAGGTCATGGCAGCCTCCCCCATCCAAGGCTCTTATTTCTCAAGGTCTCCTCTGGGGAGGACTTTGGATGATTTCCACTTTCCTAGTGAGGCATTCAAGGCCCTCATCATTGGCTTCTTCGACCCTGTATATGCTGTGCCTTGCTCCTAAAACCCCATCTTTCTTCAGTCCTCCTACGCCTATCCTTCCATTTGAGGTCCAGCTTCTGTCATTTTACAATCCCTTGTAGGTGGCACATACTTTAGCCTCCATTTTCAAGCAGCCTCCTTCTCCTGTCTCCCCAGACAGAGGGATCTGACTGGGTGGTACTCACGGCATAAGGCTGAGTTTGGTGCCGGCCTTCACGCCCTCGCGCTTCTGAACATAGTTGGCTGGGATGATGCCCTCACGGCCCACTTTGTTCTTGGCTTTGTACCAGTTAGGGTCCTAAAGAGAAGGTAGCCCAGATAAACTCTTAGCCCACCCCCTTACCTGCAGAGAAACCAAGCACCCCAGTGATGGAAGATTGGAGAACCAAACATGGAACATCTCGGATTACCTTGGTGACGGCCACAATGGTGAGCACGTCGCCTTTGCAAAAGGGAAGGTCTTGCTCAGCGGTGCCATGGAAGTTGTACTTGGCAATACATTCTGTACCGGATGGCCACGCGGCCTGTAGGGCGGGTGATACAGGTGGATGGGAGCAGCCAAGGGCCCCTTTCCATCCACCTCCCTGTATTCTCATGGTCAAAGCCTCTCCCTGTGAGATGTCCCTCTCTCAGAGGACTTGGAAGTCCCTTCCAGTGGAGATCCCTGAGGTCCCATTCCTGTGAAGAATTCCACTTTGTTAAAAGCCAGAGCAAGGACACAGAGTTGGGAAGTGGGGATGGCAATGGACTAATCTAAGCCTTCACTCTCCCTCCTTGCCTCAGCATCCCTGTAAGTGTGTGATACCTCCAGGCCCCCAGACCCCCAGCCTCAAGGTACCTGTATTGCTGACATCTTCTCAAGAGATCCACGTCTCTGTGTCACAGGAAAGCTGATCTGTCACTTTGGTACCATTAGAGCTGTGAAGTGGTAAGAGAGAACCAAAGAGGGTTATGAGGAAACAGCCCTGTGGCCACTGAGACCCTAATCCTTCCTGGAAGGAGCATGAACAGGTGCCATGGGTTTCCTGAGACAGGGCTTGGAGAAAGGCCTTTCTCTCCCCGCCCTGAGCCCCAGGGCCATGCTCAGGTTTCTCCCAAGGGTGATCAATAGAGAAAGGGCAGATGTATGAGGACCGAGGAACCCAGGGCCAGAGGAAGCCATCAACCTCAATCCCACATGGAACCTCAGATCTGAATGAATAGCCAGAAGGGACAAGAGAGGTTCAGAGGGTTAAAAGCTCCTGTGTCACTTGTCCCATGAAGGCCTACAGTTCTGGAGGCTGGCAGCCGAAGGTAGCGAAGCTGTGTGACACGGTCACTGAATCTCTCTGCGCTTTCTACTTCTGTTTTGAAAATCTGCACGGGCTTTATCCTGAAAAGCTCACTGTACACTGACTCCTGACCCAGCCACCCAACTGCCAGGTCTACATTCAAGACAAAACCATGTCCATCAAGACATGCACAATGTGGTGCCTCACAGACCTCACACCGGAAACTGCCCAGATATCCACCAGGAGTAACAGTGAATGAAGCCATCTATTCAGAGTGGAAAACTACAAGACAGCAGCAGACTTGGACAGATTGCAAGAGGAGAGATCACTGACACACGGAGATATGTTATGTGAAATGAGAAGAGATTCAGGTTGTGGGACTCTAAAATTCAAAATCTGGTCCAACATGCCCATGCTGTCAGGACAGTGAGGGCTCTTGGATGGGGTGTTGGCTAGAATGGGTGTGAGGGGCCTCTCCTGCAGGTCGCGTGTGTTGTCCTGGCCCTGTGACTGGGTGGTTTCCCTGTGGTCATCCCTCAAGCTGTGTCACTACTTTCTTACTTTCTGTACCTTTTGGTGTGCATATTTATTACATGTCAAATGATTAACTGGGAAATAGTTAAACACTTGACAACTAACTGAAAAACTAGTGGTTCGAGTGCATTTCAACAGCTCCCTGGAAGAAAGGACTAGTGATCTGCCCTCAAGAAGGACTGCTGTCTTGTACCCTCAGATCAGAACTGACTCAGAGTGGACCCTCTGGTGGGTTTTCAGAGGCACTAAATCACAGGGAAGAGACTGTTCATCTTTCTCCCCTGGAGCAGCTGGCAGAATCAAACTTTAAGCCTTTAGGTTGGCAGTGCAGCTCTTTACTACAAAGACACCAAAGCTCCCTCTCATAAAGATTATAGCCTAGAAAAGGCCCTGGGGTAGCTCTACTCTGTCACAGAGTGGCATTATCTACTCCAGGACACACATACACGATGTTTCTTGTTACTGCTGTGAACCCATACTTAGGCGGGTCAGAGGCAGGTAGGGAGGAGATTGTCCATTTTTTTCCTGTGGTGCAGCTGGTGGCCCTGAAACTTGTGCCTTCCAGATTGCAGTGCAGTTTTTTGCCATTAGGCTACCTACAACACTGTTTACATCAGTAAAATTTATCTCCTAAAAGCTACCTGAGCCAGCCCCAGGTCTCTGAGTGTCATCCTTATACTTTGTGACCCAGCCCAGCGCTCCCTCCTCCCTCTACCACCCCAAGAAGCAGAGGTTGAAGCTACTATTCCCTCAGACAGGGTTAGGGCCTTGTCTATGGTCAGTGTGTCAGAAGAGAAATTTCTTCTTGTGTCTTTTTCCCCAGGCCCATTTTACAGGACAAAGAAGGCCAAGCGGCTGGCTGAGAGCCACAAACAAAAGCATCTGTCCAGACCAAGCAATGGGAGAAGTTTCAGGGCAAGTGTCTGGGACAGTGAGTAAGCAAGGTGGGCTTCCTGGAGGAAGGAGTGCTGAAGCTGAGCTCTGGGGGCTGAGAGGTCGAGCATGGATCAGCGAAGGTTCCCAGGTTGGCACAACAGTCCAAGTAAAAGTATGGCTAAGAGGAACTGGCCTGTCTGGATACTGATGAGGTGAACAAGAGAAGACTGTGGCCCCCTGTCTCCAGCACCTTTGAGGGGGATGGCTTGGAGTGGGCCTCCATAAAATGTGCTGGGTGTCAGCAAGGCTTCAAATGCCAAAGTGAGGAATCAGGGTTGGTTCTGAGGTGCTGGAGCCCCAGGCGGTACAGCAGAGTGTCATGTGATCCACGGGAGAAGGTGGCACTGGAAAGATGAACTCCAACTCTAGGTCTTACACCTGGTTCTAAAGTCAGGCTGATGAGGTCAAAACCTGGCCCTGCTGGCAAATTACATGCCCCTCCAAGCCCAGATCCTCACCTCAGAAGTTGAGGACAGGATCTTCAATAAGGGGCCATGGTGGAACACAAGGAGACCCTGAGCTTGGAAAAACCAACAGAAAGGCTTCCTTTTCTCCCTGGCCCATGATTTTCCCAGTCCTCAGAAGCCAAACTGATGGCCCTTTCTGTCTACAGACAGGGAGACTGAGGCCTAAGGATAAGCATGGACTGCCCTTCTCAACCCCAACACACACCACACACGTGCTCACAAGTCAATCACATGAGTACAGGAACCACGAACCCCATGCTGTGGGGAAGCTTAAAGTTCTTCTTACCCCTATATTACAGAAACGGAACATCTATAAATAACGTGAGGCTCAGAAAGGTTGAACAAATTGCCTCAAGCCACACAGCTAGTGGAGACAGTGCAGAACTTGAACTAGGAGGCTCAGTGGGGTTGGCTGGATCGCCCATCTCTAGGCCCCTTTGTGTAGGATCCTGCCCACTCTCCCAGCCCCCATACCTCCCTCTCCTCCAAGAACTTTCTGCCACTGCAGAAGGGCGCGGAGGCTGTGGCGTGGTTAGTCACCCTCCCAGCTGTCAGTTTGCAAACACTCCCTTCTCGGCCTGCAGCTGCTGCCGCCGCCTCCCTACTGACTTGATGATAATAATAAAAATAATCACAGCCCCTGTTTTCTGAACACTTATTCTGTGCCAGGCCCTGTCCTTGGCACATATGGCTCATCAAATCCTCACAGTAATGCAGAGAGAGAGACTATTCTTATCCCCATTTCGCAGATGGGGACCCCAATTCAAGGCCCAGAGAAGCAAGATCATATGCACATCTCTTTACACTTGCAAAGTCAGACTTCGGAAGGCTCTCCCTTCTCCCAGCAGGGTTGTCCCATACTATGTCCCTAGTTTGGGACATTGGCTGAACATGGAGTGAGATGGGAAACATACCCTCAAAAGGCACAGATGGCAGAGGTGAGATGCTCAAAGGAAGGGACTGGGAGTGGTTCAGATGGGCTGCCTTGGGCTGTCTCTGAGGGAGGCAGAAGCTCTGGGAAGGAGAGGGACATGGGAAATTCTTCTCAGCTCTGCAGGATGTTAACTCTGGGACCTACATTCCCCATCTGAACAATGGGTTAGTGATAACCTGCAGCTCACAGGCTGTTCTGAGGAGTGTCTCTCAAGGCTAGGAACAATGCCTACCTTGAAGCAGACACCATGGAACAGGAGACAATGACAGCTTTGATGGCTCCTCCCTGATGAGGTCAGGAACCTACCAGCCAGTTATCATTGTAGATCCCCCTCCATAAAGCCCTGGGGGGTGACTCCCTCTCCTAACAGGTCAGACGCTGAGCCAGAATCAGAGTTGCTAGGAGGAGTTGACAAAATTATTCCAGTTGTCATGGAGTTTTTTTCTGATGCAGGTCAACCCCCTGTGTCAGAGTGGAACTGTGTTCCACAGGGTTTTCAACAGTTATGAGGCATTCAGAAGCAAATCACCAGGACTTTTTTCTGCAGCACCTCTGGGTACCAATTTTTGGTTAGTATCCTAGTGGTAATAAACTGCATTACAATCCAAAAAAGGCACTGTTTGAATCCACCAGGTGCTCTGCACGAGAAGGATGGGCAATCTCCTCCTGCGCAATTAACTGCCTCTGACAACCTGCTGGAGGGTCAGTTATGGGTCAGTTCCAATTAAACGATACACAAAAATAACAAACCTGAGTGCTTAACCATTTGTCAGGAATGCCACACTACAAACTGAGCCCCACAATCCTGCCTGGATGATACAGGAAGTGGGGCACCATTTCAGGGGCTATGGCAACTTGGGGCCACATCATCTTACAGAGGATGCATGTGAACACCGTCCAGGGAATGAAGGGTTCTGGCATCAATTTGCTTTGTGATCTTGGTTAAGTAGCTTGACATCTCTGGGGCTTGCTGGCTCTGTCACACCTCATCTAGACTTCATTTCCCAGGATAACTGTGCGTCAACCTCCTCCCTGCTCTGGCTCATCCTCCCCACCCACTTCCCTCCTATAGAGCCTCCACTCAGCCTTCAGGGGCAGCTAAGCAATCTCTTCTGTTGCACACGTGCCTAAGAGAAACGCAGGCGGCTGTCCCGAAGTACTCTCTGTAGTATCATGAGACTGGGAGACACCTATTTGTCGATAAACTGGGTAAATTGCTGTATAACTCCAGAAGGCAACAGCATACCTCCAAGCTGTGCTAGGGACAGTGCTGGTCTCTGGGTGCTGAAACTGAACACTCACTACCATATATTATGTAAAACAAACAAATCAGAAGCAAAAGGAAATAGCTCAAGTCACTGAGTGAGAAAATGCCAAGGGATTAGGATGGGGACACAGTTCCCAAGTACCAATTAATCAGGAAAAGGAAAAACCACCTTCACAGTAAGATGCTCCAGCAGACACCTCCTTAACCAAGCAATCAGATGGAGCAAAGAATGAGAGAAGCAGATAAGACAGATGAGCCTCTGGACAAAATGCACCAATGAGGACACACGTCACCCGTGTGGTGTTTCTGCCTGAGCAGCTCAGCCTGAATCTTGTCAGGCGGCAGCAATGAGATAAGTCCTCAACAGCTGGCCTACACTCTGAAAGCCCGCTGCCTGCTCAACAACCAAAAAAGCTAGGCAAATACACTAGGTTAAGTAACATCAAGATGCATGCCAACAAAATTTACTAAGTGTTTCTGAATTAGATTTTGGATCAAGAAAAAAACTGCTATAAAAATCACCAGGGGAGGGAACTCTGGTGGCCTAGAGGCAAGAAGCTGCACTGCAATTCCAGAGATAGGCGGTTCAAATCCACCAGATGCTCTGCTGGAGAAGGAGGGACAATCTCCTCCTGTACCAGTCAGATCCGATTTGACGGGACACACACACTAATTGAAAAAAAAAAAAAAATCAACAAGGGAAAAACCAAGTAAAGTTCACTGCTGTCAACGGGAACCAACTCATAGATGACCTTCCACTGGGTTTTTGAGTCTGTAAGTCGCATAGGAGGAGACTGCCCATTTTTCTCCCATAGAGCTCCTGATGGATCTGAAGTGTCAGTGAGGTGCCACCTTCGGGTTAACATTGCAACGCCCTATGGACTACACCACCAGAACTCCCTGGGGGCAACTGCTGTCGTTATGTACCACTGCATCGGAACCAGCCACAGCTGACCCTCCAGTAGCTTTTCAGAGACAATAAACTGCTTGGGAGGAGACTGCTTAGTTTTTTCCGTGAAACAGCTGGTAGATTCAAATCACATGCTTTTTGGTTGACAGGTCAGCTCCTTATCTCTAAGTCATCCATTAAGGGCATGGGAATAATAGATATCATCATGGAATTTCTGTTACTTAGGTGTAATCACTGTGCTTAAGTGCTACATGCTAAAGTTTTAAAAACCTAAGGAACTGAAACACTCAAACAGAAAAAAGCAAGCATTAAAAAAAATCTCATATCCTAAACATATACACGTTTGTATACTTAAGAGAGGACACAACGTGGCAAAATGTTAAGAACTGGGAAATCTGGGTAAAGGATATATGCATATCAACTTACTGTATCAACAGACACTTTGCAATGGGAAAGTCTGCTGTCAGGGACCTCTCCAAAGTACTGAGGGGCAATGATTTCAGTTTGAGGACTAAGGTGAGCCTGATTCAGGCCATGGTCTTTTCCATCACTTGCTATGCACATAAGGGCTGGCAATGAATAAAGATGACAGAAGTATCGATGCCTCTGAGCTGTGCTGTAGGAGAAGAGTACTTAAGATCTCATGGAACGCCAAAAGAATAAATTGGTGTGTCTTGGAGAAAGTGAGGCCAGAGTGATCCTGATCCTTGGAGGCAAGGGCGGTGAAGCGTCATCTTACATACTTTGGGCCTGATGTTGGGCATGAGGGGCTATTCCTTGGAAAGGGAGATTATGCTTGCAAAGTTGAAGGGTCAAAGAGAGGAAGATCCTCAACAAGATGAAATGACATGGTAACTGTAGCAATCAGCTCAAGTGTGTCAGAGATGATAAGGATGGCAAAGGAAAAGACAGGGTTCAGATCTGTTGTTCATAGGGTCATTATGAGTCATACTTGACTCGATGGCACATAATAACATAGGCTTGAAATATCCAGAATAAAAAGATGGGGAAAAGGAAGTATCAAGAGAAGATGGAAGGAATACACAGAGTCACTGTATCAGAAGGAACTGGCTGACAGAGGAATTTCATGAAATGACATATGAGCAAGAAGAGCCTATGGTGATGAAGGAGGAAGTTCAAATTGCTCTGAAGGAATTGGCAAAAAACAAGGCTCCAGGAGTTGACGGCATACCAACTGACCTATTTCAAGAAACAGACACTGCCCTGGATGTGCTCACTAAGTTGTGCCAAGAAATCTGGAGGACAGCCAGCTGGCCGACTGACTGGAAAAGATTGGTATTTGTTCCCCTTCCAAAGAAAGGTGACCCAACAGAGTGTGGAAATTATCGAACAATAGCATTAATATCACACGCAAGCAAGATTCTGCTGAAAATTATCCAAAAACGTTTGGAACAGTATGTCCACAGAGAACTGCCAGATGTGCGGGCTGGATTTAGAAGAGGTTGTGGTACTAGGGATATTATAGCTAATGTTAGATGGATTTTGGCAGAAAGCAAAGAATACCAGAAGAATGTCTATCTGTGCTTCATTGACTATGCAAAGGCTTTTGACTGTGTGGATCACAACAAGCTGTGGTTGACTCTGAGAAGAATGGGAATCCCAGAACATTTGATTGTGCTAATGCGAAACCTATACTTGGATCAAGAGGCAGTCGTCAGAACAGAGCAAGGAGACACTACATGGTTCAAAATCAAGAAGGGGTTTCGTCAGGGATGTATTCTGTCTCCATGCATTTTCAATCTGTATGCAGAACAGATCATCTGAGATGCTGGGCTGTACAAGGAAGAATGTGGCATCAAGGTTGGTGGAAGAGTCATCAACAACCCTGTGTTCCACAAACCGTTATGCAGATGACACAACCCTGCTTGCTGAAACTGAGGAGGACCTGAAGCGCTTCCTGCAGAAGGTCAAGGACTGTAGCCTCCAATATGGATTGAAGCTCAACATCAAGAAAACAAAGATTCTCACCACTGGGCGAATTGGCAGCATCAGTATGGATGGTGAAGAGATTGAATAGTTAACAGTTTTAGTTTGCTTGGCTCCACAATCAACACTCTTGGTAACAGCAGCCAGGAAATCAAGAGACGAACTGCATTGGGAAAATCAGCTGTGAGGGACCTCTCAAGAGTACTGAAGAGCAAAGACGTCAGGCTGGAGACTAAGGTGGGCCTGATCCGGGCTATAGTCTTCGCATTTACGTGTTATGCATCAGAGAGTTGGACAGTAACTATGGTTGATAGAAAGAGAATTGATGCCTTTGAGCTGTGGTGCTGGAGAAGAGTATTGAATATACCATGGACTGCTAGAAGAACAAACAGGTTTGTCCTGGAGAAGGTGAAGCCGGAATGCTCCTTGGAGTCAAGAATTCTGAAGCTTCATCTGACATACTCTGGGCATGTTGCAAGGAGGGACTGGTCCTTGGTGAAGGACATCATGTTTGGCAGAGTGGAGGGGCAATGAAGGAGAGGAAGACCTTCGATGAGATTGATCGATTCTATGACTGGAATGGTGGGAATAAGCGTGTTTGGGATGGCTAGGTTGGCACAGGATAGAACGGCGTTTAGAGCTCTTGTACATAGGGTTGCTATGAGTCGCACATGACTCGATGGCACATAACAACAACATAGAACTTCACCTATGTTATAGCACAATTTGTGGTGGTGGTTTTTTTAAATTAATTTTAATGAAAGTTTACAACGACTTTGGATTTCTATTCATTCATTGTTGTACTTTTCTCCCTGCCCCCACCCGCCGACAATTTGTGTTTTTAAGAGGGGATGGGTAATCCATGAGATGCTCCGCTGGAGAAGGAGGGATAATCTCCTCCTGTGCCAGTCAGATCAGATTTGATGGTACACCACAAAAAAAAGAAATTAAAAAAAAAAGGAGGGAAAGGTAATACAGAATCTCAATACGCAGATTATCTGTGGAAAGAGGCTGCTCCTGGAATCTAAAGATGTACTTTTCACCATATCTTTTGATCTGTTTGACCTTTCCTTATACTAAGTCCATCTATTATCTCCTGCTACCAAATGAAAGTAAATGGGCTTTTTTAAAAAACACCTCTGCCTTGGCTCTCAGCCGCTCTGTGCTTGTGCTGGCTGCTGCAGGCCCCCATAGGTTCACACATTCCCTGTGCTCTGCTAAGAACTTCTCTTTTCCTGGCCTGCAGTGTGAGTGGACTGGGAGCTCTGTAGGGGAAAAGCCAGGCTCAGAGTGCTGCTCAGTAAACTGACTACTGCATGTTGAGTGGCAAAAACGATTGAATGAATTGGGAAAAGCAGGGCTTGATGTACCACACCGAGGTCCCAGCCCCATGGTCTATAACCAATGGGACTATATTTAACCCCAAAGGGATAGCAGCTGTTCTGTTGATATTCCACCCCCATAGGGTTAGGGGACAAGGGGCTCAGGATGTGGCAGGGCCAATGTTTCACAAATGACTTCCTGCTCTAAACCCTACTCCCAGCAGCCCTTGTGCTGGGGTCCCGGGAACAGGCTGGGCATTGTGCCCAAGCGCTGAGGTCAGTGGCCGCAGCCTCAGGCAGGCCTTTCTTGGGAGCCCAAAATGGCGTGGCACTGTGGGGGAAGGGAGAGAGAATCAGGAGCCCCGAATCTCTCGGGCTGCCCTCTTCCTACCCTAGTGGAAGCTGCAGACCCCAAAGCCAGGCACATGCTGAGGGCCAAGATAAGTTAAGGGGTTTGTATCCTGCCCCCTTCAGCGAACCTCCACTATCTAGTGGGGCGTGGGAGCCTTCAGTAACTGTTTACACCCAGCTAAAAATACCCACTGAAAAGGGAAGTGCACTAGAGACCTGGGGGAACTCAGGGCCTTGGCCCCCAGAGACGCTGGTCCTGCCATGGGGCCCAGCTGGAGCCTCTGGGGGTGGGGCAGCCATTGCAGGAAAAGGCACCAGGAGGGGCCACTCTGCCATCTCATGCTTAGAGCCAGAGTTTCTAGAGCCTTGCTCTGAGGCCAGCCTGATGCTTGGTGGGCTGCATGCAGAATGAGGAAAGGAATCAGGAAGGCCTGCCTTTGGGGACTGATGAACTCATGACGTGTCCAGTGTCCAGCCAAGCCTAGGTATTAAGAACTCCAAACAACAAAATGCTGATGTGGCTCCTGGACAGTCCTGGTGTGCTCAATGTCTCAACAAAGGGAGGGGCAATGGCTTGGGGGGATGTCCACCAGAAGGAAAAGTGGGGGGACCAGGGTTACATTAACTGGTAGTGAAGAAGGCAGGAGGGGCCCTGATGGCAAAGTGGTTAAGTTGGCTGAGAACTAAAAGGCCGGTGGTTTGAACCTACCAGCTGTGCTTTGACAGAAAGATGTGGCAGTTAGCTTCCACAAAAGCTATAGCCTAGGAAACCCAATGGGGAAGTTCTACTCTGCTGCAATTCAATCTGATGGCAGTTTGGTTGTTTGTTTACAGAGTGCAGGAAGTACCCTAATGGCACAAAGGTTAAACACTTGGTCGCTATAGGACTAGCCTCTCCAGGGAAGAAAGGACCTGCCAATTGGCTCCCATAAAGTTTGATCACAATGCAAGAAATTCTACGGGGCCGTTTTATCTGTCCTAGCGGGTCATTACTAGGGAGCTCTGATGGCTTAGTGGTAAGGAACTGTGCTGCCAACACAAAGGTACATGGTTAGAATCCACCAACTGCTTTGGGAAAAAAATGGGCAATCTCCTCCAGTTAGATCTACTGCCTCTGAAAATCTGCTGGAGGGTCTGCTATGGGTTTGTTCCAACTCGATGGCATACAAGAAGCAGATCACTGCTAGTAGGAAATGACTTGAGGATACACAACAGAGGGTAGCTGACCCTCCAGCAGGTTTTTAGAGGCAATAAATCCCCTGGGAGGAGACTGCCCATCCTCCAGTGGAGCAGCTTCTTACCACTAATTAAGGCTGAGGAGGACTGCAGGGTGAGGGAAGAGCGGCTCCCAAGAAGCTTTGAACCCAGGTTGGAAAGTTTGCTACAGGTTGAAAAAGAGCTACCAACAGGATTAAGTTTCACATTTAGGCACCGCCCCTTCTGGAAGAGCAGAGCCCCCAGGAGGGCGGGGTGCCCACCAGCAGTTGGGCTGGTTTGGCAGCAACAGGCTCAGCCCCACCCCTCGTTCCACAGCACCTTCGCTGGCAAAGGGCATCCCGGCTGCACCACTGGAGGGCTCCCAATCACCCTAGCACCCTCCACAGCACAAGTGTCTCAGGGCACTCGGCCAGTTAAATTTCTTGCCAGATGTGCAGATACCTACGCTCCCTTTAGGGTTGAGGAAGGACTGCAAGGAGGCCCCTGTTTTGTAACCTGCTATGCTGCCTCAATTCTTATCCCGCATACCCTGGGGAGGGGTCCTTGAACCTTCAGCATCCTGACCCAGGAAAGAGAGGAAGATTTTAATAACTGAAAAATATTTAAAACGAAATTACGGCAACTCACTGGCTTCTTTCCTGCCCCCAATGGCTCAGTGGGACCGGAAATCCCGACTAGCGGTTTGGGTGGGGTGGGGGCTGGGGTGAGAGGAGGCCAATGGGGGAGCCTCCTCCCCCACCACTGCTGCGGCTTGAGGCTGCTACTACTGGCCCAGAAAGGCTTCTAATTACCGCTCAAGAGCCTAATTACCAACACACGCTGGGCAGCAGGGACTCCAGGCCTCCCTAGGGCCCTCACCCAGGTCTCACCTCCCCCAGCACCCTCAGGCACATGTGGTCTTTGCATCTTCATTTGCATATATTTACATATCGCTCTTGGGTACCACCTCCAATGAACCCTCAAAAAGTCAAGGACATCCTTGTTCCTCATCCCAACATGCCTTTAGTCTCGTTGTGGGTGGGGAGACTGAGACACAGAGGCCCATCAGTGCTTCAGAACTTTGGCCCCAGAGTCCTGGTTCCCTTTCTCTAAGCTGAGACCAGCAGAACACTTAGTTCAGGAAATAAAGCAAATACAGGCTCATCGAAATGCACATGAAGGCTTGTTCCCCACTAGAGGGATGGAGGGGCTTGTCTTCAACTTTCTCCAGTAAGGGAATCTGTGAAAATGAAAATATGTGAATGAGCCTGTTGAGCCAACCTGCTAAGGGCAGGTACAAGAGCCCCTATTTGAGGAAGAGTGTGGGGTCTCTCAGCCTCATTGGGTAACCTGGGGACTTGAGCTCAGATGAAGCTTCAACTCACTATCCTTGAGTCTGAACAGACTCATACTTGACCCTCCAGAGGGTTTTGGGGTTTTTTTTTTTTTGCTGTTGTTACGTGCGGTTGAATACAACTCATAGCAACTCTACAAACAGCGGAGCTGAACCTTGCCCTATCCTGTACCATCCCCATCATCTCTGATACACGAGAGCCCACTTCTGAAGTCACCATATCAATCCATCTCGTTCTGTAAATCATATGGGAAGAGACTGCTAATCTTATTCTCCAGGGGCCACTGTGGATTTGAGCTGCCAGAGAGGCCCTGCCTTTAGGTTAGCAGCTGACTATGCCACCAAAGATCCCTAGATGAACCCTGGTCAGGGGGAAAACCCCCAGTCTTTCTCCAGGCACAGCCTGAAAGTGAACCGCTTCGTGGGGAGGGATGCGGGTAGCAGGAGGGCAGCGCAGGCAGCTGAGGGGAGCCCACCTGAAGCTTGGCCTCCTGCTCTGGGAAGCACAGGTTAAATCTGTTCCCACTCCATGATGGTCTGCTGCATCCGCCTGAGACAGAAAGGCTAAAGAACTTGTCCAGGGCCACACACAACTAGCAAACAGAGACCAGCAGCCCTGGAGAGGGCACAAGTTCCAAGAGCCTCTGCCTCCACTATGTCACTTGCTTCCTCAAATGCTTCATGATTTTCATAGGCCTTCCCCTTCCAGGAAGGCCTCCTGGTTGCTCCAGCCCACGCTGATCACTAGCTTTGAACTCCTACCAGCTCTGACGGGAAGTCAGAACCACAGGCCTCCCTTAATTGACTCCTCTCTGGTTCTGCTCTCCCGTACCATCCATTCTTCCCTCTGGCAACCCTGCAGGGTGGATAGCACAGGCCACAGATGCAGAGCTGGGTGAGGACCAGATGCTTGGCTGGGCAAGGGTCAGGTAACATCCAAGCTCTCCTGCTACTCTTCCCCAAAGGTTTCCAGTTGTGCTGGAAGGACAGGGAGGGAGGCACTGCAGCCTTTCTCTAGCCCCTTCCTTTGACTCCTCTGAGCCCAGACTGGGGAAGGGGGAGGTGGAGGGGAAGAGGGGGAGGTGGAGGGAAACTGCGGTTGGAGGCCCAGCCCCATCAATGGGTACACAGCTTATGTGTGATGAGAAGCTGCTCTGTTCACAGTGCCTCAAAACCAGGAAGAGAAACTGAGCAGGCAGATAGGGCAGGCTGGGCTGCCTGAGCCACTCCAGCCCTGGGGACTTGCCAAGGGTGTTCTTCAGGCCCAACACAGACTATCTTGGACAAACCACTTCTTCCTCTGGCCTTAAGTTTTCCACTAGGAGAAATGGGATTCTCTATTTGGTCCTGCCAGTCTACCCTTATTATTGCAGTCTGTAAGCAGCGAGCTGCCTGGAGTTGGACAACTAACCACCTAACAGTTGAGTGCTCCTGACTCCGCCGAGGGCCTGGCCTCCAGAGGCACAGAAGTTGGCTCCAAGGCCAGCCTCTCCCTGCTCACTTCTCCCCTCAGCCACATAGGGAGCACACGAGCTCTTCTTCACTAGCTCTTTATTTTTAGGTCTGAATTTGACTTTAATCATTACTTAGCGGATTCTATTTCCAGCCCTCAGATGAAGGACCCAGAGGAGAGGAGGAAGGGAGGCAGTGCTCCCTGCCTGGTGTGGGAGGCAGCCTGCTCCTCCACCCATCCTGTCCTCCCCTGCCAAGGTGGTGTTGGGGGCTGCTGAGAAACACCCTAATGGCTCACTCCAGCCGACGAGCATCACATCGTGGAGGAGACCCACCCTGTGACCTCATCCCAGCACAAGCTGTGGGACAGGAGGCCAGTTGTAATGCCCACTTCCCCTGCAGCAGGAGCAGAGGGAGGGAGCACTCCAGAGCCAAAAGCCTGAGGTCACCGCCTAAGGGACCCATGTGGAGGAGGGCCCTCTGCCTAGATCAGTCCTGAACACCAGGGGTTCATCTGGGGCTGGGGCTAAAATCCCAGAAATGCCAATCTGCCACCAGATTTCTCCCACTGCCCAAGGAGTAGCCCCAGGAGGCCCTTCCCAGTCACTCAATTCTCCATACAAGGTAGAGCAAGAGGGAGCCAGGTGAGTCACAGCAACACACACTCTGGTTAGACCTAGGAGACAGTACTGGAGAAGATGCTGGCACACAAAAGGCTACCAAAAACTTTGCAGACCTGCTATGTTCTCTCTCAGCTCCCAACCAAGAGGTTCTAAAATCTCCAGCTTTCTTTCCTCCTCTGGCTACAGGGAAGGGGAGGGCAGATGAGCTGGAGTGGCTGCCAGTTGTCTTGGGACTGGGGCTTAGGATGCTTGGGTTCCTAGCCTAAGCCTTGGTTTTGCCAGGGAGTTAAGGAGGGCTGTGTTCCCAAAGGGGTAAATGCTGGGAAGCATGAGCAGAGGCTGGGGAGAGGAGGCCTAGCCCGTTCAGCTGAGAGGCTGGGAGACCGGAAGAAATGAAGGCCAGGTCAGGGCTGGGAAACTCACAGGTCCCTTGCACTACATCCAGGGCCAGCCAATCACACCATTATGAAGAAGGGGGAGGCAGGGTGGTGGGGCCAACCACAGTAGCTTAGAACCTCAGAGTCAGGTTTCACAGGGGTTTCATGGATAGGAACAGCCACTTCACCTTCTTGTGTGAGAGATGAGCTAAACTCTCCCCTCTGGCATGTCAAGATAGCTTGTAGTGCGTAGCCCTTCAACAATGCCAATGTCAGGGGTTGGACCAGACACATTCTAATCCCTCTGATGTTATTACTCAAAGAACTCAGAGGCCCAGTGACTTGTCAAAACCTCTGCACCCTGGACTAAATGGTATGATCAGGCCTAGAACCTATATGGAACTTATATCTTATTTGCTTCCTCTCCAAACCCCTTATCCTGCAGCAATAATCACCCCAACAGTGATAGAGGGAAGCAACATAGTAAAATGGTTTAAAGTTGCATGGCAGAGCTATTCAGAATATTCTGCAGCTTTCTAGAAGGAAAAGTACTTCGACTGGGAAACACCCTGAGAAAGAGTCTGTGGGCATAGGATTAGATGACAACTAATGTCGCAGTATACCTAGGAAGAAAAAAAAGGAAAAAGCCAGACAAGACCAGGAGGAAACTCCAAAATGCTAGCAGTCACTTTGCCTAGTAAAGAAAGAATAAGTAATTTTTGTTTTCAAAATATTCTATACTGTTATTTTGTCACTTTCTAAATTCAGAAAAGTAGTTCATCAATCGTGAGTGTTCTTGGAGAAAATTCACTTCCCTGGAACTTGCCTGCCCTGTGGCTCTGGTCTTGGTGTCTGGGACCTCATAAAAGATGCTGCTGCCTTCCTGGGTGATAGGACAAGCCTCTTGGAAGAACAATCCCTAAGATACATCGGCACAAAGAGCACGACCCATACTCAACCCCTATCTCCCTTTCCCAGGACAAACAACCTTGTCCTTCATGACTGGGTGTCAAATCTTTGAAATCCCTCAAAAGATAAAACTCAGGACATCCCACCAATCAGACCACCTGGCTAGACCAGACTATTTCTGGGGAAGTCATGCAACTTTGGATCTGGGGCCTCAGTCGTGCTGGTACTTGGGGGGAGGAGCTGAATTCCATCCCTTCACACTTGCTGTGGGACACTGTTTGATGGCTGAACCTCTCTGGGCCTTGCCATGGTGCTGGAGAACATCTTCCTGTTCTTGTCCTCAACCCCAGGCAGAGTTGCCACTTAGCATGTAGAGAAAGGCGTCAAGTTCACCAAGAAAAAAACCACATCCCTGCACACGTGCTAACCCAAAGCCAGGTCCCTTTCCACAAAGACTCAGGACTGGGCCTCACTGTTAAAACCAGAGGTTGGTAAATAAGTACCCAACTAGGTCTAGCCCCATCTTCAAACCCTCAGGCTGAAAAGGAAGTTAGGCTAGGTGAAGAGAGGCTCAGGAGAGGCAGGCCTTCTACACTATGTCAGGGCTACATGGGGAAAATCCCTAAATACAACATACTCTAAATCAAAGGCAAGACTGTTAGCAGTCCTAAGGAGGCCAGATATCTAAGGGACCCCTTCTCCCAAAGCAAGGGGACTCAGACACACTCTCAACCTCTCCCCTGCTGCCTTTACTGCGTTTCTGCTGAGGCTACACACAGAGAAGGACATGGGAACCGCCCCACTCCACGTGCTGGGGAGCTGGGAATAGGGTATTTGGGTGTCCCTACCCTGAGAGTGTCCTCAAGCTACAGGTGTAGGTCACTGCCAAGGGTGACAGGGCTCCCATATTCTCCATCCTAATCCCACTCATGTTCTAAACTTGAACATCAGCTGAGCTGAGAAGGTAAGGTGGGAGAGCTTAGTCCGGACTGACCACTAGGCTGTTGTGTCTCAGGACTAAGGCTAGGGCTCAGGCATCCCTGTCATGTCACACAGGTGCCCACACACATCCACTACATGCCTTGCCAAGGGGACCCGGTTTCAGGCACCAAGGGCAAATCCATGGCCAGTGCCCAGGCAGGGCTAGGGCCGGAAGCCCCCTCTCTGGCCTCCTCTGGGAGCACGTGCTCACCCCACACTCTTCCTTCCTGGGTCAAGATGGGGGCCTGGGACCTTGAAGCCTGACTCCCTTACAGCCTAAACAGCCCAACTCTGACTCCACAGAGATGGGGCTGAGGGCTGCCGGCCTAACTTCTCTATGAGAAGCCTGGGATATGGACTTCCTACCCCCCTGGAGCCTCAGCTCCCAGGTTTACAAAATGGGCGGGGATGTGAACCCCTAGTTAAGCTCCCTGGATCTGGTGGCAGGACACGCCCCTTCCTGACACCTGGCCGGGCCCCTGCAGAGAATGAGAAACCAGCTGACCAGGCTAAAAAGAGAAGGGGCATGCTGTCAGCTCTACCCAGCAGAGAGGCCTGCCTGGTTTCTCCACCCAAGGGTCAGAGGTCCTTTGGGTGGCACGGTCTTTGGGGAAGCTGAGGGTCACAGGACCTGAGGAACTGGCAGAGTTCAAGGGAGCTGGCAGGGCCTCGTTGGGGAGGGAGGACTCGTACCCAGGGAGGCGAAGATACCTGTCCTGTGCAGTCAAGGAAGCGCTTCCATGCATGCAGCCCATTCTCCAGTCCCGGCCCATGTCGCCTCCCTCTCCAGGCTCCAGCCACCACCCAAAGAGAACTCGGGGAGCCCTGGGACAAGTCCGTGCGGTTCACAGGACAGTCTCCCTCTCTCTGGCACCACTCTCTCAGTCCGGTTCCGACGGTGTCTCCCCCGAGAATCCGAACCCAGGAAGACAGGAGTCAAGGGGTGGGGGATGGGAGTGGAGCGACGGTGGCAGCAACAGAAGCGGGGCGTGAGACCCCCGCCTTCCTCCCTCCGGGGGACACACACCCCTGCCTTCCCCGAGGCTGCACTCACCTCTCCCGGGGCGCTGCGGTCCGAGCCAGCTCTCCGCGGGCGGCATCAGCGGCCTGCGGGACGGTCCATGCGGCCAGGGGAGAGGGGAGGGGCGCAGGAGCCCCCGGGGGGTGCGGGACGAAAAAGAATGGGTGCGGAAAGAGAGGGAGGAGGGATGGCCAGAGCCAGGCGGGGGGATGGCCGCGCGGCCGGGCCGGGGAGGGAAGAAAGGCGGGGGAAAGGGGCGGGAGGGAGCAGGGGGGAGGAAACAATGTAGCCGGCGCGGCCCCGGCAGAGTTCCGCTTCCGAACGCCACCGCCGCGGTTTGGTGTAGGAACGTCGGGCCGGCAGCCGGGGCCGCCCCGGACGCTCGATCGGGGGCCGCAGGAGCTCCCCGCGCTCCACGCCCCGGAGACTCCGGCGACTACAGGCTGGCTAGGGCGGGAGCGACGACTGAACAGGGGACGGCCCCGACGGTGGTGCGGCCGGGCGGTCGTCCTGCTCTGACTCCACCCCAGCGAGACCCCCGGGGCAGGGCGCGGGGTGGGGCGGGAGCGGGAGGGCGGCGACGGTCTTGACGGCGGCGCCCCAACCCTGCGCGCCCCGGGCTCCGCTGGGAGGAAGCTCGCAGGCCTGGCGAGAGGAAGCGCGGCCCGGATCCTCCGCCCGCGGCAGCGCGCCTGCGCGAGGGGGCCTGCCGGGCGCGCGGCGGGGCGTGGGCCGGAGAGGCGGCGCCCCCTATCGGGCGCCCGTGACACTGCGGGGGGTGTGTCCGCACCCACGCCCAACCCCCACCTGTCTGTCTGCTTAGGAGGCCCCTCAAGGTCCCTCCCAGAGGGCCGACCACCCCGCCTTGGAAAAATCTCTGAGTTTTCTTTGAGCGGAGCGCCTCCAGTGTAGAAGCAGTGGAAGGCAGGCTGAGTCCTCTTGCAGCCTCTGGGGAGTGGGCCTCATTCACCACCGTCTGCATTCATTCATACATTCACAAACACTTTCTGGCACCAACAAACGTGCCAGGCTCTTTTTTGAGGTCTAATGAGACCCTTTCATTGCTGTCAAAGTGGGAGAGATTGGCAAGCCAAGAGACAGTCGCAAAGCAGCAGTTGATAAAAGTGGAGAGAGATGATGTATAAAGTCCACAGGAAACATACAAGAAGGGGGAGGTAATGGGGAGACTCAGTTTAGCACGCCAGGCAAATAGAATAGCGCGGACAAAGGCCAGACAGGGTGAGGTGAGCGAGTGGAGGCTTCTGGGAAATAGAAATAGCTCAATCTGGCTGCAGCTCGTAATGTGGATTAGGGGCAACAGGGGGCGAGGGGGTCTGGGCAGACAGCAGAGGCAACAGAGCGATTACAAAAGAGGCTTGTGGGACTTTTTGGTTTGGAGACAACAAGGAAGTTGTTAGTAGTTGTGTGACCATGGGCAAATTACTTAACAGTCGTTGTGATTTCAGTTTTCCAATTTGATTAAATGGAGAAAATAATAGCAGCGACTTCTTACGATTTTGTGGGGGAGGAAATGAGTTAATTCATTTCAACTGCTCAGTGTGCAGTGGCTGGAACATGGTGAGCACCCAGTTAAATGTTGACTGTTACTATATTTTATTGTTAAACATGAGGAGCAGGGAGGTGAGGCCAGACTGTGTGCTGGGGTGAGCGGTGGGGGAGGGGGAGTATAGGGGAGATCAGAGAGACTAGTGAAGACGCGGGTTGGAGCACTTCTAGGGACTGAGCCATGAAGGAAGAGTCAGACTAAGGAGAGCAGAGATGAGGGCACATTAAGGGTGTAGAGGGGAGTAAGATTTGTTGGCGCAGTCTTAGAATCCCAAGTAAGGATGGAGTGACCAGAAGTGTGAAGAACAGTTAACAGACTTCTTGGGACACAGAGCTAGGCAGCAGATTGCAGAGCCTTAATGCAAGCAGCAGGAATTGAGTGTGGCCCTCAGACACACCACAGGTTGTGCCTCCGATCCATGGCACTCCTTGGCAAGCATCTCAGCAAGAGGCTGGCCTTCCTGGAGGGGAGCAGCAGTTAGTACACTAACTATGCTATGGGGGGACAATCCAGCAGGTCTGAACTAGTTGTAATGAAAGAAAGGGAAAAGATGGGTTTGGGGTTCAAAAGTGATGAATAAATCTTGGCTCGGGCTCTTACTAGGTGTGTGACCTTGGACTAGTTACCTAAGTGTCTGAGCTCAGTTTCCTCTTCAGCAAGATCAAACTCAGACTACACCTCTCTCACACACCTCTCTCTGGAGAAGTGGTGCAGATCAGCAAGATAAAGGCCTGGGGATGCGAGGGTTGGGAGGATGCTCAGAAGACTGGTTTCCCTTTCTCTCCCCTGAGGTTAAGGTTGAGATGGAATGATAATTTAGGGCTTGACTGAGGGGGGAGGGGCGGGGTAGAGGCAGGGAGCTCCTCTTAGGAAAGCTCTTTTGCAGCTCTGCAAAGATTTCTAGAAGGGAAATTGACATCTCCTCTTCTAGCTAAATCAGCTAGCAGGATGGGTAGGAAAGTACTTTGGGGATTTGTGGAAAAATCCCCCAGTTCACACATGGGCTTTATCACTAACCCATCTTTATCCTCCTGGCCTCAGACACACTTGACTCTTCCCTCATGTGCTGTGGCCCCGAGAGTATGAACTTTGGAGTCAAACAAATCTGCATTTGAATCCTGGCTCCACCTCTTCACAGTAGCAAGAAGAGAAATCGTTAAACCTACCTGTCTAAACTCCAGAAACTGGAAACCAGGAACACTGCTAGTCATGACCTTGTCTCACAGTCAGACAACTAACCTCCAATTTCACCTTCTCATCCATTCATTCATGCAGCAATTAGCATTGATTAAGGAACTTTTACTCAGGTGTAGGGCAAAGTTCAGAGCCATTGTTGATGGAGTTGCTATGAGTTGCAGCTGACTCCACAGCACATAACAACAACACTTACGGCTTTGTGATAAGGAGTTGCACTGCCAATCCGAAGGCAAGAGGTTCGAATTCACCAATGACTTGCAGCAAGAAATGGGCAGTCTCCTCTCTTCTGGAAAGCCATTGGAGGGTTAGCTCTGAGTCAGTTCTAACTGGACGGTCAGCTATGAGTCTATTCTAACTTATTGGTACATAACAACAATAACACAAACAGTATGTATTGATCCTTAGAGTAACCTACCGCACAGGATCAAAGACAGAAAAAAGATCATTAGAGATGATGAGGAAGGTGCAGGAGAGGACAAGCTTCGGGCTTGTTGTCATAGGGTCGCTATGAGTCACAGTTGACTTCAGGGCACCTAATAGCAGCAATTTATGGTCAAAAGAGACACATGTGTCCAAAGAGAAAGCCCTGAAGGCAGGAAGGGGAAAGAAGAATTAATGGGAATGAGAATTACAGGGAGGGAGGAGGCGAGAAAAGTGTGATGACGTTGTAGGCATTGTAATTAATGTTCTAAATACACACACACACACACACACACACACACACACACAACACCTACTTAGAGCTAGAGGCTGTCTGGGATGCTGGAGATGGAGTGTACAAAGTTACCACAGTTCTTCCACAAGGGACTCAATAAAGAAACAGTCATTAGAAGGGAGCACATGGGGAGAGATAAGATGCTGCACTGAGCTTTCAGATGAAGGCTTGATCTAGATTTTGCTGAAACGAAGGAAGGTGCTCCTGGCAGAGGAAACCCAAATTATTGTCGGTGAATGGATCCCAACTTCTACTGGTCAGAGTAGGGAGCTCTGGTGGCCTCATTAGTAAGGTGTGCTGCAATCCCAAAGGCACAAAGTTCAAATCCACCAGCTGTTCCATGGGAGGATGGGCAATCTCTTCCCATGCAATTTACCGCTTCTGAAAACTTGCTGGTGGGTCAGCTATGAGTTGGTTCCAACTCAACTGCACACAACTATAATAACAGCAACAGGTCAGAGCAGAACTATCTAGAATAGTTGTCCAAGGTGTAATCTTTACAGAAGCAGAGTGTTAATTTTTTTCTAGGAGTGACTGAGTGGTGCAACCTGTTGACCTTTCAATTAGCCCCTGAGCACTAAAACATTGTGCCACCAGAGCTACTGACAAAGGAGACTGAGAGTTAAGGAAAAGCTTGAATTAGGAAGGAGCCTGGGTGTAAAGAGACATGCAGAGTGTCAATATGATAGCCCCAGCTAGTCAGGAACAGTGGGTGAGAACAAGTGTGGAAAGCAACAGGGCCAGGGCTCATAGGGCCAGGACTCCAAAGGCTTTATTACCTGAGTAGTCTAGAACTTCTGAAGGACTTTAAGCAGGTGAATGACAGGATGTGAAGCATGTTCTTTTTCAATTTTTTTTTTATCTTCTGGTTCATTTAATGAGTTTTTTCTTTTTTATATTATTATTATTAATTTTAATGAAAATTTACAGAGACTTTGGATTTCCATTCATTCATTGTTGCACTTTTACTCCTGCCCACCCCTCTTCCCCAGTTTGCTCTTCTCTTTGAAAAGTAAAAGAAAAATTCTTTCACTGTTTTACAATCCCACCCCCAGGTCCACTCCACCATGCAGCCTTCGTTCTGGACTCCTGTCATGATAATAATACCTAATCACATATCCCTTTTAAACAGCTCTCTCCCTCATCTGTTTCAATACAGTATGCATTATTTATCCCACCTTTCCCAGTCTCCTCCAACCCCAATGTCAGTCCCATTTTACAACAGTGGCACTGTGCATTATTTGTCCTTTTGTGACTGAGATATTTCACTCAGCATAATGTTTTCCAGGGTCATCCATTCTGAATAATATTTAATGATTTCCTTGTTTTGCAATGCAGTGTAGTATTCCATTATGTGACTATACCACAGCTTCCCCATCCATTTGTTTGTTGATGGGCACTTGGGTTGTTCCCAACTCTTTGCTATTGTGAACAAAGCTGCGATAAACATAGGTGTGCATATGTTCTTTTTCAATTTACATTGTAAAATGTCTTACTACTTCAATAAAACATTTTTTAATTATTATTTTTTTTTTATTACTGAGCATACTCCCAGCAAAACTACCCATTTCTACTCAACTAACAGGAGGCATGAAGTTTTGGTGCAGCTTACTATGTGGATGGAGCTGGAAGACATTATGCTATGCAAAATAAAGTCAGTCACAAAAGGTTTACTATTGCATAACTTTGTTGTTATGTACCATCGAGTAGCCTGCGGCTGATAGTGACCTTAAGTACACTACCTCTAAACCCTATCCCCTCTCCTGAGCCACTCTCATCATCTCCGACAGACCTACTGTCATTTCTCCAATCACTGAATCAATCCATCTCATCCTGGGTCTTCCTCTCCTGCCCTGTCCCTCTACTTTTGTAAACTTCCTTATGTAAAAAGACAAGGTAAATTCATGGAGGGCAAAGTTGACGAATGGTAACCAGGGCAAGTGGAAGGGAGAAAGGAGGGGACTTGGGATGATAGAAATATTGCATAGACTGGGGGTTGGGTAACACATGCAGAGTCAACATTATAATTGTTGTCAATGAGTTGTACATTTGTAAAAAGTTGAATTGACAGAAGACATGTGATAGATACATTTACAATAATAACAAAATTTAAAGAAAGAGAGAGTAGCTGTTGAGGCTGCTTATGTTCATCTAAGCATCTTTTGGGAATTGGTTCCTTGGCTTAGAAGTTTATGGTCATAGTGTCATGGAAGTTGTCCTTCTTGTTAATTGGCCTAATAATGTTTGTAGTACTTTTAGTCCTCTTAAATGTTGCAAGTGGCCATCCAACACACAACAATTGTTGTCTAGCCATCTGGAACAATAGAAAAAGAATGGAAGGGCCAGCTGTTCAAACCCACTAGTCCCTCCACAGAAGAAAAATGTGGCATCTACTTACAAGCAGTGGATTTGGTAGTGCGGTTTTGGGATTTTTGTTGTTGTTGTTGTTGTTTTGTTTTTTTTCTATTTTTATTTTTTTAATTTTTTTTTGTTGTTGTTTTTGTTTGATATAAAGAAGACGTTGTTATGTGTCCTCGAGTCACCTGTGATTCATAGCGACCCTATGTACAACAGCTCTAAAGCCTGCTCTGTCCTGAGCCAGTCTTACTGACTCTGACATACCTACCCCTACTGCCCCAGTGATCGTATCAATCTATCTCATCCAGGGTCATCCTCTCCTGTGCTGTCGCTCCACCCTTCTGAGCATGGTGTCCTTTTTCAATGGCCATGTGCTCAAAGTATGTGAGACAGAGCTTCAAAATCCTAGCCTCCAAGAGAAACTTGGTTTCATCCTAAGACAGACCAATTGTCTCAGGACAACAGTTTTGGGGGTTTATTCCACTATGGTAGCTCCAGAAAGTCTGGATTCTATGGGAATCTGGACTTCTATTCCATATTCCACTAACCCTTCCCCCTTAAGTCAGGATTTTTTTTTTATAGAATCTTTGATCAAAACACAAAACATGCTTCTAGATAGTGGGGGGAGGGGAAAATGAATGAAAATCATGGTCAAGAGACCAGAGAGGAGACTGGTGGTTGTCCAGGACAGTGATGACAATGTGGGCTGTGTTGCAGAGGAAAGTGGCTGGACATTGAGTCAAGTGACAGTTCTCAGGGCTGGGCTATGTGTGGGGAGAGAGGTCACAGGAGAAATGAGGTCTGAGTCCTCACTCGGGGCAAAGTTGGTGTCCTTCACTAAGATGGAGAGGGCCTCTGGAGAAGGGCAGATGGTGACAGGTGAGAAGCTGGATTTTTGATCAACTGAGTATAAGATGCATATTAGATATGAAAAGTTCAAGTTCATGTTTAGGAACTCATTCTACAGACAACTGAATACAAGCAGAATGTTTCTCTAGTCCCACCACCAGGACTTAGATTCAGGTCCAAGGACCTTGAAAGCACAGAGTATGTTGTGCAGGTACCCATTCATTTTAGAAGAGAAAGAAATCAAAACAGGGTCTTAGGGGTATTGGAATTTTGGAGGAAGTTTCAGAAGAGCTCTCTTGCAGCCAGAGAGCATCAGTACTAGCATCCCAGGCTTTAGGGACTGGGCAAGGAGAGGCCAAGACCACTTGGGTACGTGCAACAGAGCACTTGGACCCCACATCTGACCTGGGGTAGCTTTATACAAAATTGAGTTGGTCTCCTGGAGTCAAGAGTATAAACATTTTTATGGCCAGACTGGGCTCCCAGGGTCCCTGGGGAAGGGCAGGGCCTGCCTCCCTCCCCCAGCTTCCTCCTCACCCCACCAACCTCTCTGCTCAGAGATGACAGTTTAGAGAAGCTGGTGTGAAATAGCTTGAAACTTGGGCCTGCTGGGCAGTCCCCCAGGGCAGAAAACAGGAAGCCAAGATTAAAGGCAGATTTTCAGCAAAGTCCCCTTCCACTTCCTGCAGAGCAGGTGCTAAGGCTGAGCTCAGAGCAACTGCAGAGAGGACTGGGCCAGCTCCTTCACTGACAGCACCTCTGGGTGGGACACAGAAGTAGGGTGTGCCTGGTGCCTGAAGCAGTGGCGCTCTGCTCTGGGAGCTGTTCTTTGGCCTTGTCTTCACCTGTCCCACCAGGAAGATGCTGCCCAGGCCTCTGGGGAATGAGTCTCATCTTGGAAGAGGCTGTGGGAGGTGGAAGAGATGACTGAGAAAGAGACCCAATAAGGGTACAGGCAGGAACCTCATGGCAACCTGGAAGGTAGTAGGGCAAGGAGGAAGGGACCACACGGGTTATCTAGGGACACTGTTACCTCATTCTAGTAGGTGTAAATCCCACTTCCCTGTTGTAGCATCTTGCTGATCTGTAAGGATAACTGGAAGAGTGAAAGTGCAGGAATGGGCACTTAAGGGAATGGTGGCCAGGGAGCTTACACCAGGGCTGGAGGCCGAGGATCCCGAGGTCAGGAAGCAGAAGGAATTGGGTGTCCATAGTGGACCTGCTGCCATATCAATGCCAAGGACCAGGTGACGGCTGAGTGGCTGAGCTGATACTGGAAGAGTTGAAGGCTTGGAGAACTAGGGGCCCAGATGGACCTACTCATTGTTCTCTTCACCTTCCTAATCTGCATCTCTGATTCCTTTGTGCATAAGTGGGGGCCCTCAGCAACTGTTTGGGGATGGAAGGCTGCCACCTGCCTCAAATTTCTACCTCTCTCTTTTCCACACTTTTCTGAATCCCAGCTATATACAGGAAGCCTTTCTTGGCTTAGCCCATCTGGGACCAGGGAGCTCCATTTTACTGAGCATCGACCATGAACTTTAGTATTATTGTTGTTGTCATATGCTGTTGAGTTGACTATGACTATAATTACTCTATTTATTACTGTTGATGTCATGTGCTGTTGAGTTGACTATGACTATAATTACCCTATAAACAATAGCTCTGAACCTTGTCCTCTCCTGAGCCAACCTAACAGGCTCTGACATACTTGTTTCCATTGCCACAATCATTTTGTCAATCCGTCTCATCCTGGGTCTTCCTCTCCAGTGCCAACCCTTTACCTTCCCATGATATCCTTTCTGACAACATGCTCAGAGTATGTGAGACAAAGTTTCAAAATCCCTGCCTCCAGTTTAAAAAATAACACCTGGTTTCACACTCTCCAGGAAAGATCCATTTGCTCTCTTGGCAGTCCATGGTATATACAATACTCTTCTTCAGCACCACAACTCAAAGACATCGGTTCTTCTTCTGTCATCCTTAGTCACTGTTCAGATTTCTGATGCATAGTAAGTAATTGTGAAGACCATGGCATGGATCAGGTGCACCTTAGTCTCTAGACTGATATCATTGCTATTTAGCATTTGTAGAGGTCCCTGATAGCTGACTTCCCCAAAGCAGTTGCAGTACGTCTTTTGATTTCCCGACTACTGGTGCCAAGGGAACACTCTTGTGGAGCCAAGCCAACTAAAGTTGTTAACAACCTCAATCTCTTCTCCATCCATCATGGTGCTGCCAATTGGCCCAGTGGTGAGAATCTTTGTCTTCTTGATCTTGAGCTTCAATTCATATTGAAGACTAGAGTCATTGACCTTCTTGTGCAGTAAGTGCTTCAGGCCCTCCTCAGTTTTGGCAAGCAAGGTTGTGTCATCTACATAACGAGGTTGTTGATGAGTCTTCCTTCAATCCTGATGCCACACAAAGTGTGATGCCTCATCAAGCCCAGCATCCCGAATGATCTGTTCCACACAGATTGAAAAGGTATGGAGAAAATGTGCAACAATGAATGAAAATCCAACTTCTTTATAATTGTTTATTAAAATCACAATTGAAACAAAATATTTTTAAAAAACAAAATTAACACACATACTCCAAAAAAGAAAAGAAATGGAGACAGGATGCATCCCTAATGCACTCCTTTCCTTGAACCATACAGTGTTTCCTCGTGGCTATAGTGGTGATATTAGTAGTGGGGGTGACCCCAGAAAGAGGGCCTATGGATGAGAGGACCCCACTCTTGTAGCCTGAGCCTCTCCCAACAAACACAGTGGTTAACCAATAGGGGTTTTGACCTTGAAACTTCCTCAGCTTGGTATCTTCCTGGAACAGGCACATCCAGAGCTGAGCTCATTACACAATTTTTTGGGTGGATGCCAGGAATATCCTAACCACTAGACCAATCAATAAGGAACATCATAATAGATGGAGAAAAGACTGAAGTTGTCAACCATTTCATCTTGCTCAGATCCATAGTCAACAACACCCTTAGTCCCAGGAATCAAGAAATCAAAATATCTATGCATTGGGAAAATCTGCTATCAAGGACCTCTCCAAAGTACTAAAGAGCAAAGATATCAGTTTAAAGATTAAGTGTGGCTGATCTAAACAATAGTATTTTCAATTACCTCCTAGACATCTGAAAATTGAACAACAAATAAGAATGATGGAAGAGTGATTCAAATCCACCAGATGCTCTCCTGGAGAAGGGACAATCTTCTCCTGTACCAGTCAGATATGATTTGATGGTACACACACACACACACACACACACACACACACAAGAATGATGGAAGAAGCTCCAATCAAGGCCTTTGAATTGGAGAAGAGACTGAACATTCCAAAATGTTCAAAAGTCTGTCAAAAGAAGAAACACGTGTGTCTTGGAGGAGGAACTGTGGGAACTCAAATATCAGATTTAATAGTAATATTTAACCAAATGCTGCATCAGGAGGTGAGGGAGGAGTAACACAAGCTAGAATACCCCCTGTAGCACCAACACAAACCTTGGGCTTCACAGAGGTTAAACCCAAGACAGACCTTGGGCATTTCCATAATTCTTAGTTTGTATTTACAGAATCCCTCCCTCCTGAGATAAGCATAAGGTAAACAATAGAGAATATTTGGCCTTATTTATGAAAGATTTCTCTTTGAGATTTACTTCCCTATGATCCTTTGTTTTTATCTACTCCTTCTTGATTCTCTTTAGTTTACTTCCTAATGATTCTCCCAGAAAGACATAGATAGCATAAGGGCTTCAGTTCTCCCAGCTGTTAGCCCCCTGTCTTCATGCCTTCTGGCCTGACCCCCATTCCTGTGTCCACCCCCCCCCATCTCAGTCTTTTCCTTTGGTTGACAACAAAGAACAATCAGGATGCTCTTTAGAGGCAAGAAACCGGAAACTTGGTCTCACATACTTTATTCATGTTGTGAAGAGGGACCAGTCCTTGGAATAGGACATCATGCTGGGAAATGGGGAAGGTCAGAGGAAAAGAATGACACACTCAATGAGAGGAAGTGATATAGTGGCTATCATAGTGGGCTCAAGTGTAACAGAGCTGATGAGGATGGCACAGAATAGGATAGGGCTCAGATCTCTTGTTCACAGGGTCACTGAGTTATAGTTGACTTGATGTCACCTAACAACAACAAGAACAGCCAGGGATCTTTGCAGATTCTATTGGTGCATATCCCACGGCCTCTATTTTTCTTCTCAGTCTGTCTTCATGGAATATTCCACTTAGCAGGGGCACAGCTGTTTAAGGTGGTGAGTTGCCAAGAGGAATGGGCATGTGTGATGTGAGTGAGGACATTTCTCATCTAAGTGGTCAGCCCCTGACGGAGGAGCAGAGTGGGGGGCAGGCAGAGGGGAGGACAGCAAGCGGAGGGCGGAGCTGTGGCAAAGGGAAAGCAAGCCTGAATAAAGCAGGTCATGGGGAGCAGAGGCCCAAGAGGCTGGAGTTTGCAGGGTCCCTGTGGGCTTTGCGGGTCTTTGGAGTTCATCTTCAAGGCAGAGAAACACTCCTAGTGAAGGATTTTACTACAATCCTGGCTGATCTGATTTACCTCTTAAAATGACTTATCCTACTAGGATTTTGTCCTCCAGGAAGCGTCCTGTGACTCCGCTCTCTTACCCAAAATCCACTCCACTTCCTTCTGATGTGCTTCCTTGAAGGACCACCTCTTACCCTGTGACTTTTCCTCCCTGTTGCTGGAGGCTGGAATCTTGTGGTTCCCATGTGGGTGGAAGGAATGAGTGACATGAATTTCAGTAACAAATAGACAACGCTCCTCAAATTGCCCAAAGAGTAGAAACAACCTAAAGGTCCATTAACAGATGACTGGTTTGTTTGTTTGTTTGTTTTAAGTGATACTGGCATAGTTTTGTTGTTCTGTACCATCTAGTCAGAAAAGACTCATAGGCGACCCTCCAGTAGGTTTTCACAGGCAGTAAATCACACAGGAGGAGATTATTCACTCTTCTCCCAAGGTGGATTTCATTAGCAGGTTAATGGCAGTGAAAAGAAAAAAAAATCACAAGATATAAGCAGGAAGAATGCAGTTACACTGTGGTTATTAACGTCATAAAATATGACGTGTATGAATGGCTGAATAGAAAAGCAATTTGTTCTGTAAATTTTCACTCAAGTCACAACAAAAAAAATGTGATCTATACATGCGGTAGGAAGCTTTGGTAGTGTAGTTGGCAGGAAGTAGTGTTGGCACAAGTTAAGCCCAGCCTGTCTGGTGATTTGAATCCACCAACAGCCCTTGAGAAGAAAGATGGCCCATCACATCTTGTGCAGTGTTACAATCTTGGAAACCCTACTCATCTAGAAGTTGATTCCAACTAGATGGGAATGAGTTTTGAATTTTTTCATACTTGCTATGGAGTATTTTCTCTCTCCCTTTCATTCCTTTTGAGCTAGAAAAGGCTCCTACTTAACCTTCCAATGAGTTTACGAGACTGTAAATCACACAGAAGAAGTTTATGCATTTTTCACTCAGAGTAGTTGGTGGATTTGAACTCCCACAGAGGCAGGCCAAGGTAGCTTCTGGGTGAGCAGTGCAGCTCCCTACAGACTATGCCACCACAGCTCCCTCTGTGAATTATGGTGGGTATTACATACTATCACGTCAGAACCAACCCAGAGCTGACCCTTCGGTGAGTTTTCAGGGGCAGTAAATCGCATAGAAGATAGTCTACTTTCCTCCTGTGGAGCAGCTGGTGAATTTGAACAGTGTGCCTTTGGGATGTCAGTGTAGCTTCCCACTACTGGGCCACTGGAGCTCCCCAATTACTCAGCCATAAATAGAAATGGAGCCCTAAGAGCTGCCACAGCATGATGAACCTTGAGACCATTATGCTGAGGGAAGTAAGTCAATCACAAATGGAGAGATATTGTATGATTTCACTCATTTGTATATTATATGGCATAATCTCATGTGTATGAGATAGCTAGAATAGGCAAATGCATAGCAAACAAAATTTACTAGTGCTTCCCAGGGTGGGAGGGAAGGGAAAAGAGAGAGTAAATGTTTAGGAAGCTTTGGGTTTCTGTTTACAGTGAGGAAATTTTGGCAAGGAATACTGGTGATGGTTGTACAACATATCGGGTGTGATTGATGTCACTAACTTGTTCACAGGAAAAATGTTAAATTGGCAAACATGCTAGATATATATTTTCACAATGGTTAAAAATAAAAAAGAAGGCAAAGTTAATATAAGGCTTCAACAACAACTCTGCCTTCCAGTCAGAACAGACTCATAGCTGGACTCTGCAGCGAACTGTCAGAGGCTGTGAATTGCACAGGAGGAGATGGCCCATCTTTCCTGCTCAGAGCTGCTCGTGGATTTGAACCACTTGCCTTTGTGTTGGCCGTGCAACAACTTCATGTCCTCTAGGCCTCCAGAGCTCTCTCATGTAGGATTTAGGGGAGACACACGGTTTGCGTGGAGCTGCTGATGGAAAGGCTGGAAGTTTGAACTCCCTCAGAATCACCGGGAAAGAGAGGCTTGGTGACTTCTTTTTACTAACACCGAGAAAACGGTCTGCCTCAGCTCCATTCCGAAACACCCGGAACACCCTCAACAAGATGACTGACACAATGCATGTAACAACAGGCTCAAGCATATCAGAGATGAAAAAGCTGGCACAGGATGGGGCAAGGTTCAGATCTGCTGTCCATAGAGTCGCACTGTGTGTTATAGTGGACACATCTAACAACAATGAAATTCTTGACACTTTGAGGGCTGTTGGAACAGCAGTTTTCTTCCAACTCCCAAAATGGATTTTGCAGTCCCATCTGACCCTCCCCGGCAATCCTCTAATCATCTTGTGACCTCCTGGCCCACGGAGGGTTGGCACTATTTTCTGAGTTTACAGTTGAACAACCAAGTCAGGGGCTTCACTAGGAAGCTGTGTGTGAGGGAGGGTGTTGCAGACCACACTGGGTGACAGTTAGAGGTGGTGACACCAGAATGACTCTGCCTACACAATTTTTGTGCACTGTGTCAGCAGGAACGTATTAGTTTGAAAAAGATTACTGTAGTTATAAGAACAAACACATTTTCCATAAACCCTGCTCACGAATGTCACTGTCCCTGCAAGGCTACACCTCCACACTGATGCACTCTCTGAACCTGCTAATGAGCTCTGCGGGTCAGGTTGTCGTTGGGCCTAATTACAATCAGCCTCTCACCCCTTGGTTTCGGCTGCACACTCTACAAGCACATGCACTGTTGTTTTTGTGGCCGCTGGTATTTTTTTTTACAGTTGGTGATTTTGTCAGACTATCTGGTGTTTAAGCTACAATATTGTGTTCATTTGTATTTGTAAGCCAATACCAGTAACTTTTAAAAAGATAATCCATAATTAAAGAAAAGGAGAAAAATATTTTCTGCTTAATTATATAAAATGCCACAATTCAATGGAGAAAGATTTTACAGAACAATTTCTTTTGTTACACCTACTGTCGTCAACTCACTTCCAACGCCTGGCAAGTCTCCAGCAGGTTTCTGAGGCTGTAAATGTTAGAGAGGAGGCTGCGTGTCTTTTTCTTGGGGAAGGACTGGTGGATTTGAATCGCTGATCTTTCAATTAGCAGCCTGGCACTTAACCTATTATGTCATCAAGGCTCCTTCGTAGTATAGTTAATTATTAACATAATAATTGTTATCTATATGTTCTTCTCAAAAACTCATTGAGTTAGAATTGACTCATAACTGAGCTTCCATTGGGTTTTCAGAGGCTGTAAATCACATAGGAGGAGATTGCCCATCTTTTTCCTGTGGAGCCACTGGTGGATTCAAACTGTCAGAGAAGTGCTGATTTTGGATTAGCCACACAACTCCCTCCAGACCACACCATTAGACTTCCTCCATGTGCCCTTGTTGTTGTTGTTGATTGCCTTCTAATAGAGTATGACTCATAGCAATGCTATGAACAAAAGGCCTGAAGCCTTATGCTGTTAGTATTCATACAATCTAATAGATATTACATTTAAGTAATGTACAACTTGATTTTATTACGTACTTTTTAAACCAAGAGACAATGAAACCCTAAAATTTAAGCTTTTTTTATCCTTTAGTTGAGGTGGAAAATACTGCATGATGATTATTGTTGTTTTCCCCATATCAATATTGGTACATGGATTAAAGAATGAATATTTTTCAGTAAAAGTCTTGTCTTTCCTAAATCCAATTTGTACTATTTACATACAAGTTGAATCTTTTCACAGTCTCTGAAATCTCCTACTCTCTTCCTCCCTTCTTATTGTTTTCATTTATTTCCTACCTTACTTAACCTTTAGGAAATAATATGTAGACTACTTAATCTGGCCTATTAAACCCCAAAGGTAATAATAATGGATGGTAACTGTTCTATAGGGAGCTCTGGTGGCCTAGTGGCAAGAAGCTGCTCTGCAGTCCTGAAGGTGAGTGGTTTCAATCCACCAGCAGCTTCACAGGAGAAGGAAGGGCAATCTCCTCCAGTGGGATTAACTGCGTCTGAAAACCCGCTGGAAGGGCAGCTATGGGTTGGATCTGACTCGATGGCACACAATAACAACAATGCACATCCATATTCATCACACATTATTTTATGATTAAGGGAGTTCTGGTGGTGCAACCCATAGCATGTTATGCTGTTAACTCAAACGCTGAGTCCCTCTAGTGGTTTGAACCTACTGGTGGCTCCTCAGTAGAAACATGGGCGATCTCCTTCTGTGCAATTTACTGTTGGTCAGCTCTGAGTCAGATCTGAGTCCACGATGAGATGATTTTATGATCTAAATTGCTAATAACATTACTAAGATGGATCAATACAACGACTTAGCAATGAGCTGGAGCTTATATTGTGAGGATGGTGCAGGAAAGAACAAAGCTTGGAGCTCATAGGGGTGCCATGAGTCGAAGTCATCTTGATGGCACCTAGCAAAACCAAGAAGCATTCTAGTATGGTCTGGTTCAGGAAGAAGTTCATGGGGGGGTTACTCCAACCCTAGTGAGGCCACTGGATGAAGGAATTGAAAACCCATATTCATCTGTTCACAAATACAGAGGCAACCCGAGCTGCTGAGGCTGGGCCAGGCCCACCTACCATCACCTGTCAGTCAGCTTGTCATGCTGAGTGTCTTTCCTGTTGGTGTAGTGCTGGAAGCTATGGCACTGGGGTATAAACAACCAGGTGAACTGGTTTTAGTGGAACTTTACAGAGGAAGACGTCTAGATGAGGAAGTAAAGACTGGAAATCTCCTTTTAAATATGAGCCAATGAAAGTCTCACGAATCATGACAGCACATCATCCAACACAGCGCTAGAAGGTAAATCTCCAGCCCTGGGAGACACTCAGGATGCACCGAGACCTCAACAGAGGCCGGTGAGGATGGCGCAGGACCAGGTGGTGGTTTCTCCTGTTGTGTGGAGAGAGTTGTCATGAGCTGTAGCTGACTCAATGGTAACGACGGAGCTACCTTGGTTCTCACCTGGGATCTTAGGGCCATAAAGTCCCTCATAGGTTGACACTCATCATGGACTGAATTATAAATCCCCAACATCCATGAGTATAATGATATAATATGGAAGCCATGGAAGGGTCTCCCATGATGTTGTAAACAGAATAATAACAAGATTAAGGTAGAATGCAGTACCCCTTCATCTCATCACAGCCCCAATCCAGGGAAAATTGCCAGAAGTGGAGTGTGGCATTTTTTGGACCTGGGCTCCTGTGTGAAGAAGCTTCTTCTTCTTTTTTTTTTAAATGAAAGTTTACAGACTTTGGATTTCCATTCATTCATTGTTGCACACTGTCCTCCCTGCCCATACCTTCCCCCACCGTTCGCTTTTTCTCTGAAAAGTTAAGGGGAAAAAATTATTCTTTCATTGTTATACAATCCTCCCCAGTCCTCTCCACTATGCAGCTTTTATTCTGGACTCTTGTCATGACAATAATACCTAATCATATAGTCCTCCTAAGCAGTTCTCTCCCTCATCTGCTTCAATGCAGTATACATTATTTATGCCCTCTTTTCTTAGGTTCTCCCAACCCCAATGTCAGTCCTGTTTTACAACAGTGGCATTATGCAGGATTTGTCCTTTTCTGATTGAAATACTTCATGCAGCATAATGTCCTCCAGGGTCACCCATGTTGTATAATATTGCATGAGTTCCTTGTTTTTCAATGCAGCGCAGTATTCCATTGTGTGAATATACCACAGCTTCTCTATCCATTTGTTGATGGGCACTTGGGTTGTTTCCAGCTTTTTGCTATTGTAAACAAAGCCACAATAAACATGGATGAATATATATCTGCTTGGGTGGCAGTTCTGGTCTCTTTAGGGTATATTCCCAGTAGTGGAATTGCTGGGGCAAATGGTATTTCTAACTTTTCGAGACAGCACCATACTGCCTTCCATAGTGGTTGCACCATTTTACACTCCCAACAACAGTAAATAAGGGTTCCAGTTTCTCCACAACCTCATCAGCATTTGTTGTTTGCTGTCCTGTTAAATTTTGCTGTTCTTACTAGGGTGCGATGATATCTCATAGTTGTTTTTGAAGAAGCTTCTTGATGATGGAGAAGGCCAGGAAACACGGAGGTCTCCAAGGAACGCCTGGCCTGAAGATGTCGAAGGAAACAATCAAGACCTTTCCTCCACAACCAGAGGAGAGAGGGCAGAACTTTTTCTAAAGCTGGCACCCTGGACTTGTAGCCTCCTCAAATGGGAAGAGAACGGACTTGTTTGTTAAAGCTGCTTTCCTGTGTTATCTGTGTTACAGCAGCACTGGATAACTAAGGCAGCATGCTCTCCCTCAACACTGCCCAGAGATCTTCATCAGAAAGATGCTGTCTTTAAAGTGGACTAACCTTGACCTTCCAGGCTCTGACCCCAGTTTCTCCCCAAGCCCCAGACTCTGCTTGGCTAAGTTGAAGTCCTAGTTCTTACTATTCTGGCTTCTTTAGAGGCTTAAAATAAAAATCAAGAAAAGAGTACCTGGGAGAAGAAGGCCTGGTGATCTGCTTCTGAAAACTAGCCATTGAAAGCCCCATGGATAATAATAATAAATAATAATAATGATGAAGTTGTTATGAGAATGAAAATAAAGAAAGAGAAAGCCCCACAGAGCCCAATTGTTCTCTGACACACATGGGGTCATTGAGAATTAGAGCTGGGAGGGGTCTGGAAGAGTCATTTGTGTTCATTTTAAAGGTATGATTAAATTGTTTCAGTCAGGGAAGGGAGAAAAGCATTATGGACAAAGGGACCATATAAAGCTAAGTACAGAAGTGTGACATTTACATCAGAACCTCCTCATTTCTCCCTAACTATTAATTTTCTTCTTCAGAACTGAGGCTGATAGTTTTTTTAGTGGGTCCATATTAGACTAGAATAAATACTACATTGTGAAAAACAAAGATTAAGCAAAACACTAAGACAGGCTAGAGGGTTCTTTCCAGGGTAAAGACCGGAACCCTGGCCCAGGGGTGGAGGACGAGAGAGAGAAGGAGCCGGAAGTTTCCTACAGCCCAGGCTGCCGAAGGACAGCCTTCTGGGTGCTGGGACCTTCAGATCAAGCTTTTGGAAATCATATGCAAATCATCCCTCTCAAGTGTCACACCTATGAAAAACCCATATGCCAGTCTGTGTGTAATACCTATCCCTGGCAGATGTGAGATGAATTTTGAAAGACTCTTTTTACACAAAGGAGAGTAAAGGAAGTGAAAGACTATTAGCCGACCTGATCTTCAGTCACCACAATCCTGAGACCAGAAAATTAGGTGATGCCCAGCTACTACTGCCAATTACTCTGGGATTGCAACAGAAGGCCCCGATTCAGTGGGATATAAATGGGGAATATGCACAAAATCATAAAATAGGCCAGGCTTACTGGTCTGAGAGAGACTATGACCCTTAGTCACACTTCAAGTCTGAAACAAAATGCACCCTTGTGACTCAACTTACAGATAAACAATAGACTAGCCTATAAGGTGATTGAGAACACCAGACTGGAATGTACTTCTCAGAGCAACCAAGGACACAAAGTCAAAAGGGCAGCACTTGCTCAGGGGTAAAGCTCAGAAGGCAGAAAGGATAGGAAAGAAGGACGAGTAGAAACAGGAAACACAGGGAGGGTGTGGGATGTGCGCCTTACAACACATGAGTGTCATCAAGTTCACGAGGCATCATGTGTATGAACTGTTGGAGGGTAAACCTATTTTCTCTGTAAACTTTTATTCAAACTACAATAAAAAGTCTCATTTTTAGAAAACAAAACATCTTAAACAATTATTTTCACTTAAAATGAGTGATACAACACTTCACAATCAGCTCAGCCCTGTGCCACCCTATGGGTCTGACTCACAGCAACCACTGACTCCCAGTAATCCACTGTTTCCCAGGCTATATGTTTTTATGGGAAGATACTTCCAACTTTCTTCCCTGGAGAGGCTAGTAGGTTTGAACCACTGAATTTTTTCAAAATTTTTTTAATTAATTATTTTTTTAAATGCAACATGTATATTTTTTACAGCATATTCTTTCCATTTAATTTCCCCCCATTCATTCATTGTTGCACATTTTCCTCCCTGCCCACCCCTCCTCCCAGTTCATTTTTCTCTTTGAAGAAAAAAAAATTCTGTTACTGTTGTACACTTCCCCCCTCCCCCAAGTCCACAGTTCACTTTAATATGCGTTTCTTTTTCTGTAATCTTGTCAGGAAAATAGTACCTAATCCTATATTCCTTTTAAACAATTCTCTCCTTCATCTGTTTCAATGAAGTATATATTATTTATTCTCTCTTTTCTTAGGTTTCCCCCAACCCCAATGTCAGTCCCGTCTTACAACAGCGGCACTGTGCAGTATTTGTCCTATTGTAACTGAGATATTTCACTCAGCATAATGTCCTTCAGGGTCACCCATTTTGTACAATATACCATGAGTTCCTTGTTTTTAAATGCAGCATAGTATTCCATTGTGTGAATATAACAGAATTTCTCTATCCATTTGTTTTTTGATGGGCACTTGGAGGTTGTTTCCAGCTCTTTGCTATCATGAACAAAGCTGCAATAAACATGGGTGAGCATATATCTACTTGGGTGGTAGTTATGGTTTCTTTAGGGTATATTACCAGTAGTGGAATTGCTGGGTCAAATGGTATTTCTATTTCCAACTTTTTGAGAAAGCACCATACTTCCTTCCATAGTGGTTGCACCCTTTTACACTCCCACCAACAGTCCATAAAATAAGGGTTCCAGTTTCTCTGCAACTTCGCCAGCATTTGCTGTTTGCTGCTCTATTGAATTTTGTTATTCTTACTGGGGTAAGATGATATCTCATAGTTGTTTTGATTTGCATTTCTCTTAGAGCTAGGAATTTTGAACACTTCATGTGTTTGTTCACCATCTGAATGTTTTCTTTGGTGAAGTGTTGAACCACTGACCTTTCAAAGTGATTTCAAAGGTAATCACTGTGGATTTATGAGCTGTACTATCCCTATCTCTATTTCTGTCTCTCTGTCTCTCTGTCTCTCTCTCTCTCTCTCTCTCACACACACACACACACACACACGGTTGTGAGTGGGGAGGACAATTCTTCCTGACCTGAAGGAGATTCTAGCAGCCACTTGTCATCAGGGTTGAGGCCCAGAAAGCTATTTTTTTCAGTGAGCTCCAGGTAAACTGGAGGGAACTGCCCCCGCGCATTTGTTGTTAAATTCCTCAGCATTAATTCTGGATGTGGGTATCTGGGTAGAGTGAGCTGACCCAAATCGGTCCCCTTTCCTTTCTCCAGGATTTAGCACAGGGCTTGCAGCAGGAAAAACTTTTGAATTAATGTGTGATTGACTGAATTCTCCCTGGCGTTTCCGGCTGATTTAGGCACTGTTACTCCACAGGTCTCAGGTCTCCCATTCCAAGAAGCTACTGGCCTCTATTTCTACCGTCCTTTCCCCTTACCCACTTCCCAGGTGCCCAGGAATGCTGGCTGACACAGAGGTGGTAGCCACTGGAAGTTAGGTTCACCTCTCCCACATAGCCAGGTCCAATTTTGACTAGATAGCGGGATTTTTATCCTCTAAAGTTCCCCACCTTCACCCCTAGTGTCATATTTTGGTTTCTATGTAGCCTTTTGTGTTCAGCTTCTTCATCCACCCCTGCCCCTGCTGCTCACCTCATGGTCAGTCAGAGGTGAGTTTGACAGCCTTAGACAAAATTTAGGCCTGCTAAAGTCTGAGGTGTGTGATGCCAACAGGAAGTCAGTGTTTGTTGAATGATTAAAGGGATGCTGTTGGGGCAACAGGACCCCGAACACATATTCAGGAGGAGTTAGGAGGTTTTTGTTTCCTTGAGCAGAGAAAACACTCATTCACTGAAGTTTCATCTGAAACTGAAATTTCAGAATCATCCTACAGCTGATTGTCCCTCAGGGTTTTTAGTGGTCCCCCAGGAGCTCCTGGTGGATTTGAACCGCTGGAGAGGGGCCACTTTTGAATTAGTAGTGCTGCTACCTCAGGACCACACTACTAGAGCTCAGAGAGATGCTGTGTGCCAGAAAGGACCCAAAGCTGATCCTCCAACGGGTTTTCAGAGGCGGTTTAATTACATTGGAGGAGATTGCCATCCTTCTCCTGTGGAGCATCTGGTGGATTTGAACAACCTTGAGTTTTGGGGATGATAACGCAGCTTCTTACCACTAAGACACCAGAGATCTGAGAAGGGGGAGAGGGATGGAGAGAAAGGGAGGGAGAAGGGAAAACGAGGGAGAGACTTCAAATCAGTTATGGCATGGGGGTGTGATGTGGAGAAGCAGTGCCACAAATACTAGGGATCCTTGGAGGTTATCTTTGCGGGATCCAGGGCAGCATGCTGTTCAGACTTTACTGGAGAACTCATCGCACCTGCCTCCTCGTGTCCGTCTCCTTTAGCCGCCTGCCTTTTTCAGTTTACTTCGGTCTTTTCTGTTGATTTCCTGAACCCTAAATAGATTTGTGCTTATTGGCTAGAGGTGGGTTTCTTTCATTTCTGACTTAAACCCTGACCCTGACTGGCAGGAGCCCTACTGGGGGGCTTAGCTGCCAGTCTGTTAAGCAAAAGGCCAGCAAGTCAAAGCCAGACGCTTTTCTTCAGAGGAAAGACACGACAATCTGCTTCCATAAAGATTTGTAGCCGTACAAACTGTACGGAGCTGTTCTACCCCGTCCTTCAGGGTCTCAGCGCCGAGTTGAGGCACAATCTACTCTCAGGCAGTGAGTGACTCTGGTTTGTTTGATTGGTGCCCGCTGGCTCCACCCACATCACAGTGAACAACAAGCCTGAACCCTGCCCTTTCCTGTGCCATCCTCACAATCTCTGGCACACATGAGCCCATTGCTGCAGTTACTGTGTCAATCCATCTCACTGGAATCTTCCTCATCTTAGCTGACCCTCCGTCTTTCCAGGCATGATGTCTCTGTTGTTGTTTAATTACATTTATTTATTTTTTAAAGATTTTAATGAAAAGTTTATAAAGAACCTGGATTTCTATTCATTCATTGTTGCACATTTTCCTCCCTGTCCTCCTGCCGCCCCAGTTTGCTTTTTTCTTTGGGAAAAAAGTTTTTTCATTGTTATACAGTACCTCCACTCCCCCCGTCCCCTTTACTATGCAACTCTTATTCTGGACTCTTGTAATGTCAATAATACCTAATCATATATTCCTTTTATACAGTTCTCTCCCTCATCTGTTTCAATGCCATGCACATTATTTATCCCCTCTTTTCTTAGTTTCTTCCCAACCCCCATATCAATCCTATTCTATAACACTGGCATTATGCAGTATTTGTCTTTTTGTAACTGAGATATTTCACTCAGAATAATGTCCTTCATGGTCACTCATTTTGTACAATATTTCATGGGTTCTTTGTTTTTCAGTGCTGCATAATATTCCATTGTGTGAATATACCACAGCTTCTCTAGCCATTCGTTTGTTGATGGGATGATGTCTCTTTCTGAGGAATAGTTTCACCTAGCTAGAAGTCCAAAGTATTAGAGACGAAGCTTCGCCACCTCTGACTGTAAGGAGCACTCTGGTTGCCCTTACTCCAAGATCCCTGTTCTTCTGGCAGCCCATGGGCTATTCAGTACTCTTTTCCAGCACCACAACTCAAAGGCACCAATTCTTCCATCATTCACTGTCTAGCTCTCTGATGCATAAAAGGTGATTGGAAGCAGGTGCACCTGAGGTCTTCAAACTGACATCATTGCTCTTAAGTATTTTGGAGTGTCCCTGACAGCAGACTTGCCCAATGCAATGCATCTCCTGATTTCGTGACTGCTGGTACCAAGATTGCTGATCCAATCAAGATGAAATCATCGACAGCTTCAATCCTTTCTCCAACTAAAATGATGTTGACTCTTGGTCCTATGGGAAAAATCTTTGTTTTCTTGATGTTGAGATGTAATCCACAAACTGAAGCTTGTAGCAAATTTTTTTTTTTTGCAGCAAACGTCTCATGTCCTCTTCACTTTTAGCAAGCAAGGTGTGTCATCTGTACATTGTAGGTAGTTGATGAGTCTTCCTCCAGTCCTGATGCCACATTTCTCCTCATAAAGTCCAGCCTCAAAAATTATTTGCTCAGCATACAGACTGAATTGTTGTTGGTGCTGTTGAGTTGATTACAACCCATAGTGACAGGATGAACAACATTTCTGAATCCTGTCCTAGCCTGCCCCATCCTCACACTTCCTGACACACTAGAGGCCACTGCCGCAGCCACTGTGTTAATCCATCTGGTTGAGGGTTTTCTTCTCTTATGCCAACTCTACATGTTTCCAAGCATGATGTCCCTCTCTAGGGAATAGTTATTCCTTGTAGAGGTGTAGATTGAGTAGATATGGAGAAATGACACATCCCTGATGCACACCCTTCCTGATTTTAAACTGTATGGATTGAAACTATACCTCAAGAAAACACATATTCTCATCACTGGGCTGATTGGTAGCATCATGATAGACGGTGAAGAGATTGAGATTTTTAACAGCTTTAGTTTGCTTGGCTCTTGGTACCAGCAGCCAGGAAATTAAAAGACAAATTGCACTGGGCAAGTCTGCTGTCAGGAACCTCTCCAGTGTACTGAAGAGCAACAATGTCAGTCTGGAGAGTAAGGTGCGCCTGACTCAGGCCATAGTCTTCACAATCACTGGCTATGCATCAGAAAGCTGGACAAGGACTAGGGATAGTGGAAAGGGAATTTATGCCTTTGAGCTGTGGTGCTGGAGAAGAGTATGGAACATACACATAGACTTCTAGGAGAACAAAGAGGTTTGTCCTAGAGAGGGTGAAACCGTGCTGCTCCTTGAAGGCAAGGATTCTGAGACTTTGTCTGACATACTTTGGGCATGTTGCAAGGAGGGACCAGTCCTTGGAGAGAGACTTCATGTTTGGAAGGGTGGAGGGATAGCACAGGAGAGGAAGACCCTTGATGAGATGGATTAATTCAGTGACTGGAGTAATGAGAGTTAGGTGTCAAGAGACAGTGAGGTTGGCACAGGATAGAGCAGGGTTCAGAGCTGTTGTAAGTAGGGTCGCTATTAGTCGCAAGCAACTTGACGGCCCATTATGACAAAAACAAGTGTTCCCTTGTTCTATTCAGACAACAGTGTCCTGCTCTAGGTATAGATTTCTCTATGAGGACAGTTAAGTGTTCTGGGATTCTCATTCTTCTTAATGTTAGCCATAATATGTTATGATCCACACAGTCAAATGCTTTTACACAGTCAATAAAACACAAATAAACATTCTTCTGGTATTCTCTGCTTTTGGACAGGATCTATCACACCAGCAATGATATCCCTGGTGCCAGTAGGTCTTTTTGATCTTCAGAAATACTTTGCTTGTTGTTGTTTGTGCTGTTGAGTCATCTTCAACTCATAGCGACCCTATGTACAACAAAAGCCTTTCCTATCATGAGCCAGTTTCACTGACTGACAAATCTACCCCCATTGCCCCAGTGTCTGTATCAATCCATCTCATCCAGGATCTTCCTCTCCTGCACTGTCCCTCCACCCTTCCAAAGCATGATGTCCTTCTCTAAGAGCCGGTCCCTCCTGGTCATATGCCCAAAGTATGTGAGACAGAGCTTCAAAATCCTAGCCTCCAAGGGAGCTCTGGTGGCCTAGGGGCAAGAAGCTGCACTGCAATCCCAGAGATGCATGGTTCGAATCCACCAGATGCTCTGCTGAAGATGGAGGGGCAATCTTGTCCTGTACCAGTCAGATCCAATTTGACGGTACATGCACAAAAAATAATAAATTAAAAAAAAAAATCCTAGCCTCCAAGGAGAAACTTGATTTCACCTTCTCCGAGACAGACCTATTATTTGTTTTCTTGGTGGTCCATGGTAATTTCAAGACTCTTCTCTAGCACCACAATTCAAAGACATTGATTCTTCTTCTGTCATCCTTAATCATTGTCCAGCTCCCTGATGCATAGCAAGTAATTGCGAAGAAAATGGCCTGGATCAGGTGCATCTTAGTCTTTAGACTGACACTGTTGCTTCTTAATACTCCGGAGAGGCCCCTGACAGCAGATTTACCCAGTGCAATTAATATTTTGATTTTCTGACTACTGGTGACAAGAGTGTTGATTTTGAAGCCAAGCAAGCTGTAACTGTTTACAATCTCAACCCATTATGGTGCTGCCAATAGGCCTAGTGGTGAGAATCTTTGTCTTCTTGATGTTGAGCTTCAATCCATATTGACCTTCTGCAACAAGAACTTCAGGTCCACATCAGTTTCAGCAAGCAGGATTGTGTCATCTGCATAATGTAGGTTGTTGATGAGTCTTCCTCCAATCCAATATTTTGCTTGCATGTGGTATTAATGAGATTGTTCTTGTAGTCCCACATTTAGCTGGCTCACCTTTCTTGGGAATTGGAACAAGTATGGATCTTTTCCAGCCAGGTGGCCAGGTAGCTGTCTTCCAAATTTTCTGGCATAGACTGATGAGCACATCCAGGGGTGCACTTGTTAGTTGAACATGTCAGTTGGTATCCTATCCATTCCTGGGGCCTTAATTTTTTGTCAGTGCCTTTAGTACAGCTTCAACTTCATCCTTTATCACCATTGGCTCTTGTTATATGGTACTTTCTGAAACTTTTCAATGTCAACTAATTCTTTTTGGTACTGTGACTCTGTGTATTCCTTCCGTCTTCTTTTGATGCTTCCCAGGTCATTCAAGATTTTGCCCATAGCACTGCTCAGTTTTGCAGCACGAGGCTTGAATTTTGTTTTTCAGTTCTTTCAGCTTGAGAAATAGTGGGAAGGAAAGTGAGGTAAAGTCCTACTTGGAAAGTTCCAGATTAGCAGTGGCAATTCCTCTGGAAAAGGCACCTGTCTTCTTGAACCTGTTTTCTTTGTAACTTGCTTTCTGCCTTAATTTTAGGATGGAGTTTTAGCTCTTTGATGGGGCTTGTCTGTTGGCTTCTCCAGGTCCAAGGGGCAACAGCGCCTCCTGGCGGCCACGCTGCAGACTCCATGGGGAAGAGGAAGCCATGGGGCTGGCCTGAGGGTAGTCGTCACTGAGCTGTGGCCTGCAGCCCAGGCCATGTCCCATGTCTGCTCTGAAGGACACTGTCCTGGACTCGACGAGGGCCTGGCAGAGCCTGAACGGACCCTCTCCGACTGGGAGAAATGCAGGGCAAGCGCAGGGCCAGGCTCCATCAGCTCTGGGGATGGAGCTCAGAAGGAAAGAGCAAGGCCACTTCCGGAAAGCATGGGCGAATTGAGAGGCAGAAACTTGCCTGTCTTCCAAAAACAACCCCCACTTCACTCCCAGTAACACCTCCCCCATCTGGTTCTGGAAAGGCTTCTCGGATGTGCTGGTGTGTGGGTGAGTGGCCAGGCCACACCTCAGGACCCCCCTGCCTTTTCCATGGCAGCTGCTTCCTGACTGCAAGCCTTCTCATTTAGCCCCTGGGAAGTCTGGGCTCACCCCAGCTTTGAGCTTTATCTGAATTAAAAACATGGAGATGAAGAGTGGAAGGAATGCACATTGTTGAATATGTCCTCTGTGCTTTGGGTATTTGATCTCATTTGACTTTTACCCTTTAAGGAAAAATGAGATCTAGCATTTTAGATCTTCTTGTTATGTGTCGTCCAGTCGCCTGTGATGATATTGCTGTTGTTGATTGCCTTAGCAACCCTATGAACAAAAGGGTTGAAGCCCCTCTACAACTGATGAAGCTTCAGAATCCTTGCCTCTTAGGAGGAGCCTGGTCACACCCTGTTTAGGACGAACTTGTTTGTTCTCCTAGCAGTCTATGGTATATTCAACACTCTTCTCCAGCACCACAGCTCAAAGGCATAAATTCTCTTTCCATTATCCCTAGTCCTTGTCCAGCTTTCTGATGCATAGCAATTAATTGTGAAGACTATGGCCTGGATCAGGCACATCTTAGTCTCCAGACTGACATCGTTGCTCTTCAGTAATCTGGAGAGGTCCCTGACAACAGACTTTTCTAATGCAATTTGTCTTTTGATTTCCTGGCAGCTTGTACCAAGAGTGTTGATTGTGGAGCCAAGAAAACTAAAGCGGTTAACAATCTCAATCTCTTCATCATCTATCATGATGCCAGTCGGCCTAGTGGTGAGAATCTTTGTTTTCTTAATGTTGAGATTCTGCAGCAAGCACTTCAGGTCCTCCTCAGTTTCAGCAATCAGGATTGTGTCATCTGTATAACTCAGATTGTTGATGAGTCTTACTCCAAATCTGATACCACATTTCTCATAGAACCCAGCCTCCTGGATAATATGTTCTGCATATAAATGGAAAAGGTATGGAGATAGGGCCTTCACAAGGCTTGGGGACTGGAGTCTCCCTCCACTCTGGAAGTCGGGTGGAATGGCTAGAGTCTCCATGGTGGCTCCTCTTGGTGGCAGTCAGGCAAGGGAAGTTTCTGGGCTCTTTTGTGTTGTGTGTTACTGTCCTTTTTGGCCTTCAAAGGTGGGTAGGCAGCCCTGATTCTTAGAGTAAGGGTAAGTAAGGGTGGGGTCGTGCCTGGGGAGCCTGCTCTAGGCCCTAGCTTAAAATTCTATCAGCCAGCCTTTAGTTGTTTTTGGTGAAACATTCTTCTCTCTTGTGTAACCTTGGTGTGTCTACTTGTTGTGCACAGGTAACTCATGGTTGCTGTGACACTGAACACTGTGAAACTGATGAGTCAAATGCGAGAATGGTTACCCATGGTAGACAGTGTTTGGTGAAGCTCCCTGATTAAAACAAGCTTGGAAGCAGGAATGGCATCTACTTCCATAATAGCTTGCGTCTGGAAACCCAATGAACCTGGAGAAAGGACGAAAATTATGCAGGTGTTCAGGACTTTCGTTCATAGGGTTACTATGAGTCGCTTGTGACTCAACGGCACTTAACAACAACAACATGGAGATAGGACACATCCTTTGCATAAACCCTTCCCAATTGCTGTAGGTTTGAAACAGAATCACCTCAAAGCTTGGGCTTTATTTCTTGCCACATCAGGGCCCAAATCACAGGGAGATGTTTCTATGTGGCCTGCTAGACCTTTATGCAGGCAGGGTGGCTGCCTGTTGGAAATAAAGCCAGGATGTCTGGGTATAAGTTTCCAAGGTAGAGGCAGAAATGAGATTCGGGGCTGAGATGTGCAAGAGGGAGAAATTGTTGTCAAACTTCTACCTCCTTCTTGTTTTCTTAATAAATTTTTGAATTTTAATTGTGATTTTAATGAAAGTTTACAGAAAAGTTGGATTTTCATTCATTCATTGTTGTGTATTCCTCCTTTCCCCCCAATCTTCTGCCTTCTTAGCAAGCCCGACTTGGGCCTTGGCTCTTGGAAGGGTGGGATAGGAAGTGCTGGGTTGCTAACTGAAAGGTGTATGGTTCTGACCACCAGCTGCTTGACAGGAGAACCATGTAGCAGTCAGCTTCCCTAAAAAGGTCCAGCTTTGGAAACTCCCTGGGGTGGTTCTTCTCTAACCTCTAGTGTCACTTTTGTTGGAATTGAGTTGATGGCAGCGTTATGTACTTTTTGTTTTGTTTTGATGCAAAGAAAGGGTTGTATTATTTTTTTTTTTCATGGAAAAGACTTTGCAAAGGGAGATGTGGAGGGACCTGGCAGCACTAGCCTATGACTCCTGGATGGCAGTACTGCTGTTTTAAGGAGAGCATGGCTGCCGTATGGGGGAGTCATGCATCCATACAGGATTTCTGCATAAGCAGCAAGAGCCAAGGCTGAGGCCGAATCCCAAGCCTTTAACTATCTGTGTCATTTGGGGCAAATGAGTTCACCACCCTCTGCACCTTGGTTCCAATCTGCCCTGTGAGCGCGCGCTCGCTGCCCTCCAGAGAACACCAGGAGAGACAGAGCAGAGCAAGTGCTCAGGAAATGCTGATTACAAGCCGACTCAGGGAAAGGTGGACTTCAGACATATTTGAGATGCTGGAGTTTAATTCATCTGAGTTAAGTGAGAAAGGGGTGGGATACAGATCTTTGTAGAAATGACCATTCTCACCTCTATGCCTCACTGCTTTGGCAACCTTTGCTTGTCCTTCTGTCATTCCAGGGAAGCAGACCCCCTAGGTCAAAGACAACTATCCCATCAGTGTTTACTGTCTTCCCAGCACAGAAAAGATGAAGGGTCAGCCGTGTGGGTAGGGAATCCCTAAACCTGAAATTATGAGAACAGATATTGAACTGTTGACAGAGTTGGACAAGCAAGTTTTTCAGGTGAGTCTGTGAAGACTGAGATAGGTGATGATGGAGAATGAGAATGGTCATCCTTAGTGGATTCTCTGCAGGTCTTGAGATTTGTGTCTCCAAGCTCCATTTGCAAAATGAATGTATTTTCTTCTAGATTATCTGTTTACTTGTTGGAGAAATTGTCCCTGGGGTGGGTCCCTGAACATGAAAATGTACTCTCCTTTTGTAAGTAAACCAGTATAAAATAAAAATTATATATAAAAAAGAAAATTATCTCTCCTTAATTACTAACGTGAAAATTATAGATTTGTTCTTCCTCTGACGGTGTTATGAAAGAACCCCCCAGTGATCTTTTTACTGGAAAATCCAATGGAACAAGTTCTACTCTCTAACACATGGGGGCCGGAGTAGAAATGGACCAGTTTGGTCCCCAGATCAGCAGCCACAGGGAGCTTGTGCTTCAATTATTGACCACAAGGGGGCGGCCCAGACCGCATTCTGGCTGCTCCAGGACGGGGAGGATGGCTGGATTTAAGAGCAAAATAGGATTGGGTCACTTGACCTTTTTTATTTGTCTTGTGTGGGCGATTGCCTATAAGGTGGTAAGGTTCTCTTACTGGAAAAAAATTTTGTAGCAGATGTCTAGGAACCCTTCAGGCTTGGTGTTCAGCATTGGTGACAGATTTCCTCCCGTCTGAACGTGCTGTGAAATGTGCTCGTGGAGAGAGGATTTCCCTCTCGAGGGCGGTGCTGACCTAAAGGGCATTAAGGTGGGAAACTTCAGGTACTGTCTCGTGAGTAGGTTGGGGACTTGAGAACCAAGGGCCCTCTGGAGTCCCTCTCATTATTCCCCTCATCTGCCACCTTGTCATACAGACGGTGGTGCTGGTTTTCAGAGAATACATACATACTGTAAAACATACACCAGTTCATCCATTCTCCAGTGCAATTTAGGGAGCTCTGGTGGCCTAGTGGTAGGGAGTTGTACTGCCTACCCGAAAGAAGGCGTTTGAATCCACCAGCTGCTCCGTATGAGAAAAATGGGCCGGCTCCTCCTATGTGATTTACAGCCTCTGAAAACCTGCTGGAGGGTCAGCAATGAGTGGACTTCAACCCGAAGACAATGAGTTGTTGTACATGTGCAATTTAGACAGACTGATAAGTTCTTTAAGTCGTGAGATCCTTCCTACCCACCCTCCTTTCTGAGTTGTTCTTTCCTCATGAATGTAATTAACATGACCTCTTTGGCCCTTAAAGTTCTTATCTAATGGAGTTGCTGCTGTCAGTTAAAAGGGCAAGAATGCTCAACGCAGCCTTTTAAACATCCCCCCCCAAACAAAACAAACCAAGTTAAGCTAAATTGATAATGACTTCAGGGATTAGGTTTTTATTTACACATTATCACAGAGCTATAGTTTCAGGAATTCATCCACCCTCTGTGGCTCTGGAAAATTGTGGATTCCATCAGAATTAGGAATCTTGTGTTTTTCCACTTTTGGTCAGAATTTTTCTATGGAATCTTTGATGAAAATGTTCTGTTTTGGTAGCAAGTCACCAATCAGATCTGGTTTCATAAGACAGATATGCTTCATAAGGAAGCAGCTGTTCAAAGGGGCCATTCACCACATATTCTACCTTCTATTCCAGTTCCTGATTTTAGATCTCTGTTATTCCACATGAATAAAGACCAACTGTGCCTTGGATAGCTGCTTGCAAGCTTCTAGGAGCTCAGGTATGACACGAGGAACTGGAAGCGCTAATATGTGGTGAGTTGCTCTCCTAACCACAATAGCTTGTATTTCCAGTGGCTTAAGCCAACAGGGGCTCTGCGGGAGAAAGATGGACAGTCAGCTCCTATTGAGACTTACAGCCTTGGAAACCTGATGGAGGGGTACAACCAATGCAAAGGCAGTGAGTCTAAGGTCTTCAAAATACATTGTTGTTGTTATGTGCCATTGAGTCGCTTGTGACTCATAGTGACCCTAGTACAACAGCTCTGAACCCTGCTCTATCTTGAGCCAGTTGCATTGTCTCAGACACACCTACCCCTTTGCCTCAGTCACTGAGTCAATTCATCTTATCCAGAGTCGTCTTCTCTTGCACTGTCCCTCCACTTTTCCAAGCATGATGTCCTTCTCCAAGGACTGGTTCCTCCTGGCCACGTGCACAAAGTATGGGAGATGGAGCTTCAAAATCCTTGCCTCCAAGGAACAGCTTGGTTTCACCCTCTCCAGGACAGACCTGTTTGTTCTCTTGGCAGTTCATAGTCAATACTCTTCTCCAACACCACAAATCAAAGGCATCAATTCTTCTTTTATCATTATTGTCCAGCTCTCTGATGCATAGCAAGTAATTGTGAAGATCATGTCCTGGATCAGGCACACCTAAGCCTCTAGGCTGACATCGTTGCTCTTCAGCACTCTGGCGAGGTCCTTGACAGAAGATTTTTCCCAATGCAGTTCATCTTTTGATATCCTGAATGCTGATGCCACAACTGTTGACTATGGAACCAAGCAAGCTCTAATTGTTATCTTCTCCATCTATCATAATGCTGCCAATTGGCCCAGTGTCTTTTTGAGTCTCTGCTTTCAATTCTTTTGGGCCTTTTCATAGTTTTTGTAGACATTCTTTATATACTTAAGGATATTAGCCTTTCATTTGCATATCATTCAGGGTTCCAGCAAGAAACAGATGAATGTTGGACTTAGTTTAATTTGCAGAAAGGTTAAGAGAACGTCTGTTTACAAAGGTTTGAGCAGAGACTAAGAAGACACCATGAGCAATGCTTTAGTAATGGAGCAGTTGGCATCTTGGGGAAGACAGGAGGGCAGAGAGATGCTTTGAGAGGACACATCCCCAGTGGCTGGTCTCCTGCTCGAATGTTCACTCTATAAACCCAACTAATCTCCATCGCAGGTCAGCCTCCCAGGACAGAGCAGGAGCCGGGGGGAGCCCCTCTGGAGGTGCTGACTGGAAGATGTCAGTACAGCCCTGCATGGCATACCTTTCACTTTTTAAATCATGTTTTATAAACACAGACATGAATTCCTTTTGAGTAGTAGGATCAATCTGTTCTTTTACTAGCTTGGGTCAAACTTAGAAAAGCTTTACCCGTTTTCAGATTACTTGAAAACAAAATCAATGCTTTGTTTTAATCTAGCATTTCATGGTTTTATTTCCAACACTTAAGTTTTTGAATGGCTCGAACTTATTTTGGTGTTAGGAGAGAGGTAAGGATCGGGGTTTAGTTTTCAAACATTGTTTCTTTGGTAATTTATTTCCTGCTAGCATTTTAGAATGCTCTCGTGGTACAGTCTTTATGCTTCAAAAGTCGTACCTCTGTTGAGGCTGGAATCCACCAGTAGCCTCAATGGAGAAACGTGGGTAGTCTTTTCCCTTGTGGGTTGCAGCCTCAGACACCAATGGAGGGTCAACTATGAGTTGGTTCTCAATGGTAATGGGCAGTGAGTTGAGGATTTAGAATGCTGCTTTGAATTAAAAAACAAGAACTCATGCAATATTATTCAAAATGGGTGATCCTGGAGGACATTATGCTGAGTGAAATATCTCAGTCACAAAGGGACAACTACTGTATGGTGCCACTGTTGTAGAATGGGTCTGACATCAGGGTGTGGGTATGACAGAAAAAACTGGATAAATGATGTATATTGTATTGAAACAGATGAGGGAAAGAACAGATTAGAGGTGATATATGATTGAGTATTATGATTAGCACAGGAATCCAGAATTAAGGTTGCATAAAGAAGTGTACTCGGGGTGGGGGTTGGGGGGGAAGGGATGGGGGAATTGTATACTAATGAAGGAATTTTTTTTTTTTTCGGAGAGGGGAGCGAACTAGTGGGAAGGGGTGGGCAGGGAGAAAAGTGCAGCAATGAAATCCAAAACCTCTGTAAAATGTCTATTAAAATTAATAAAAAAAGATTAAAAAAAAGAATGCTGCTTTGAAACACTTTTATGAATCAATGAATTGGTAGCACTGCTGAGGAAACGCAATTCACTTCAGAGTATTATACCTCTTTGTCTCCTCTGGGGTCTATCTTCAAAGTCTGGCTAAATCCCTGGTGTCCTTCTGACCCGCTAGAAAGGAAGAAGGTGAGGTGGGTGTACAGAGGCTGTAGCTGCCAGAGTCATTTAGCCAAGATTGCAATTGGCTGGTGGGGGTAGGAGTTGAGGGGTGGGCACACCTAGGGGATGCTAGTTCTAGGAGTGTGGGTACATGCGTGTATATAGGATTGCACACTGTGTGTGGGTGTCAGCACGTGGACAAGCAGGGGCCTAGAGGGCTCAGGTGGATGCGTGTGTTCGCCAGGTGTGTGTATTCAGGTGGATCAGCGCACCAGCCAGGTGTTGCCTGCTTTCGACCGTTTGCAGGTGTCTCCTGTACCCTCTGGGCTAAGGGAACTGCGTGCTCGCGTGCCTGAGAGTCCTCGCTGCCGCTGCCGCTGCCGTGAGAAGGAGGAATCTCTGTGCAGATTAGCGAGGCCCTGGAGGCGAGGGTGCCTGTGGGGAGGTGGCTGGGTGGGAAACGAGGTAGGCTTGGAGCTTGCTTCTGCTGCGCCTGCGCACTCACGGTGGTCTCGCCTGACCACTGGGAACCTGGACTTGGCGATGCCAATTTTTGGACAGAGAACCAAGGTCCTGGCTAGAGTTTCTGGGAGCCTGGGCGGAAGTATATCTGAAAAACAGCATCAAAGGCGGACACTGAAGTAGTTAGAACATCTGATGCCTATCTTTTAGGTAAGTTGACCATCGAATCATCTCAAAAATACAAACCAAGCTCCTTTATTTTTTTCTAAACACATTTTTAAAAAATTTATTATTAATTTCAGTAAAAATTTACAGAGAGTTTGGATTTCCATTCATTCATTGTTTACTGAACACATTCTTTTATTTATTTATTTATTTTTTTTTTACTGAACACATTCTAACACTGCCTTGACCGATGGAGGCTCTCAAATATGTAAGTATTAGTTTAAACTCAGAGAATGGTCTCTCAGAGCTAAGGACAGAACATGACGGTGAGTCAGACTGCTCAGTGGTGTCCCCTTCCCGCGGCGCCCAGGGCCCGTTCCATTTAGATGTGTCTAGGGACACACTGCTGGGCTGGGATGCGGAGTGGGGGTGGCTGGGCAATTTCTGAGTCCAGGGCCCAGGGTCCAAGCCAACTTAAGTACCCACCTGCATAGCAGACAAGGTGGTGCTGTAGCTTCAACACACATTTGTCTTCTAGGTAAAGGAATTGGTGTCCGGAGTATGGGGCAGGTCCTATGAGCCTCTGGTCAATGGCCCACCTGGTGCGCTCCTTTTAGACTCTGCCGAAAGTGACAGTGTAACAGAAGAGCAGAGACTTCCTCCTGTATTCCCTTGCCCTTCAGAGAAGCCCTTCTCTGATAGTAGAGACAACTGGACAGGCGGGGGAAACACTGAATACTGAAGGATTTAGAGGGCCCAGCATTTCCTGGGAGGTATCCCTTGTGCTTTCTAGAGGACGTCCTAGGGTCTAATGAGACATAATTTGAACCCATCAGCTGCTGCCTGGGAGAAGAATGAGGCATTCTGCTTCTGTAAAGATCACAGCCCTACGAGGCAGTGCTGCTTGGGGAGATGGTGACCATGGGCAGGACACGGTGCGGCTCAGACCTGCTGTTCATAGGTTCACTGTGAGTCCTGGTCGCTCTATGGCATCTAACAACAAAAACAATTCTGCCCTGTAGAGGAACTATGAGTTGGAGTCAACTTCATGACAAAAGAGTTGAGGGTTAACAAAGAGGAAAAGAAAGAGAGAAAAACAAATTGAGGCTTCTGTTTTGATTTGTTTTTTTCCTCTTGATATGATACCTCAAGTCCTTGGATGGTGCAAATGGCTAACATGTTTGGCTACTAACCAAAGGCTGGGGTTTCAAACCCACTCCTTGGAAGGGAGGTCTGAGGGTCTACTTTCAAACAAATTCAACTGTTGAAAGCTCAGTGGAACAGCACAGATAAACAAATTGTACTAACATACAATGGAATACTACACAGCCAGTAAGAGAGATGGAATCTTGATACAGGCCACAATATGGATGGAGTTTGAAAACATTATGGTACTGTAAAAGAAAATCACAAATACATGGTTTTGCTTATATAAAAAGATAAGGCAACTCTATAGAGATTAAGGATAATGATGATTACTAGGGTTATGAAGGGAGAAAGGAGAGGTTGTTTATGGAATGCTGAGTTTTAATTTATGGTGATAGAAAGATTGCATTGATTAAGTGCAGGGATGCAGATCTGATTATTATAATTACTGTCAATAACTTGTGTACTGCGAATATCAAGTGCAAGTTGGCAAAAGTTGAGAGATAGGCTTATAAACAATTACAAACACACAAAGAGAAGCTGCTGAGATTGCTTATGTACAGCAGACACTGCAATGAGACTTGATTTGCAGGTTCAGAGGCATGGTTTCCCAGGTCAGCCCATTTAATTGGCCTGTATCACATATGTTTAATGCTTTTGTTTTACCTCCTACTTTGTCACATAGTGCCTGAAACCTCTAAAACTTCTAGCAGCCTTTAAAGGCACAGCAATTGGTCTCCACTGACTTGGAGCAACAGAGGAATAAATAGACAAGGATAGGAGGAGGATGTGAAATGTGTGACTAGTTTCCTCCAGGAAAACGGTCTCCTTTGTCAAAAGACCTGGACTGGATCTGGCTCCCTTTAGCGAGCACATTGATTAGAGATTCAATAAAACAATCTTCATCAAAACGGGGATATAAGGGAGCTCTGGTGGCCTAGTGGCAAGAAGCTGTGCTGCAATCCTGAAGGCATGCAGTTCAAATCCACCAGATGCTCCACTGGAGAAGGAGGGGAAATATCCTCCTGTACCAGTTGGATCTGGTTCGATGGTACACAACAAGGGGAAAAAATTAAATAAAAAAAATGGGGGAACTATAGAAAGAAATTTCAAGTTCTCAGGGAATCTATACTTCCTGGAGTAATGGAGGCTGAATGAGCTCATGAAATGATTGCTTTGGGATGATCTTTAAACCTGAAATCAGATTATCCCTAAAACCATCTTAAAAGCAAACCATTGTTTACCTTAACTATTTCTGGACAGTCTTCCTTAAGTATTATGCTTTCTTAAGCTCTGTCTATATGGGATCAAATTGACAGTATAACTGGAAAGATTCAGTAGAAACTTCAAGGGGTATTGAATTTATGTTGTTGGAAGAGGAACAAGTCAGAAAATGTGGGCACAACTTGGAGAATGTAAACAGTGCCACTGAATTGTATGGGTAGAAACTGTTGAATGGATGTACATTTTCCTGTATATATTCTAACAATAAGAAGAATTCTTTTAAATAAATAAAACCCTATGGAGGGAGCTCTGGTGGCAAGAAGCTGCAATATGTGTGTGTGAAGACACACAGTTCAAGGCCACCAGGTGCTCTGCGAAAGAAGGATGGGCGGTCTCCTCCCGTGTGATTAACTGCCTCTGAAAACCTGCTGGAGGGTCAGCTATGGGTTGGTTCCGACTTGACGGTACACAACAACAACAACAACATGCAGCTGTGGCGCTGGAGGAGAGCACTGAATATCCCACTGCCAAGAGAATAGATATGTCTTAGAAAAAGTGCAGCCAGAGTGCTTTTTGGAGGAAAAGATGGCAAAATTTCATCTTTCATACTTTGGACATGTAGCTAAATGTGGCTAGTCCTTGGAAAGGGACATCATGCTTGGAAAGATAGAGGGTAAGCAAGGGAGAGGAAGACCCCCAATGTGATGGATTGACACAGTGACTGCAGCAATGGGCTCTAGTATGTCAGAGATTGTGAGGACAGGGTTCTGGTCAGCTGTTTGTAGAGTCGCTAGGAGTTGTGCTTGACTTGAGGGCACCTAACAAAAGCAACAGAGCATAGAGCACAAGGGTCACCGTGAGTCAGAATTGATTTGATGGCAACTGCTCTGGTTTGGTTTGAACCTGACACCTGCCTGCAGCATGCAGGAATTTATACCTGAACCCCAGCCTTATTCTCACCTCTCCTGGCTCAGCCTCTGGGCTCCTGGAAGGACTCCCTCCCCTCAGTCTCCCATTCAGTGTGCAACACTTCTGGAGTCTTCTCTGGGCAAGGCCATGCACTGGGACTCAGAGAGGAATGTGAACAGGACCCAGGACCCGTGGGGAGGCGGAAGCCCCGGGAGAGGCGAGGGGTTAGGAATGCTGGAAAGGGAGAGGTCCTTCTGGAAGAGGGAGTGGTGTGGGAAAATAGTGCAGGTGGAAGGAGTAGGATATGGTAAGGGTGAGAGGTCTGGTGAGAACAGAGACCCTTCCCTGGAGTACCAACGGGATGGGGGTGGAGAGGGCGGGCCGGTCCCACTGGGAGGTGGGTTTCCTTCCGGCAGCAGCTCTGTCACACGCGATGGGACGGAAGGGGCTGGGGGCCCATTGTTCCCTGGCACGCCAGCAGCCCCCCCTCCCCGTTCCTCAGCTTCTGGTGAAGGGAATGTGGGAAGGAAATGAGCTGAGCGTAGTCCCTGGCAAGTCCCCAGTTGGAAGGTGCATGTTCTGGGGATGTGGCTCACATGTGGACTGGGCTGCTCACAGTTTATATGTCCATCCTACTGTGAGACCACTCTTCCCTGCATTCCTGGTACGTGTATTGTGTGTGTGCACGTGTGTGTACCTGTGTGTGTTGAATGCTGGCCCAGTCTCTGGCTTTTTAATTTTTTTTAATTGACTGTCACATCCAGCCTCCCAGGGACACTGTGGGGTAGAATTATTATCCCAAGTTGCAAGGTGAAAAAAAAATTTAGACTACGAAAGCTTATGTGATTTGCCCTAGGTTCATGCCTCCTCCCTTGTTCTCTTTCGCTTTCCCAGGCCCGCTGAGGGATTGGACTCTGCTACCTTTAATTACCAGCCCAGCTGGAGTGGGGGTTGCAGAAGTGAGGGGGTAGCCAGGGCAAGTGTATTACCTCTCACTCTGGCTCCCTCTGAAACCAGAAAAACCTGCTGACACCAGGGCCCACAGGGAGAGCAGGAGCCTCTGCAGCAGTCAGAGGCTGCAGGCGTCTGTCCCTTCCCCCCCAAATGCCCTCTGCTGCTCTGCCTCAGTGGTCACCACTGGACAGTGGACAGCAGCATTCTTTGAAGCAAGATCTCTACTCCAGGGGGATCTTCAAACTTAGTACTGTGTTGCCACAAAGCTGTTAATAGAAAGCCTGGTCTCGGGGAGATGATTTTCAGGGGGACTCACGTGAAGATAGGCACTTGGCTCAAAGTGTGACAGTCTCTGATGGCAGCCATTCTCAGGCACAGGAGCCACAGAGAGGGGTACAGTGTAGGGGGAAACTCACCCTCACCAGCTGATTCTTTGAACTTCATAATCTTTGGCTTGGGAACATCCAGCTTTGGCTTGGTTTCTCCACCCAATGGTGTGTTCACTACCTTCCTTTCTTTCAGACAGTGGTCTTTGCTCAGACTCCTTTGAAAAATTGTTCCTTAGGGATCAAGGTGAAACGGAAATCTATGTAGGCAGATCTGGGGAGACCTCAGTGATCTGGGGAAAGATGTCAGCCTGAGAGGGAAAGGAGCCAGGCAGGACCACTTGGCTCGGCATCCCAGCCCATATCAGAGAAGAGGTGAGCTGCTTTGGAGTAAGAACATCAATGGGTCTCTCTCTAATTTTTCATGAGGCCCAGTCTTATTGTTTGTTGTTATTGTTGTATACCATTGAGTCAGAACCAACCTGTAGCTGACCCTCCAGCAAGTTTTCAGAGGCAGTTAATCACAAGGGAGGGAATTGCCCATCCTTCCCCTACAGAGCAGCTGGTAGCCGCTAACCATGTGCCTTCATGATGACAATACAGTTTTGTACCACTAGGCCACTTTAGGCACCTTATCAAAAGGGAGCTCTGGTGGCCTAGTGGCAAGAAGCTGTGCTGCTATCCCGAAGGTGCATGGTTTGAATCCACTAGAAGTTCTGCTGGAGAAGGAGGGGCAATCTTTTCCTGTGCCACCCAGATCCAAGTTAATGGTACACAACAAGGGAAAAAAAAAACAAAAATAAATGGGGGGGGACCCTACAAAACCACCACCACCACTACCACACATCCTCTAGGTTCTACCCAGTACCCAATTCCAAAACCACATGTGTAAAAAGAAAAAAACCAACAACAAAAAAACCCCACAAAAAACACGTGTGTGTTTTAGTTTTATCCGTTAGAGTACCACCCGCTCTCCTACTACCAAGTTGTGTCTTATTTGTCTAGTGCTGCTATGTCATCACCGGATGGACTTAACACACAGAGTCATTTCCTCACGGCGTAGGAGGCTGGAAGTCTGAATCTAGGGTGCAGGCTCTAGGGAAGGCATTCACCCAGTGCCAGCTCTGGGGGCAGCTCGTTGTCTCTTCAGCTTCTTTCCTGAGACCTTCTAGATCTCCAAAGGGTTTGGTAACAATTGTTCCCCATCTTTGTCTCTATTTCCTTTGCCTGCTTATTAAATTCCTTTTATTTTTTTATTGTGATTTTAACGAGTTTATAGAAAACTTGGATTTTCATACATTCATTGTTATATATTTTCCTCCCTACTCCTCCCAGTTTTGCTTTCTTTTTTTAAAAAATCATTCATTGTTGCATAATACCTGCCCTCCCCACGCCCACAGTCCACTTTGCTTTGCACGTCTTATTCTGGACTGTTGTCATACAAATAATGCATAATCATATATTCCTTTTAAACAGTTCTTTCCTTCATCTGTTCCAATGCAGTGTTCATTATTTATCCCCTCTTTTCTTAGTTCCCCTTTCCAACCCTCATGTCTTCCTTCCTTCCTTCCTTCCTTCCTTCCTTCCTTCCTTTCTTTCTTTCTTTCTTTCTTTCTTTCTTTCTTTCTTTCTTTCTTTCTTTCTTTCGTCATTCATTCATTTATTTGTTTATTGTCAGTCTTGTTTTATAACAGTGGTATTATGCAGTATTTGTCCTTTTGTGATGGAGACATTTCACTTAGCATAATGTCCTCTATCTGCATTTGGGAGGCTGGGCTCAATGAGGAGGAATGTGGCATCAGGATTGGAGGAAAACTCATTAACAACCTATGTTATGCAGATGACACAACCTTGCTTGCTGAAACTGAGGTGGTCCTGAAGTGCTTGTTGCAGAAGGTCAAGGACTGTAGTCTTCAATATAGATTGAAGCTCAACACCAAGAAAACAAAGATTCTCACCACTCGGCCAACTGGCAGCACCATGATGGATGGAGAAGAGATTGAGGCGGTTAACAGTTATAGTTTGCTTGGCTCCATAATCAACACTCTTGACACCATCAGTCAGGAAATCAAAAGGCGAATTCCATTAGGTAAATCTGCTGTCAGGGACCTTTCCAGAGTACTGAGTAACAATGATGTCAGTCTAGAGACTAAGTTGCACTTGATCCAGTCCACAGTCTTTGTAATTACTTGCTATGTATCAGAGAGCTGGATAATGACTAAAGATGATAAAAGAAAAACTGATGCTTTTGAGTTGTGGTGCTTGAGAAGAATCTTGAACATACCATGGACCACCAAGAACACAAATAGGTTTGTCTTGGAGAGAGTGAAACCAAGTTTCTCCTTGGAGGCTAGAATTTTGAAGTTCTGTCTTACCTACTTTGGGCACATGGCCAGGAGGGACTGATCCTTGGAGAAGGATGTCATGCTGGGAAGGTTGGAGGGACAGCACAGAAGAGGAAGACCTTAGATGAGATGGACTGATATAGTAACTGGGTCAATAGGGGTTGGTGTGTTGGAGTCATGGAGACTGGCTCAGGACAGGGCAGGCTATGAGTCACAGGCAACTTGACGGTACATAGCGACAACAACAGTGCCCTCCAGGGTCACCCATGTTGTATAATATTTTATGAATTCCCTGTTCTATAGTGCTGCATAGTATTCCATTGTGTGAATAGTTTTTTCTATCCATTCATTGATGGGCACTTGGGTTGCTTCCATCTCTTTTAGATCTTGAAAGAGATTGCCTAAAGATGCTTCACTAATCCTTCCTCATTAACACAGCAAAGATAGCCCATTCCCAAGTGGGATTATAACCACAGACATAAGAGTCAAAATTCATAGAATTCATTTGAGGGACACAATCCATAACATAAAATCCATAATCCATGGCACATAACACACAATCCAATCCAGAACACAGTCTGAGGAGGGAGGCTCAGCCATGAGAACTCAAAACTGGAAGGAGCACAGCTCTACCGTGGACATCGCAGCCTACGGGAAGAGATCCAGCCCAGCCCTAGAGTCCAGGAAGCATGATTGTTTCTACATTTAAGAAATAACAACACCAAACCCACTGCTGTGGAGTTGATTACAACTTACAGAGACCCTTTAGGAGAGAACAGAATCTGACAGTTTCAAGGCTGGAGCCCTGGTGGCATAATGGGAGAAGGAGGGACAGCCTCCCCTTGTGCTATTTACAGTCTCTGAAAGCCCGCTGGAGGATCAGCCTTGAGTTGGTTCTGACTTGATGGTTCACAACAACAATAAATAATAGAAGAAGCCTAGATTGACTTGGAGAGATTGTTGGTTTGGGTGTCAAAGGCAGCTCTGGAAAGAGTTCAGAAGCAAGTGAGAAAATTCTCTGTCATCTAAAAGAATAGATGTCTTTAGCAAAACAAAAGAAAAAAACCCAACTACAAAACAAAACAAAATCCAAACCAAATCAAATCCATTGCTGCTGAATCGATTCTGACTTATCACTACCATCCAGCAAGCTTCCAAGATGATACATTTTTAAAGGAGGAAACTGCCCATCGTTCTCCCTCAGAGCAGCTAATGGACTAGAATCACCGACCTTTCTGTTAGCATCCCAACACACTGTTCCACTAAGGTCTTTGTTGCTAGAAAAGTGGACATTATTTGTGTATCTGGAAAGGCTTTAAAAGAAAATGATGGATGAGTGAGTGATTGGACAACGGAGGCAAAAGGATGACTTTTATGCAGTGGAAAAGAACTTATCTGAATTTTGTTCAAATGTCTGTGGAAGTTGAAATCTTAACTGATAAATTTAGATATATGGTTGATGAGATTTTGAAGTAGGATTTTAAGAGGTCCTTGCCATTTATAGAAAACTTCAAGAGGAAAGAGATGGGCTAAAAAGTGGACCATGAGAAATGAAAAAGAAAAAAAAAAGAAAAATGGAAAGATTTGGAAAATTATGTTGTACAAACTAAGTGCACATGTCTTAGAAGGTTCACTTGGGAAGTGGCTGTACAATCTTTTGTTGAGATTCTGTTTATATGACTGATGGGTCTCACCAGCTATCAGAGCAGAACACATCATCTCAGCTGAAGGGATGGAAAGAAAGAATGCAGTCTTCCTTTTGGAATTTGACAGGCAGGAAACAGGCAAATAAGGAGCTAAATTTCTTATCCTGCAAGAAAATGAAAGGATGATCCTTTGAATAGCATGGAGAACAACAGTACTGTTCAACATGGTAACCAGGTCCTTCTCTATTCCAAAAGTGGAGCCATGGTCCCCTAAAACTCAAAGGATGGAGTTACTATCTCCTACATTTCAAAGAGGTCTTTGTCAAGTTTGTACCCCAGTGTAGGGCTGCTTTTAAGGTGTTAGGGGGGTGGGATTGATGACTGAAGATGAGGAAGTGGACTTTTATTTCCAAGAGGCACAAGGTGGAGTTGCCAGTAAACCAACTAGTAGATCGTCAACACCATCCCTGACTAGTGACTGCCTTCCAAGTACACAAGGTTCTTCCCCATCAATCGGCTCATTGTAGTTGTTCACATTAGTCTGAGCTAGACTGGCTGCTCAAGGCACCTCGTTACTAATCCAGTCTTTTTTTTTTTTTTTTACTAGTCCAGTCTTGAATGTAATAGTGCTGGAGAAGACCTCAGAGATAACGGAAGATGTAGATCTTTGGCTCATAGAGGGGAGGGCATGTGCCCAAGGTCATCCACACTTGGAATCTGAGTTCATTTTTCTTGACCCTTGAAGCCAAATCTTCTTCCTTTCTGCTGTTTATCAGGTTAAGTTTCAAAACGGCTCTCTTTTATGCAGACCGTCTTGACTATGGGGCTAAGACCTAAAGAGAGAGACTCTGGGTGTGGTGCAATGATGCCCACCTCCTAGGGTTACTGTGAGAACGACTGAGATGATGTGTGCACAGACCTGTTGATAGAATAGAACTGTTCCAACCTGTCTCCAGCCGGCTGTGAGGGGCAGGAGGTGGGGGGGCGACATCTCTGTGTCTACTCCAGTAGCTCTGGCCCCAGAGGGGAATCTAGGTCAGACTGAGCAAGTTAAAGATTGGCCAGGTGTGCGTGAGAAGCTCAGGCCAACTCCTGACCGTAGGGAGCCAGAAGGTGCATTGGCAGTTGAGCGATCATGGGGGCCATCTCAGGTCTGGCAGGACACTATCTCGGGAGTAGTACTTTGTCTGATCTTGCATTGACAAAGCATGGCAGTGTAGGTGTGTTAGGGGCTCTTTATGTATATCATTAGGGAGCGTAGATAAACTTCCCACTAGCCCAGGGTCTTTAGAGGATGGGCCATGTTTTCCTCTGATTTGTGTTCCCAGGACAAGGCTCTGTCTCCCAGACAAGATTATATGGATTGAGGAGGTTCCCCTCCCCATTTCCATAATTCTTTATGGAAAATAATGCTGTACATGTAAAGACTGAAAATATTAAAGATGAGGAACACACATTGGGACTGTGACATTAGAACGGAACATGCTGGTGCCTCATAGGGAAGCTGTTGACAGCCAAATCCCAGAACTACAGTAGAAAGCAAAATTAAAAAAATACTTACAATGCAGTAAAAATGGGTTAACCAGTATTTGAAAAAAGGTACAGAAAATGGAAATGACCAACATTATGTGATTTCAAGGGCTGTTCTTTCTTTTCTCCATAATAACAGGAAGGCCTGAGAGATGTCCATCCTTCATTTGACTGCTGTCAGATAGTAACATTTTCTATGAATCAACACTCAACCTTTTGACAACCTTTTCAGTGGGGAGAGAGGAAAAGAGAGCTTTTTCAAAAAGCACCTAAACAGAACCAGAGTTTTCTTTGAAACCATTGGCAATAACTAGGAAATGAAAAGAAAAAGAAATAAAGTTTTTCTCTGATGCCAACTGTTGTTATCTGTGGTGGTTTTTTTTTTTTTTTCGCTTCAAGTTCCCAGCTGACAATATTTACTCATGAAAACATGCCAACTTTTTTCACCTTTCAGAGTCAACCAAGGCTTGAGGTTACTAGGGGCTGAAGCAAACCAGCATTCATGATGCAAACATTGCCGGGTTTGTGGTTCGAGGGGAAAGTGTGCTGGTTGAGGCAGAAGGAATAAAAGAAATACAAACCCGATTTGACCCCTGCCCTTTCTTTCTTCCATTCACAGAACATCAGTCCACAAAGTCTCCAAACCCAAGAAGGAAAGAAGATTATCCCTTTTTGTTTTCAAAGAAAGAAATATTGGGGGAAAAAATATCCAGGCTGCTTATAAAATGAAACATGTTATATTTCCTCTGAAACACAAGTAGATATTTTTGTTTCTTTTTTTAAAATTAATTTTAATGAAAGTTTACAGAGACTTAGGGTTTCCAGTCATTCATTGTTGCACTTTTCTCCCTACCCTCCACGCAATTAATTCTTCTCCTTGAAAAGAAAGAAAAACTCTTTTGTTGTTATACAATCCCTCCTGCCAAGTCCACTCCACTATGCAGCCTTCACTCTGGACTTCTCTAATGACAAGAATGCACATTCATATATCCCTTAAAATACAAGTAGTTCCTTTTTTTTAAAATTTTTTAAGTAGTTCCTTTTCATACAAAGAATTACAATATAATGTCAAAAAATAAAAAGATAACTAGGGGGAGGGGTGGACAGGGAGAAAAGTGCAACAATGAATGAATGGAAATCCAAAGTCTCTCTAAACTTTCATTAAAATGTAATAAAAAAGTAAATAAAAAAAAGTAAAAAAATAAGAGTAATAGAAAAGGAAAAATATTTAAAAAATTAAAAAGATAACTACTCTTCCTCAAACACATGAGCTAATAATCATGAAAAGACTTCTGCGCCATTTCTCAGAATCAGAGCAGGGCCAAGTCTGATCCGCTGCTGTCAGCCGCATCACTGCAGCAGGAGGGTTTAGATCTCGTGCTCCCATCTTCTTCCGGCCTCCAGGAGAGAGGAAGGAAAAATTACAAATGCTAGCATTAGCAAGAGCTTGAGCGAAGAAAATTTTATAAAATTCAACAAAGTTGAAGCTTAACTTCTCAAGAATTGTAGTGACTCATCAGAAATATGGACAGACTCCTTAGACTTGGAGGTGGAAAGCCTGGTTTGGGACAGTAGTATCCATTACTTCAATGTCAGAGACCTGGCTGTTTATATTTATTGAAAAAATATCTTGTTTGGAGAACTATATGTTGAAAAAAGTAACTGCTGACCTCCAGACTATGAGTCAGATATAATTTACACAGATCCTATAAACTGAAGAGAAGTCATTTATCATTGTTAAAACTTAACATTTGTATGGAAAAATACATCATCTTCTCTGTTGTTGTTGTTGTTATGTGCCGTCAAGTCGCTTGTGACTCGTAGCGACCCTATGTACAACAGCCCTAAACTCCACTCTGTCCTGTGCCAATCGCACTGTCTCCGACACTCTCATCCCAATTATCCCAGTCACTGAATCAATCCACCTCATAGAGGGCCTTCCTCTCCTGCGCTGTCCCTCCATCCTCCCAAGCATGATGTCCCTCTCTAAGGACAGGTCTCTCCTCACAACATGTCCAAAGTATGTTAGACAGAGCCTCAGAATCCTTGCCTCCAAGGAGCCACCCGGTTTAACCCTTTCCAGGACAAATCTGTTTGTTTTCCTAGCAGTCCATGGTATTTTCAATACTCTTCTCCAGCACCACAGCTCAAAGGCGTCAATTCTCCTTCTATCCTCCTTGGTCATTGTCCAACTCTCTGATGCATAACAAGTGATTGCGAAGACCACGGCCTGTATCAGACGCACCTTAGTCTTCAGAGAGACACCATTGCTCTTCAGTACTTTGGAGAGGTCCCTAACAGCAGACTTTCCCATGGCAATGCGCCTTTTAATTTCCTGGCTGCTGGTGCCAAGACTGTTGACTGTGGAGTCAAGCAAACTAAAGCTGTGTACAATCTCAATCTCTTCACCATCCATCCTGATGCTGCCAATTGGTCCAGTGGTGAGAATCTTTGTCTTCTTGACATTGAACCTCAATCCATATTGTAGGCTGCAGTCCTTGACACTCTGCAGCAGGCGCTTCAGGTCCTCTTCAGTTTCAGCAAGCAGGGTTGTGCCATCTGCATAATGCAGATTGTTGATAAATCGTCCACCAATCTTGACCCCACATTTCTCCTCAGCCTCCCGGATAATCTGTTCTGCATATAGGTTGAAAAGGTATGGAGATAGGATGCATCCCTGGCGTATGCCCTTCCCAATTTTGAACCATGCAGTGTTCCCTTGCTCTCCGTTTTGTGTTAATAATGTTAAATAAACTCCATAATGTTTGGATTTTATTCTAATATATAGAATACTTTTCATAAAAGCATAAATATAAATAAGAAATAGCACCTATCGTCTTAAAAAGGATCTTTTAAAAAAAGTTGTATCGACACCACAAGAAGATACAGGTAAACAACCGAAGTGAAAAATGGGTACAGGACATGAACAGACAGTTCACCAAAGAAGACATTCAGATGGCCAACAAACACATGAAGAAATGTTCAAATCCCTAGCTCTAAGAGAGTTGCAAATCAAAACAACTATGAGATATCATCTCACACCAGTCAGAATAGCAAAATTTAACAGAATAGCAAGCAACAAATGCTGACGAGGTTGTGGAGAAACTGGAACCTTTATTCACTGTTGGTGGCAGTGTAGAACGGTGCAACCGCTGTGGAAGGCAGTATGGCGCTTTCTCAAAAAGTTGCAAATAGAAATACCATTTGACTCAGCAATTCCACTACTGGGAATATACCCTAAAGAAACCATAACTGCCACCCAAATAGATAAATGCACACCTATGTTTATTTCGGCTTTGTTCACAATAGCCAAGAGTTGGAAATAACCCGAGTGTCCAATCAAACGAATGGATAGATAATCTCTGGTATACTCACACAGTGGAATAATACTATGCTGCATTGAGAAACAAGGAAGTCATGAAATATTACACAAAATGGGTGACCTTGGAAGATATTATGCTGAATGAAATATCAGTCACAAAAAGACAAATACGGCATAATGCCACTGTTATAAAAAAGGACTGACATACGAGTTGGGGGGAGACTGAGAAAGATGGGATAAATAATATATACTGCGTTGAAACAGATGAGGAAGAGAACTGTTTAAAAGGGATATATGATTAGGTATTATTGTTATGACAGGAGTCCAGAACAAAGGTAGCATAGTGAAGTGGACTTGGGGGACAGATTGAATAACAATGAAAGAATTTTTCCTTTTTTAAAAAAAGTGAACGGGGGAAGGGGTGAGTAGGGAGAAAAGTGCATCAATGAATGAATGGAAATCTAAAGCCTCTATAAACTTTCTTTTTTAAAAAATTGTGTGTGTGTGTGTGTACTGTCATATTGCATCTGACTAGTACAGGAGGAGGTTGTCCCTCCTTCTCAGCAGAGCTTCTGGTGGATTTGAATTGCACACCTCTGGGATTGCAGTGCAGCTTCTTGTCACTAGGCCACCAGAGCTCGCCAGCCTCTGCAAACTTTCATGAAAATCAATTTAAAATTTAAAAAAAACCCATAAACTTGAAACAGTACCCATTGAAACTGAAGCAGTATTAATTCATGCTTACTTAAAAATCCATGCTTTAGTTAGCCCATTTAATGTTGAAAACACTTTGAATGTCAGTACCCATGACAACTTCATGTCCCTGTACTTTTTCAAATGTGCCATTTTGACATGTTGGTGTGTCTTTTTCTGTCACTAACCACCCTCACTCCCCCAATTTTTTTTTCTTTAAAAGACCTACGTATCCAATTTTTAGCTTAAAGGACAATTTCACCAAATAGATTGCTTTTAACATCTGTTCCTTCTATGCATGCCTTTATATTATTTTGTTGTTGTTTTAAATAAAATTTTTATTAAAAAAAGATTTTTGCATGTTAATGTCTCCAAGTTCTTGTTCCTTTTACATAAAAAAGGGAACATTTTGGTGGCATTGTGACATTAGAGATGTCTAGGGTAGGGCTATGCTCTTTTTAGTTTAAAGATCCCAGAGAAGAATTCTGTCTCCTGCAGCCTGGGGCCCTCCATTAAGGTGAGGCCACTTCCATGGAAGTTCCCAGATCAGACTGTATTTCTTCCATCAAGTAAAACATCACAGAATGAGGCCTTTGCTTCTGGGAAAATCAGGGTCATGCTGAGTCTCTTATGTCAAACTCTGGTAGAGCAATTCTCTGGTGGAACATTGTTTCCCTCTGGCCCCACAGCAGGGTATGCTGTTCACTAAGCCATAATGTTTTGCTTATGTTGATTTCCCAGGTCAGGACTCTGGTTTGTTTGTTGTTGTTGTTTTTAATTTCAGAATGGAATTCCTTCTCAGTCTGAGACATGACCTGGGTCTTCTCTCAGGTGGAAGTTGCTTATGAGTTTAATTTTGAGGACAGCCAAGGACACAGAACTCAGGTGAGATACTTCCTCCCTGCAGGATATTTAGCACAAATTAAAATATTTTCACTTCTTAGATTTATTATTTTCTCCAAAATCACAGACACCTATGTTTGTTTTCATAAACAGGTTGGGGCAAGTATATGTCTGGGTGAATACTTTAGGAATGAAGGAAGGTCTTGTTCATTTTCATGTCATATCAGAGAATCATAATTTGTAGAATAGTTACATTTAATGTGAATTAGTCATAATTTACCCACTGTCATTGAGTAGTCAATTCTTTAGGGTTTCAAGGCTAAGAATGTTTATTGAAACAGACTGCCTCATCTATTCCTTCTGAAGTGGCTCTTCTTAGCCATGGCATTACTTGAACTGCTTAGTTAGTGAAGAGACCAACCAAAACTAAACTTGAAAGAACTCTTTCTGTAACAATATAGATGCCATACTTTAGACAGCATCTCCTATTGGTCAAGAGTAGGACTACAACTTAGCTTTATTAGTTATGTTACTTAGTACCAAAAAAGAAGTGGCTGACATAGAAGAATTTCATGAAACCTCTTATATTCAAGAAGCAATGTGATGAAGGAGCAAGTTCAAGCTGTTGTGAAGGAACTGGCAAAAAACAATTCCTAAGGAATGATGGCATACCAATTAACATATTTCAACAGATGCAGCCGTGGACATGCTCACCAGGTTGTCCCAAAAAATCTGAAGGACAAACCCCTGGCCAACTGAATGACTGACTAGAAAAGGTCCCTATTTATCTCCAATCAAAAAAAAAGGTGATCCAACAACATGTGGAAATTATCAAACATTATCACTTATTGCACACACAAATTAAATCCTGCTGAAGATCATCCAAAAATGACAAGTGGAACAGAGAACTATCAGAAATACAAGGTAATTTTAGAAGAAGCCATGGCACTAGGGAATTGACTGAAAGCAGATTACCAGAGGAATGTCTATCTGTGTTTTATTGACTATGCAAAGGCATTTGATGATTTTGTGGATCACAACAAATTGTGGCTAACCTTGAAAAGAATGAGAATTACAGAATACTTGATTGTACTCATGTGAAACCTATGCTTGGACTAAGAAGCAGTCTTCAGAACAGAACAAGGAAACACTGCATGGTTCAAAATCAGGAAAGGAGTGCACCAGGGATGCATCCTATCTCTATACCTTTTCAGTCTATATATGGAATAGATCATTTGGGAGGATGGACTTTATGAGGAGGAATGTTGCATCAGGTTTAGAGGCAGACTCATCAAGAAACTGTGTTACGCAGATGATACAACCTTGCTTGCTAAAGTTGAGAAGGAGGGAGCTCTGGTGGCCTAGTGGAAAGAAGCAGCACTGCAATCCCAAAAGCAAGCAGTTCAAATCCACCAGATACTCCACTGGTGAAGGAGGGGCAATCTCCTCCTGTGCCAGTCGGATCTGATTCAATGGTACACAACAACCACAAAGTGACATTCTAAAGTTGAGAAGGGTGTGAAGCATTTACTGCAGAAGGTCAAGGACTGTAGCTTGCAATATGGATAGAAGGTCAACATAAATAAGACAGATTTTCACCACTGGGCCAATTGGCAACACCATAATAGATGGAGAAGAGATTGAGATTGTTCAAAGTTTCAGCTTGTTCAGTTCCACAATCAACAAACACTCTTAGCGCCAGCAGTCAGTAAATAAAAAGACAAATTACATTAGGGGGAAAAAAATCTACTGTTAGAAACCTTTCCAGAGTACTGAAGAGCAATGATGTCATTCTAGAGACTAAGGTGCCCCTGACTCAGGCCAGGGTCTTTGCAATTAATTGTTATGCATCAGGGAGCTAGACAATGACTAAAGATGACAGAAGAAAAATTGATGCCTAAGTTGTGGTGCTGGAGAGAGTATCAGACATACCATGGATTGCCAGGAGAACAAGCTGGTCTGTCATTGGGAGGGTGAAACCAAGCTGTTCCTTAGAGGAAAGGATTTTAAGGCTCCATCTTACATACTTTGGGTATGTTGCTAGGACCAGTCCCTGGAGAAGAATATCATGCTTGAAATGGTGGAGTGGCAGCACAGGAGAGGAAGACCCTGGCTGAGATGGACTGACACAGTAACTAGGGTAATGAGGGCAGGTGTGTCTGAGACCTTAAGACTGGCTCAGAATAGAGCAGGGTTCACTGCTATTGTGCATCAGGTCATTATGAGTCATAGTCAATTCAATGGCACATAACAACAACAACAACTTGGAAGAAGTAGTGGGAACTGAGGACTATTTAGTAAAAAAATACACTGTCAGTACTTTCAATCTAATTTCCAGGACTATGTTACATAGGGTTGGTCAACATTTGGAGTATCTTCTCCAAAATTTTTAATTTAAACACTTAGTGGTTGTGGCTGTATTTCTAAAGAACATATCACTAATATAATAAAACAACAACAACAACAACAACAGGAAAGCAAGATTCACTTTGCAGAGGTCTGCTTTCCTGCTCACGTGGCTGAGTCTATTCCAAAAAGCAAAGAATCGTGGTAGACGAGTAGGAACAGCCACTTTTTAAACTTTTTCCTTTCACCTCTTTTTTTTTTACCTTCCTGAAGATTCCTCTACCATTTTCTTTGCTCTGATTCCCATACTTGCATGGGAATGCATTCAGAATGCATTCTGAAGCTGCATTATGTTGCAACTGGCCCCTAGAAGAATAAAGTTAGCACCCAAATATTAGAATAAATTTGTTTGCTCATAGATACAGACATAGACATACACACATGCCTATATATATTACATACATATATACGCACATATGCATACACACATATATGTATATTACACACACACACACACACACACACACACACACACACACACACACACACACATTCCTGGTTGGTGATAGATGCTTGAGATGAAAAGAGTTGAGGATCTGGGCTGGACAGCCTGAAGAATCTAGGGAAGACACTTAATTTTCCCAATTAGGCAACTCTGGGATTTCTGCACCATTTCATTTTTGTCAAAATTACCCCTACACTGAACTTCAAAATCTACGAGACGCTTCTGTATCACCGTATTTTGTTGCTAGCCCCAAAATTCAGGCTGTCAGTGCAGGGCCCATAATTAACAGCACAATCTTCAAGTTTATGTTTCTGGAGAAGACCTCAAAGGTAGTTGAAGATGAGTCTGGGTTCTATAGAAAGGAGGATCATCCACAATTAGAACTTGAGCTCAAGTCTTCTAACAATCTAAGTATTCTTCCTTTCTATTGTTCATTGTTTACGTTGGGTTTCAAAGCTGCCTTTTTTCTATACAGATGCACCCATGGTAACAGCAGCCAAGAAATCAAAAGACAAAAATAAATTTATCATTCAGAGTGAAAAAATAAGAAAGAAATAAAAAGACATGTAGAGAAACTCTGCTGTCAAGAATCTCTGCAGAGTGCTAAAGAACAAGGACATCAGTTTAAAGACTAAGGGTCCTAAAGGGAGCTCAGGTGGCCTAGTGACAAGGATCTGCACTGTAATCCCAAAGGCTCGCTGTTCGAATCCATCAGATGCTCCTCTGGAGAAGGAGGGGCAATCTCATGTCCTGTGCCAGTTGAATCCGATTGAATGGTACACAACTAGAAAAGAGAGAAAAAAAAGAAGACCAAGGGGCACCTGATGCAAGCCATGGTCGTTTCAATCACTTCCTATGCATCTGAAAGTGGACAATGACTAAGACCACTGACTGCCAACACCAACAAGTCTATCTTGGAGGAAATGCAACCAGGGCCATCTTTAGGAGGGTAAAACTTTGCCTCACATACTTTGGGTATATTATCAGGAGGGATGAGTCCTTGGAAAAGAGCATCATGCTGGGAAAGGTGATGGGTTAGAGAAGGGGAGAAAGCCCCTCCAATATGATGAATTGGCATGATGACTGTAGCAATAGGCGTGGACATAGAAGAGATGGTGAGGAGGGCAAGGTTCAGACCTGTTGTTCATAGGGTCCGTAGGTGTTGTGGTCAACTCCGCCGCAACTAATGACAATCATTTCTATGCACACAGTCCTGACAATGGATCTGAGCAGGACTCAGGCAGGGCAAGAAATTTAGGATGGTACAGGGAACAGCACCATCCGCAGCCTGTGTCCTTCCTCCTCTGAATCCCAACTAGTTCTTTCTGAGCCTCTAGTTCTTTCTTTCTCTCTAAAGTGGGTAGAATGATGCCCATCTCCTAGAATTGTTGTGAAAGCAGCCCGAGATCGTGTGTATCCAGCGCCTGTTTAGGCATTGCCCAAGAAAGGGCTTGACAACACCATTTCAGTCTGCTTCCAGCTTGCTATGAGGAGCAAGGGTGGTGAGAGAGGAGCAAAGTCTTTGTGTCCACTCCTTCCTGTCTTGGCTCCTACCAGAGGGGATCATGGGCCAGACTGAGTGAGTTAAAGATTGGCCAGGTGTGCGTGAGAAGCTCAGGCCAACTCCTGACCGTAGGGAGCCAGATGGTACAGTGACACTGGATATTTGGTGGGTTACCTCAGACCTGTCAGGAAACTTCCCAGGGAGCTGCACCTTGACTGTGTCTTGGATTGACAAGGATGGCAGTATACTCATTGGGAGCCTCTCTCTCTCTCTCTCTCTCTAATCTATAGATCTATATATAACAATAAGGAGCATGGAGGAGCTTCGCATGATCTAGGGAATGAGGGAGGGAAAAAGAAAAGTCAAAGAACGAGTCTATATAGTCTAAAAATTTAGGAAAATAAGAAAGAAAAGTCAAGAAAACCTGACACACATTCACACATTCTAGCATTGTAGCTTCTGTACATTTACTAATATACACCTAGTTAAGCATTTGTTGAAACATAAACAAAGATATGAAAAATAGCAAGGGCTTGACGTCAAAAGGATATTGTTTAAACATCTAAGGGGTATTGTCTTAACATCTAAGGTCAACTAGAAGTAAGGTGTTTTTCAGAAGATAAACAAGACTGCATAAAGCTGTAACACCCATGGGCAGCAAAGTTGCTGGACCGCCAAGCAACCGAAGGAGATTCAAAGAAAGGAGCAGCATTAGAACCAGAGGCCAGAGCAACCTACACTTGAATCGATATCCCATTATATATCTTGCCATCACTCCTAGAATCCTTTGCGCCCACTTCCATCTTGAAGTTGGATGTACACGTGGAAGAAGGAGAATTGCAGCCATATGTCTGAAGCTGTGTGAGCATCACACTTCCCTTCACTCCTGAAAAGCACCCCTCCCCGGATGAAACAGCCCTTGAAAAGCTCTGAGCATTTGTTGTTTGAGAAGACATGCTTTCATTCCTCCCAGGCCTTGCGTGTTTCTCCTGCAGGATTTTATTAGTCTCTTTTAAGTCTACACCTTTCTTAGTCTCTAAAAAACCAAAAAAAAAATAACTCTGTTTTTACTTTTGCAAAGCTGTCTGATTTTCTAGTCATTATTTAAGATCTATCTTTCAGCAACAGCATAACCTGAGAGGCTCCGACAGGGCCATTTCTCTCCCACCTGGTATGAGACCTTATTGGGGAAAAGCCTGTCTCCTCCTTAGACAAAACCTGGGAGTGACTGGAATTACCAGGCTTGGTTGAACCTCTTTTCTTAGATTGAGATGTCCAAGGCAAGGCTGTGTTCCCTTTACTTTTGAGTTCCTGGGGAGGACTCCACTTTTCTCTTCAGCCTAGGGCACTCCCTTGGGGTAAGGTCTGGTCTGTGGCAGCTCCCAGAACAAGGCTGTCTCCTCTTTCAGAAGATCATGGGATGAGTCCAATTTTCCTGAGACTACTAAGGGGTTTTTGTTATGTGCCATCAAGCCATTTGAGACTCACAGAGACCCTATGTACAAGAGCTTTAAACTCTGTTCTATCCTGTGCCAACCTAGCCATCTCAAATGCACTTATTCCCACCGCTCCAGTCACAGAATCGATCCATCTCATCGAAGGTCTTCCTCTCCCTCGCTGCCCCTCCACTCTGCCAAACATGATGTCCCTCTCCAAGGACCAGTCCCTCCTTGCAACATGCCCAAAGTATGTCAGACAAAGCTTTGGAATCCTTGACTCTAAGGAGAATTCCGGCTTCACCTTCTCCAAAACAAACCTGTTTGTTCTCCTAGCAGTCCATGGTATATTTAACACTCATCTCCAGCACCACAGTTCAAAGGCATCAATTCTTTTTCTGTCAACCCTATTCACTGTCCAACTCTCTGATGCATAGCATGTAATTGTGAAGACTATGAGTCACAAATGACTCAATGGCACACAACAACAACAACAACAACAACAACAGCAACAACAAACTAAGGGGTTGGCTGTATCTCTCCTCAGAATGGAACTCTCTGGTTAGAGTAATTTTTTTTTCTTTTTTTTTTGGAGAGGCCGAAATGCATGCGGCTCGGTGGCCAAGCACGGGCGAGGGGAGGACTGCCCGGTCAAGAGACCCCGCAACGCCACCGGTGCCACGCAAGGCGGGGCTAGGGCAGGCGAGCGAGGCCGGGTCGGGTTCCGCACCCCTGCCCGCCACACGCCGCCGGCTGGCGGGGAGGCGGGGGCGAGGGGCCCGCGGGCGGAGTGAGAAGAGCGGTCCCATCCACCACGGGATGTCCCGGCGCGGCTTAGGCCCGGCCCGGGAGAGCACGACGACGCCACATCGATCTGGGATGGTTAGAGTAATTTTTATCTTTGACTGAAGGTCCTGGGAAAGTGTCTCTTCATTTATGCCACCATATTAAAAAGAGCATCCCAGGTTAGGGCTCTGTCTTCCACCTCAGATTGGAGTTACATAGGGCAGAGCCATGCCCTATGCAGTCTGAGAACTCAGTTTTTGCTCACAAAGAAGTTCCTAAAGGTTTGTTTTGGGCTTGAGGACAAAAACAGAGACAGAGCTCAGGTAATGTTGTTATGTGGCATCAAGTTGACTATGACTCATAGTGACCCAAAGCACAACAGTTTTGAACTCTGCTCTATCCTGAGCCAGTCTCACTGTCTCTGACACACCTACTTCATTCCTCCAGTTATTGTGTCCATCCATCTCATCCAGTGTCTTCCTCTCCATGCTGTCCCTCTACCCTTCCAAGCATGATGTCCTCTTCTAAAGACTGGTCCCTCTTGGCTTCATGGAATCTCAAAATTCTTGCCTCCAAGGAGCTGCTTGGTTTCACCCTCTCTAGGACAGATTTGCTCATTCTCTCAGATAAAACATACTTGTGAGATTTTAGTACAATTCTAGATGTTTTCACTTCTCAGATTTATTATTAATGCCAAAGTCATAGGCATTCATGACTATTTCCATAAACAAGTTATGGTGGAAATGAAAAGTCTTGCTCCTTTTCATTCATTTCAGAGAATCATAATTTATTTAACAGATAAGTGGAGCCCCAATTAGTAATAAAAGAAGCAAAAGAAAATGGAAAGAGCTCTTTGGCAACTATACAGATGTGCAATATTAAACTGTAGCTTGTGTTAGTTAAAGGTGGCATTGCAGCCTACCTCTGGTGGTTGTTGTTGTTGTGTGTCATGGAGTTGGAACTGACTCATGACTGGTCGACCAGTGAGTTTTCAGATGCAGTAAATTGCATGGGAAGAGATTACCCATCCTTCTCCCATGGAGCAACTGTTGGATTCAAACCTCGTGTCTTTGGGATTGCAGCATAGCTTCTTACCTTTAGGCTATCAAATTCTATTAGTCTTTGTATTTACTACTTAGAACTAAGTGGTGGGAATTAAAGTCCAGCAGCTGAACAGAGGGTTCAATCAAGAGGGATATTTAGAAAGAAATACAGATGTCAGCACTTGCAAACTCACTTCCAGGACTAAAGTACTTAGAGAATTGGTCACAATTTAAACTATCTGCTTTCTTTATTTTTAGTTTGAAGTGTTAGTGGCTGTATTGTCACAGAACATATTACACTAATACAATGATAAGAGCATCAGGAAAGCAGGATTCACTCTGTAGAGACCCATTCTACTTCTCACATGATTAATGAGTCTATTCCAGAAAGCAGAGGATTATAACAGACAAATAAGAGCAGCCATTATTTTTTTCTATGCCATTTTAAATTCTTTTCTGGAACTTTCCTGGCAATTCCACTACCATTTCCCCCCATTTCTTTCATTTGTATGGGCATCCTGGAGTCACATTTATAGCCCTCTAAGAATGAAGCTATGGTCTCAGAGAGAACCTGGTGTTGGAAGTGTATTAGGGAACAGAAGTGGCCAGTTTTGATTATGTGATGGGAGTAGTGGCAGGAGTTCCAAATGTCAACATCCTCAAGTTCATGTCTGTCTCAATTTTTCACTGAGGAGGAGTCTTGCTTACGTATAGGACATAAATGTAACAAATTGTGCTCTCATCCTGTAGAGAACAAAGCTAACCTGAGGCTCTTACTAAAAACCAAAGCAATTGCCATTGAGTTGATTCCAACCAGATTTCCAAAATTATAAATCGTTATGGGGAGAGATTGCTGATCTTTCTTTCTCAGAATAGCTGGTAGATTCGAACCACTGACCTTTAGTTAGCAGTGCAACATGTACTAGTCTTGCAGAATCTAGGGTTTTTAGAGACCAACAATTCTACTCATCTTTCTCCACTTTGTGGATGGAGACACTGGGACCCCCACACTAGTGAAGGGCTAGTATCACATGGTAGGTCAGAATCAAGGGGAGAGCCTTGAGACTCGTGACTGCCAGCCTTGAACTGCTCTAGAAGCTCTTTCCATAGAGCTTCCAGGAAAGGGAAAGCCTTCTCGGGTGGAGACTGTCAATTTTGCCAAAAAGGAAGTGAGCACTGGGAGTGCTCCACCCTGAGGCTCTGTGGGGAAGGCAGAAGGCCTGGAGCTTTTTCTGGTAACCCAAAGCACTTCTAGGGAGCCTGTCCTCTCTTAGCCATGGGTAAGCAAATCAGGACCTCATAAGAAATCATATGTTTTACCTTTTGAAGAAGCACCTGGAAATAATTACTCCAAAAAGATAATGAATCACTAAAATCTCAACACATGACCCCTGAGACCAGAATTAGATGGCGCCTGGCAGCCACTATTGAATGCTTGGGAAGTGAATGCATTAGAAGGTCCTGGAGAGTGGAAGACAATAGTGGAATAAAACTCAAAACTTAAAAAAAACACACCCAAACTAGGTTTACTGGTCATATAGAGGCTGCTGGAACCCCTGATGATGTTTACTTACCTTTCAAGTCTGAAACTGGACTCATCCCTATTGATTAATTTCCAGCTGAAAAATAGACAAGTCTATAAGGTGTCCAACAATGTTGTTGTTGTTGTTGTTGTTGTTATGTGCCCTTGAGTCAAGTATGGCTCATAGTGACCCTGTGAATAAAAGATATGAACCCAGTCCTGTCCTGCGTCATCCTCACACTTCCTGACACACAGGAGCCCATTGCAGCAGTCACTGTGTCAATCCACCTGGTTAAGGGTCTTCTTCTCTTTTGCCAGCCCTCCACCCTTCCCAGCATCATGTCCCTCTCCAAGGAATAGCACCTCAAAGTATATGAGGTGAAGCTTCATCATTCTTGCTTTGAAAGGGCACTCTAGCTGCACCCTCTCCAAGACATATCTGTTCTCTTGGCCATCATGGGATGTTCAGTGCTCTTCTCCAACACCACAGCTCAAAGGCATCATTCTTTCTCTGTCATTGCTATTCATTGTCCAGGTCTCAGATTCATAGCTAGTAATTGGAAAGACTGAATCAGATGCACCTTAGTCCTCAAACTGACATCACTACTCCTCACTAATTTGGAAAGGTCCCTACTTTCAGTTTTTCCCAGTGCCATGCATCTCCTTATTTCCTGACTGCTTGTACCAAGGATATTAATTGTGGATCCAAGCAAGATGAAGCTGTTGACAATTTCAATCTCCTCTCCACCCATCATGACACTGCCTATTGGTCAGTGGTAAGAATCTTTGTTTTCTTGATATTGAGATGCAATCCATACTGAAGGCTACATACCTTGATTTTCTGCAACATGTACTTCAAATCCTCCTCACTTTCAGCAAGCAAGGTTGTGTCATCTGCATAATGCAGATTATTGATGAGTCTCCCTCCAATCCTAATGCCACACTCGTCTTCATCAAGTCCAGCTTCTCAGATAATTTGTTCAGCATATAGATGGAACAAGTATGGAAATAGAATACAACTCTGATGCACTCCCTTCCCGATTCCCAACCATGCGGTGCTCCCCTGCTCCGTTCACACAACAACCTCCTGATCCAGGTATAGGTTCCTAATGAACATAATCATGTGCTCTAGGATCCCCATTAGGGAAGTGCTAATTGCCTAGAACAATCAACCATTTGAGATTAAAAGGACAGCATTTGCTCAAGGACAAAGTTCATAAAGCAAGGAAAGACTAGGAATGAAGACTAAAGTAGGATTTTCCAAAGAGGGGTCTCTAGGCCATTCATGTTGGAATCACTTGAAGAACCTACTTTCCAGAAAGCATAAGGAGCTATAGGGATGGATGATGTTACACTGTTGTTGTTGTTGTTAAGTGCCGTTGAGTCGCAGGCGACTCACAGTGACCCTATAAAGGAGAGTCCTCGATGCTTTGGTGTCTCTCATCCTCTCTCCAGGTTCATAGGGTTTCCAGAGGCAAGCTATTAAGGAAGTGGATGCCACTCCTCCTTCCAAGCTTGTTTTAATCGGGGAGCTCCACCCCACTCTCTGTCCACATTGGGTGACCAACCACCATTAATGCATTTGACACATCAGTGTCACAGTGTTCAGCCTCACAGCTAGGGGGGTTATAATCACTGACATGAAACTAAATGTACATGAATCATTGAATGAGAGTCTTATTTGCTCTACAAACCTTCACAGAAGCCACAATATTTTTAAAAATGGACATTCAGTTTGTTTGGCCCATAAGGTTGGATCCCTTCCTCACTGCTTCCTTCTGGTGTTAAAATCCTTGGTTCATACAGAAAAAGAGAGAACAGACAGCAGTGAAAGAGATCCTGTCATGGTTCGAATCCACCAGATGCTCTGCTGGAGAAGGAGAGACAATCTCCTCCTGTACCAGTTGGATCCGATTTGATGGTATACACTCCCCCCCCCCCCGACAAGAGTACCTGCCAATGACTCTAAGGGAACAAACCTAGATTTAGTTGTAGGACTCAAGGAACTAAGGCTTATCGACACATACTATGACCTGGATATCCCTTAAAAACTATGTTAAGTGAAAGAAATCCATCCTCATGGCGTAAAGTCTGTTCTGACACATGGTGCCCCTCCATTGGTTTGTGAAACTTTAGGAAAGGAGACCACCTATCTTTTCCCCAAGGAGATGGCTAGTGGTTTCAAATCACTAATGTTTCGACTAGTAGTCCGACTTATAACATATCAGCGTTGCTTAAGTAAAAGAGCACACACAATCATTCATATTGTATAATTCCATTTATGTGAAGTAACTAGAGTAGAAAAACCTATAGAGGCAGAAAAAAAATTAAGTTATTGCCTAAGCCTGCGCTGGGGATAGAAGAAAGTAGGGAAAAAAATGGGGGGTGGCTATTAATGGGTACAGAAGTTATTTTGGGGTGATGAGCATGTTATACAATTAGTTGCGGTGATGTTTATACAACCTCGTGAATTTATTAAGAACCATTGAAAGTTATACTTAAACTAGAAGAGGAATTGTGTATGTGAATTCTAGTTCAATAAAGTGATTATATATTAAGAAAAGAAAGAAACAAGGCCTGAGGCCCGTGGGTTCCTGCCCACCTGCTACCCCAGCCTCGGCACAATGGGGCGTTCAGCCCTTGATGGAGAATCGCAGACGTGCCTGGACATGCTGGCAGCGGGCATGCTTCATGGTTAGCCCATACATGGGAGTGAGGTCCACCTTTATGCCTGGGGGCACGCTGAACTCCAGCCGCTGCAGCAGGATGGCTAAGAAGAGGAAGATTTCCCACTTGGCCAGGACCTCGCCGATGCACCTGCGCTTGCCCATTCCGAAGAGCATCACTTTCTCGCTCAGAGTCTTATTGATGGTGTTGCTCTTGGCAGTGAGAAATCGCTCTGGCCGGAATTCAGATGGATCCCCCCAGAGCTTCCTGCAAGAGGGACACAGGAGAGGGAGTCTTAGAGCTGGACAGGCCCTGGGAAGAAAGGCCTGGAGGAGCTTTCTGGACAAAGAGGTAAGGGATGAAGTCTTCCAGTGATTGATAAATCAAGGGAGAGTAGTGAAAGATTAGAGGAAAAGGGACCAAACTGTACTTTGATGTTTATTTTGTTAACAAAGTTCTCTCTAAAATGATTAGTTTTGGTTTTTTTTTTAATTACTAAAATGCCATTTTAACATTTAGCTTTCTAAGTTTGTGCTGTGCTTTCAATCCTTTCACAATGATTTTCTGCTCCTCAATAAAGAAAGCACGCTGGATCCTGTCACAGACACACTTAGCACATATGGAACCACTGTAGGCTCTGCTGGTATGTTTTTGGTTTTTTGTTTTGTTTTGTACAACCTCATGAGAACTTTAAGTCTCACAGCACGAATGCCTCGAAATAGGCCTGGCCACACGCCATATGCAGATTTTGATGCTCCCCAACCTTCCTAGTACACGGTAAACAATTCTACTCCCAGGGATTCAGGACAATCTAGTTTTGTTAGAGGCTGCATTGTAGGTACCCTACGACAGTAGAACACTCCAACACAGAGTATCTGGAAGAGGAAGAAGTCCCTTGAGGGGAGAAAAATAAAAGCCAATCAGAGCTTCTTAGTGTTAACTTGCTATTTGAAAGAAATAATGCTTTATTTGAAAAAAAAAAATTAAGAAAAACGTGTATCTTTACCCTATTCAACCTATGATGTAACTGGCTGTATATACCAGTTATTATTTATTGTCTTAAGGCAATTATTAATAGCATCTCCTTTCACTTTCAAAAATGTCCCGGTTTTGGATAGTAAATTTTATGATCCTACTACCTATAGACTCAACTGGGATTTCCAAAGGGAAGTCCCTGGGCCATTCATGTCAGAATCACCTGAGGTACGCACTTCACACCTACTAAAGAAGAGTCTTGGAGGGGACAGGGTCCCATCTCCTGTACATTTTTGTTGCTTTTATGCACATTAAATTTTGAGAAACACATGTCTAAAATTTTTGTTACTACACCAGGCTTGATTGCATTGGAGGCATCAATCCTTCCTTCATTAGAGAATTAGTTCTTTAGGAGAACAGATAGCTTTGCTGACTACTGACCTTGCTGCGTAGTGTTCAGTGGGGGGATGTGTACTCACTCATCATGGTTGACCTGCCACTGGTTTACAAAGATACAACACTCTTTGGGGATGTAGAAGCCATTCAGAGTTGTGTCCTTTGTTGTGCTGAGGAGAGAGAGAGAGTTCTTTCAGGCTCAGGGACTAGAAAGATGGGACATATTCCTACTTCCATCCCACCACAAAAGTCTTGTTAGCTACATTTCTATGTCTTGTGCTAGAAGGACAGGGAAGAAGTGAAATTGAAACCTCCCTTGGTTCTTGTTCACCTACATGAACAAGTGTTTCCTAAACTTGAATATTGATGCTTAGCTTTGGAACCATTCTCTGGAGCCAAGAAACAGGAGCTCCTAAACAGGCGAGAAATCATGCTTATTATTCTAGAGCTAACAAGAACAAATACAGGGAGAAGTGAATGCTCACTGACTTTCTTATTGTGAAAATCCCATGTTGTAATCAAAGACAAATGACTGTAAATTCAGTAGAAAGTTAGAAAATGAAGTCATGCCGGCTGGGTGAGTTAAGCAAAGCTCAGAGAAAAGGGAAGTGTTAGTTAGGATTGAACTTGTATAAAAGGTAGGATTCTGGTAGCTAGAGAACAGGATAAAAAGTTGTAGAAGATTCAATGCAGAAGATTCAACATAAGCAAAATTGGAGGCTGGCTGGTATATGCTTGCAAGGGCTGGAGAAGCCTATGGGATGATGTAAATGGTACTTGAAGGGAAGGAATATGAGTGTAGCTGAATATAAACTGAGGTTTCAATTGTGGCTATTTCCTGAGAGTCTTAGAAGGGTTTTCAGTTTGGTAGTTTGAGCATTTTTAAATGGGAAAGGGACAGACCAGAACTAGAGATCTATGGTAACATGGTCAAGAAAGAGATTCTAGATCTGAGTTAACTCAGGGCTGAGAAGTTCAGAGGCATAGACATGGCAAAGATTTTAGAAGTGGAGTCAGAATGGGCAATTCTCACCTGTGGGGAATGGTGAAAGGAACAAAGGAGGAGTGTCGAAACATTTCCAGGAGGAAGGCTTCCATGTAAGGCAGCTGAGGTCTGTCAGAAAGCCGGGGCTTCCTCGCCCTGCCAATCACTGTGTCTGCAGAGGACAAAGAAGGTGTAAGGGGTGCTCCAACTGCTCCAGGCATTTATGTCCCTATTCTATCATATGCCACCCTCCACAGAACAATACCTGTTTACATGTCTAAGACCTTACTGACTCCCTAGCATCTTCTGGGCAAAGGCGGACCCCTGCACACACCCAGGGCTTGATACATCATAGGGACAGAGCAGTTTAGAGATTGAACAAATTATCAAGGGCCTCAAGATTTCTGGCCAGAAGGTTCAGGGACACAACATACCCAGTTCCTTCTGGATCTTCGTCTGTATCTCAGGTTTCGTCACAAGGTACATAAGGCTCCAGGAAATGGCTGTTGTAACTGTGTCAAACCCTGGGCAGTGTAGGGTGAGTGAAGGAAGGAAGGAAGGAAGGAAGGAACAAAGAACAGCATTTACCAAGCACCCACCTTGCAGAGGCATTATTTTTCTCTGGTCCCTGTCAATGAACTTCCTAAGAACAGAGGTCAGACTTCCTCAACACTGACCTGAGTCACTGGTTTCCCAATTAGCAGCTGGAATCACAGGGGTCTAGATTTCCAGACCAGAAAAAAAATGTTATTATTCACATGGGGAATCTGAGGCCCAGAGGAGAGGGTCTTCATCAAATTTCCACTGGGAGTTGGAGGCATAACTAGGACTCAAATTCTGACACTGGGTTAGGTCTTTTTGTCCATTCTTATCTGGGGATTGACAGGTGGGTAATTTAGATTTAGGGATTGGCAAAGCTGTAGCTAAAAGGGAGCCATGGATGAATAGAGAGGCAGGGGACTTTCTCCTACCAGCCCCAAAGATGTCGTTGACAAGGTTGACAATCTTCTCCTGAGGGATTAGGCCACCGTTGACCTTGGTGCCTTTCTCGATGTGCTTGAACAGGGCACCCGTGATGTCCTGGACACTGTTCTGAAGAGTCACAAGCTTTAGACTGGCACCTCTGGGACCAAAGACTGGGCTCTTCACTTTACCCACCCCACCTAGCATGTCCCTGGGAGCCTGGGTACTACCATACCCTCTAGCTTCCGGGCCATGGATGGGGACTCATGGTTGATGCCTACAGAAGCCTTGGGTAGGCCTTAAAGGCGCCATTGCAAACTCTCTTGAGCCCTCACCTCAATGACCCAAGGGATCTCATTTCAGAGAAGGAAGAGATTGATATAAACAAAGGAAAGCAAAGGGACACCTGTGTTGGGGATTAGCCTCTGCTGGGGATCAGGTTCCATAATAACAAAGGTCTTCTCACTCATAAGAATGAACCAGACCAGGCAGGGCTTTCCCAAGATCCCACTCACATGCTTTTTCTCTCTAGGGTTTTATAACAGCCCTGAGAAAGAGGACAGAGAGATGAGGAAATTGAGTCCAAAGGAATGGCATGGCTCCAGGCCATACAACTGGTCCAGTGGGCCCCAAATCATCATGAGTACCTTAGAACTGGGTCAAGGGGCTACTCTCAGACCCTGCACCCCAAGCTCACCTTGTCAAAGTCTTGGTAGTGTTCCTGGACTGTTTTCTGCAGGAAACGTAAGAACCTCTGGTTGAAGGACTTGAACCTCTGCAAGGCGGGGTTGGGCAGGTAACGAAGGAAGGGAAAGAAGTCCACGGGGTTTCCAGAGGAAGCAGTCTCCACAAACTCATGGCTGTTCTCCACAAGGCTGAGCAGTTCCTCACTGCTCTGGGGGAAATGCTGCCCAAAGCACATGGCACCGATAACATTTGCCACTGATGATACCACATGACTGTAGGGGTCAAAGCACCCAGCCGTAGCCATCAACTCCTGCAACTTGCTGAGAAGAGCTTCAGCTTCCTTGCTCACGTGCTCCTCCAGGTAGCAGGAGGATGAAGAGGCTGGATCTGAGGCTATGGAAAAGGTGTTGAGGGCATTCTGGGCCAGACGCCGGCGGGCAGCCCACACAGGGCCAGAGTCAGGGTTGAAGGTCATGCTCTGGCCATCAGTGACCAGGGTGAAGCTGTAGAGGTCAGGTCGGCCCTTGAAGTCATCGCCCTGCCGCACCAGGGCCTGCCGGATGGTGTCCAGGCCGCTCAGTACCACCACGGGCGTGCAGCCGATGCGCACCTGCAGCACATCCCCGTACTGCTGGCTCAGCCTGGTCAGTGCCAGGTGTGGGTTTTTCCCCAGGGTCAGCACATGCCCGATCAGGGGCAAGCCCCAGGGCCCTGGGGGACTCTTTAGGTCTTTGGGGACCTGTGATTTCCAGGCCCTGACCACCCAGAATACGAAGCAGAAGATGGAGGCAGCCAGAAGGAACTCAGTGGCAGAGAAAGGAATAGATTGGAATAATGCCATCTTGACCAACTACAGAGAAAGAAGGAGGGACCAGGATGACAGTGAATTCATTCATTCACTCACTCATTCAGTCACTTACTTAATAAACACTGACATGTGTTCTGAGCTTGGCTGTCAGCTGCATATCTTAAAGTTTAAGATACATTCAATATGGATCTTGCCCTGGAGAATTCATCCTCAGTGTCTTAAGACCAAGAAAGAGCCTCCAGAGTCCCAGCTAGTGTCTGCAACCCCAACCCTGGCCTTCTCTTCTCCCCTCTCCTCTGAGGTTGGGTGGGGCAAGTAACTCCTCTAAACAAAGGAGTTGAGGGTAACATCTCTGCCAGCCCCTGAACAGTCTCAGCACTGGACATTGTGCCAGAGTTCCTGTCAGTGCTGGCTCCCTATGTCCCTATGATCCCTCCCCTACTGATACCTTCCTCATATTCATGGATAAAGACCTCCCCACACTGAACAACACTTTGGGGGCCAAAGTCTCAAAGCTGATAGAAATATCCCATGATGTCCACTTCCCCTGGGGCTCTAGAAGTACCGAGATCTCTTGATGATGTGATTATGAATGCTGAGTCCTCATTCCCTCATAGTCTAAGAGGCTGAGGTTGGGCTTCATCTAGGGCCAGGGATCCCCTCCCCATCTCTCCATTCAGTCCAAGTAAGGGTCCTTAGAGATGCCTTAGTTTAAGATGCCCATTTAAAAAGAGAGAATTAGGGCCAGAGTTGGGTGGCAAGGCTTAGGACTCAGGCCTCCTCTACCTAGCCCAGGTCCTCTCCACCCTCTATTTCCACTGGCTCCTAGAATATGGCTGGGGATCCTAGACTGGGAGATGAGATTAAGAGAGATACCTGTGGAGGCAAATGCTTGAGATCAGCAGGGTTGAGGGGACTGGTCCAGAGTTATTGGATTTGGATAAGGGAACCTTTTATAAACACCACCCCTAGTCAGATTGGCCCAGCTGTCTTGATCACCTGATCTCAGAGGCACTGAACAAAGTTGGAAGGATCAACGTTTGGCTTTGGGCCATGATCCCTCAGCTCCACCTACTACTCAGGGCCCACAAACAATTCTTTGGGGCAAGATCAAAGAGGTATCCCTGAGTCCCAAAGTCTGTTGTAGGAGGACCTGCTTTCTGAGGGCAAGGACAGCATGCTGGGTACGTAAGTTACATGCTGGGCTGTCCTGTCTTCCTCCCCAGTACAACCTCAAGGAAGAATCTTTCCCAGATACTGTGTCCAAGCAGGTCAGGAGAAGGGGTGCACTGCTGCTCTCCAGAAAGATGCTCCCTGGCCTAGCTAACATCCTGCATGAGCCTGTGGGGGCTGGACTTGTTCCATCCACCTCCAAATTTCAGCCCAAACACTGACTCTGAGAACAATGGGTGATTAAGATTCTGCATTCTAAAAAAAGAGGTCCTCTTACATTTGGCCTGCTTTGCTGTGCAAAAGAAGGTGATTTTTTTTTTTAAATGAATGAAGAGCATGTGTGAAGACTGTGGATGACAGTAATGGGAAGCTGTTTCCTTTCTTCTTCATTGGACCCCGTCGATGCAACAAAAAGGTCAAGGTTCAGGTTTAGGTTTTATAGATAATTGACATTTCTCTTTTTACTTTATTTAAGTTTCCTAATCTTACTACCTTTTATTAGCACTATATTTAATGGACAGACAAGTAGCTTATATTGCAGAAATCTTATAAGAAAATTAAGAAGCTACCAAGATATTTACAAGTACTATCTTCAGTGATGCTTCTTATTTTTATTCTGGGGTTCCAGTAAATATTTTGCTCCTGCAGCCACCACAAATGCCACAAATACCCATTTGAATCCTTTCAATACTGCACCCAGGAAGGAAACATTGTTTGCCAATCCACCCATGGATTCATTACTCTCAAAGAATCATCTTACCATAATGAATTCATTACGGCCCCATGGATCCTTTAGCCCTCATGCAGCCAACTTCTCTTGGACAGTTTCTAATGGTCTCCCTTACTTTCCATTGCTTATAATCCGGAAATTCCATTTTATGATGGCCACGTGCATGTCCGTGTCCATTTCCGGAGACCATGTCTATAGGATGAGACACCTGAAAGCAATCTGATTTCTTTTTCTTTTTTTTTTTTGAGATTGATTTTGGAATTTATTTTTTTTGTTTTTTTTTCTATATTTTATTAATTTTCATAAGCATTTACAGAGATTTTGGGTTTCCATTCATTCATTGTTGCACTATTCTCTCTACCCTCCTCCCAGTTTGTTCTTGTCCAAATGCCACAGTGCTTGTCAAAGCCAGTTCTGATTAATCTCCTTTGTCAGTGTGTCCTTTGCCATTCCCTATCACTCCTCCCTGAGAGAGACTTCACCCTGAGTCATAAGGAAAAGGGGATGGCGTATTCTCTTAGCTACTTCCTGCTGAAAAGGGACGCTGTGGGTTTCAGGGTGAAGATCTCTCACTACTCTAAAGGGCCCCTTTGGCAGTAGGAAACACATAGACTATTATGGAGATTGATTTGGGGATTTAGATGCACTCTTATTGATTGTGCTTGGCCGTACATGTTCATATCCTTGAAGATGTATCATGGGGGTGTTGCAACCTAGAAGGCACAAATTTGACTAACAAGTTATAAGTACATGAGTCCAAAAATTATGGAAAAGTAAAAGAAAAGATTCTTTCATTGTTTTACAAACCCTCCCCCAGATCCCCTCCACCATGTAGCCCTCGCTCTAGTCTCCTGTGATGACAGAAATACCTAGTTATATATCTCTTTTAAACAGTTTTCTCCCTTCTCTGTTTCAGTGCAGTATACATTATTGAACCCATCTTACTCAGTCTCTCCCCAACAGTGGCATCATGTAATATTTGTCCTTTTGTGACTGGGATATTTCACTCAGCATAATGTTCTCCAGGGGCAATCTGATTTCTGAGGACATTCAAAGACAAGCTTCCAGCAGAGCCTAGCTGGAAACAGAAGTCATCTCTCTTTTTATTTTTAATATTAAAGTTTTAAAATTCTATACAATGGACTGCTAAGAAAACTAACAGGTTCACCCTAAAGAGGGTTAAACAAGGCTGCTCCTTGGAGGCAAGGATTCTGAAGCTTTGTCTGACATACTTTGGACATGTTGCAAGGAGGGACCAGTCCTTGGAGAAGGATATCATGCGTGGGAGGGTGGAGGCACAACGCAGGAGAGGAAGACCCTCTATGAGTTGGATTGATTCAGTGACTAGGGTAATCAGGGTAGGTGTGTTGGAGACAGTGAGATCGGCACAGGATAGAGCAGGGTTTAGGGCTGTTGTACATAGGGTTGCTATGAGTCGCAGGCCAGTTGATGGCACATAATAACAAATAACAACATAAGGTATATAAGGAGAAGTGCATCTATCATAAACAGCTTGGTGATTTTTGATAGCTTTAACAGATTTGTGTAACCAACACCCAGATCAAGAAGTGGAACAATATCAGCACTTACTAGTCTCTGGATGGTGCAAACAGTTGACATATTTCACCACTAAAGAAAAGGTTGGTGAGTAAAAACCGCCAGAGGCCCCTCAGTGTTCAAAAGCATTGTCAATGTGTTCTTCTGGACGGTGAATCCTTGAAAGGCCCAGGCAAACTCTGCTTTTCTTCATGTCCATAGTCTCATAGTCTCATAGCACAGACTCACACTGGCCAGTAGTGGTCAGAACTCAGTGGCTGGCAGCTCTTTTACAACAAATATTTGCTGAATAGATTTTTGTTGTTGGGTGTTGTTGAGTCGAGTACAAACCATACCAACCGTATGAACAACAAATCTGAACCTGTCCTATCCTGTGCCACCCTCATAATTTCTGATGCACTTGAGCCCATTGTAGCAGTCACTGTGTCATTCTGTCTGTTGAGGATCTTCCTCTCTCTTGCTGACTTTCCACCTTCCCAAATCTCATGTTCCTCTCTGAGGAATAGCCTCTCCTAGCAACATGCCCAAAGTATGTGAGATGAAGCTTCCCCATCTTTGCCTCCAAGGATCAGTCTCGTTACACTTTCTCCAAGACATATTTGTTTGTTTCTTTGTCAGTCCCTGGGATATTCAGTACTCTTCTCCAACACTGAATAAATTAGTCTGCACAAATAAGTGTGCTAACCTGTTCAAGAGCTTTACCAAAATTGCTTTGGCTATTTTTGGAATTCACTTAATGAATACACAGAGTCATGGTACCAAAAAAGAATTGGTTGACATACAACCATTTCAGGAAGTAATACATGATCAAGTAGAGGAGCATGGGGTGGGGAGCAGGCACTAGGAGTTGTTGGAATACCAATCAACAAGGTGTAAAGAAAGAGATGCAGACCTAGACATGCCCACTAGGCTAGGCTAGGAATTTTGGAAGACAGCTACCTGACCAATTGACTGCAAGAGATCTATATTTGTTCCCATTCCCAAAACAGGTGATGCAGCAAAATGTGGAAATTACTGAACAATGTCATTAATATCACCTGCAAATTGATACAGTGACTGGGGTAATGGGGAATTGGTGTGTCAGAATTAGTGAGACTCACTTAGGACTGGGCAGAATTTTGAGCTGCTGTTAAGGGTTGTAGGCGACTTGATGACACATAACAAGTAAAATTTTGCTGAAGGTTATTAAAAAAAGGCTAGGACATAAAAAACAATGTATTCATATTTTGTAAATAAACTAGTAGAAAATTTAAAAAAATGCCTAGAACAGTAATCAATAGAGAACTGAGAAATTCAAGCTAGATTTAGAAGAGTTCATGGCACCAGGGATATCATTGCAGATATCGGATGGATCCTAGTTGAAAGCGGAGAATACCAGAAGAATGTTCACTTGTGTTTTATTGACTGTGTGAACAACAAATTATAGCTAACATTGAGAAGAATGGGAATTATAGAAAACTTAATTGTGCTCATGCAAAACCTATATATAGACCAAGAAGCTGTTGTCCAACAGAGAAACATGGTTTAAAATAAGGAAATATGTATCAGGCCTGTATCCTTTCTCCATAACTTTTCAGTCTGTATGTTGAGCAAATCACTAGAGAATCTGGTCTTTTATGAGAAGAAATGTACCCATCAGGATATAAGGAAGATTCATTAACAATATGTGTTATGCAGATGACACAACCTTGCTCGCTTAAAGTGAAGAGGACTTGTAATGCTTGCTGCAGAAAATCAAAGACTACAGCCTTCAATATAGATCACATCTCAGAATCAACAAAAATCCTCACCACTGGGCCAACAGGCAACGTCATGATAGATGGAGAAGAGAAAGAAATTGCCAATGATTTCATTTTATTTTGTTCACAATCAGCACCATTGATACC
>NW_006399816.1:7008434-7015483 GCF_000299155.1 Elephantulus edwardii
CCTCACATACTTTGGGCATGTTGTTAGAAGGGTCCAATCCTTGGAAAAGGACATCATGCTTGGAATGGTGGATGGTCAGCAAAGAAGGGGAAGATCTTCAATGAGATGGATTGATGCAGTGACTGTAACAGTGGGCTCAAATATATTAGACTGGATGAGGACAGCACAGGATAGGATAGGATTCAGATCTGTTGTTCATAGGGTCACTATGAGTTGTAGTTGACTCAACTGCACTTAACAACAGTGCCACTGGTATTTCAAATACCAGCAAGATCACCCATAGTGGACAGGTTTCAATGGAACCTCACAATTAACACTAAAAATTAATTAATAAAACTAAGAAGCAGGATTGACCACCCATTTGTAAAATAACAGGTATTTGAAAAACCTATGAGCAACAGAGGGACACTATTAGATACAGCATGTGAGGCAGAGTTCTCAGATTGGAAGGCATTAAAAAAATGAGGAGACCCTTTCTGACCTATAAAAGCACATGGTTTGGTAGACCTTTTCCTAGAGCTACTGCATGGTTGAGTGGCAGCGTGATGAGTGTTTACAGTAGAGACTTTGACAATCTAGAAGTTAAAGGGAATATTCAATTTCCAGTTGACTATGTGGACTCATTGAAGGAGGTGCATGTTTTTGTGGCCCAGTGTAAGGATTTAGAGGCAGCAGATGTGAAAAAACAGTGTTCAGACACATGCACTTGCACCTGTTTCCATTGATTATTGTTGACTTGCAGGCTTAACTCACAGTTTTGGTACTAAGAGTGGGTTTTATTGGGGGAATGAATTGGAGAGTGAGGGAGGCAGGGAGTGTTACCCAGTGTAAGTTCAGGTTTTAGCCCAGCAGTCCCACGGCACAATTCCTCAATTAGTCCAGGCTTCAGTTTCAGTTCAGTGGTCAGATTTTCCTTCTATCATCTGGCAAGAAAAGCAAAACCTTTAACTGTGGCCTTCATCTCTATCTTGGGGCTCCTCTGGTTACACCTAGCTACAAGTCTCTCCACCACCATCACCAGGGTCTTGCTTCAGTTTCCCTCAAGTTTTGTTATTCCATATGAGAAACACTCTCTCTCATCTTAGTCCCATGGCTGTTGATGATTTGCATGGGCATGTATCTGCAGTTAAGGTAGTTGAAGACCAGAGGAGGCTAATGTAATGGCTAGAAACGCCAACTTTTTTTAAAAATAGTAACTTGGAGGTTTTTAAAAAAATTTCTTTTTATTAATTTTAATGAACATTTACAGAGATTTTGGATTTCCATTCATTCATTGTTGTACTTTTCTCCCTGCCCACCCCTCCCCCCCCATTTTGGTCATCTCTCTGAAAAGTAAAATTCCTTCATTGGTATACAATCTCTCCCTCCCCCAGAAAAGCCAACTTTTAAGCTAACACTGCAGTGGCACATACATTTAAATAGTTATATCTTTTTGGGTAGTGTCTTTATAGATACCAGTCACTTGTTGTTGTTGCTGTTGTTGTTGTTGTTATGTGCCGTCGAGTCATTTGCAACTCATAGCGACCCTATGTACAACAGCCCTAAACCCTGCTCTATCCTGTGTCAATCTCATTGCCTCTGACACACCCATCCCGAGTACCCCAGTCACTGAATCAATCCACCTCATAGAGGGTCTTCCCCTCCTGCGCTGTCCCTCTACTCTACCCAGCATGATGTCCCTCTCTAAAGACCTGTCTCTCCTTACAACATGTCCAAAGTATGTCAGACAAAGCCCCAGAATCCTTGCCTCCAAGGAGCAGCCTGGTTTAATCCTCTCTACAATGAATCTGTTTGTTTTCTTGGCAGTCCATGGTGCATTCAATACTCTTCTCCAGCACCACAGCTCAAAGGCGTCAATTCTCCTTCTATCCTCCCTAGTCATTGTCCAACTCTCTGATGCATAACAAACGATTGCAAAAACCATGGCCTGTATCAGGCAGACCTTAGTCTCCACTAGAGAGAAGAATGAAAGTAATAAAACTATTCTGAGAATCTTTAAAATAAATTAGGAGAAACAACTGCAAATATCCATTAATAATTATAATGTGGAATTTACAAAGTATGACTATAGGAAAATTGGAAGTTATTAAAAAAATGAAACAGAATGCATAAAGGTCGACATTCTAGGCATTAGTGAGCAGAGATGGCCACTTTAAATCAGGCAATCCTATGAGCTATTATACCAGAAATTAAAAACTGAGGAATAATCGTGTTGTATTCATAGTCAAAAAGACCATTTCAAGATCCATTCTGAAGTACATGAGTGATAGGATACTACCCATATGCTTACAAGAAAAGCTTTTTAATACAATTATTATTAAAATATATGCACCAACGACTAAAGTAAAAGATGAAGACATTAAGGATTTCTACCAATATTTGAAGTCTGAAATTGATCAAACATATAATCAAGATTCATTAATAATTATTGATGACTGGAATGCAAAAATGGAAACAAAGAAGGACTGGTAGTCAGAATTTATAGACTTGGTAACAGAAATTAGGTTGGAGATTGAATGATTGAGTTTTGTATTGTATAATCATTGAGTTAGTCATTGCAAATATCTTTTTTAAAAAATTACAAATGAAAAAAAATTAAAAAAAGAATAAAAAAAATTACAAATGGCAACTTTACACATAGACCTTACCTCATGAACTAGACAGAACTCAGACTGACTACATTTGTGGTAAGAATAGTTATAGTAGCTCAATATCAGCAATCAAAATCAGTCCAGATTCTGACTGTGGAACAAATCATCAATGACTCATGTGCAAGTTAAGACTGAAGCTGAAGAAAATGAAAACATGTCCAAAAGAGCCAAAGTACAACCTTGGTATTCCATCTGGATTTAAAAACTATCTCAAGAATCAATTTGAGCACTGCAATCTCAGAGGTACGTGGTTCAAATCCACCAGATGCTCTGCTGGAGAAGGAGGGGGCAATCTCCTCCTGTACCAGTCAGATCTGATTTGATGGTACACGTAAAAATAATACAATAAAAATTTTAAAAAATTTAAAAAAGAATCAATTTGAGGCTTTACTTTCCTAGTGAGCTTCATAATCATGAGTACTATCTGTGTGTACTGTATGGTCATTGTTATAAATTATTGGAGCCTGTAAAGAAGTAGAGAGTGCCACAGGAGGATGCCTGTGTTACACTTGGGAAAACGGTTAAAAGAGAGGAGATGTGTCTGACCTCTGATTCATAGGAAGCAACCCTGGGCTGTTGATCTTGATTCTTTCTCCCCATTATGGAGTTAGAGGAAGTCAGATGTCTCTGCCATACCACTTTTACAGATAGTATATTCATTGCAAGGATTCTAGACTCATGGAAGCAAGGGCATGGGAAGTGAAATTTTTTATTCCTGCCTACTTTGATTATTGTGACTAAAAGGGAGGGAGGTGCTACATGTCATGTTACAGTTGAGGGGAGAGAAGCTTCATCTGAAGTGGCTTGGAGCAAAAGTCACTTAAACAAAATGATTGATAGGAGGCAGGATCTTCTAGTTCCACCAAATATTACCCAAGGCAATATGCATATGAGTGGGAAAGCTAGTCAAGAGATAGAGAAAATGAAACTAGAATGTTTTAAGAAGGAAAAAGGGGTTTATTTGAATGCATTATGTTATTTACTGCCTCTGAAAACCTGTTGGAGGGTCAGCTATGAATCGATTGCAACTCAGTTGCTCAAAACAACACAGAAACAACATGGATATCAGAGGGAGCTCTGGTGGTAAAGTCCATTGGGATTTGATCTGCTATCATAAAGGCCATGTCTCTATGACAGTTCAAATCCATGAGCTGCTCCATGGGAGACAAATAGGCAGTCTCCTTTCCATGTGTATTTACAGCCTAAAAACCCAATTAATGGTGAGCTATGAGTTGGTTCCAACTCTGTGGCCATGAGGAGGAAGATGAAGAGGAGGAAGAGGAGGAGGAGGAGGAGGAGGAGATGGATATTGAATGATTCTCTTACCTAGTCTTGTAAAACAGACAACTGTAAAACATTGCTGATGTGAGAAGGATCCTGGCTAAAAGTAAAGAATACCAGAAGCAGGTCTATTTGTGCTTTATTGACTATGCAAAGATGCTTGACTGTGTGGATCATAACAAGTTATGGTTAACGTTGAAAAGAATGAGGATCTCAGAGAACATAATTTTGCTCATATGAAACCTCTCCCTAGACAAGGAGGCTGTTGTGCTAACAGAGCAAGACAATAGTATACGGTTTAAAATTATGATTGGGTTGTACAATTTGATGGGTGTGAGGGTGAGGGAAATTGAAAGAATTTATTCAAATTTGTATATGAATTTTGCAAATAAACTAGTATAAAAAAATTAAAGAAAAGTAAAAAAAAACAGTCTTGTAAAAATGGTAATACTGTTAATAAGTATTGGATATTATAAATAAACCCATCTTTAGCCAATATATGATTGAATATGCTAATAGGGGATTGACATTTACACAGGTTTGGATGCAGTAACCTTTTGGGGATGTGGGTTGAAAAATCTGGGTCCCATCCAAGTAAAATCTTTCCCAAAGTCAGGAAATCGGAATATGAAAAAAATATGCAAACCCACCCAGAACACTGCTGAGAGAGCAGATGTGTGTTTGAAGGAAAGATGTGGATGTGAGGGCGGTCTGGCTGTGACATCTGTCACCCCATTGATTGTCAGGGTTGAAAGAAAGATATGTAGGGGGAAGAAGTGACTTGCTGTTTGACTTTGAAGCAAGAAATTTGCCTTTTGGTCTTTAAGGCAAGAAAAGTCAGTGCCTATCAGAACTCCCTCCCTTTCAGGATTAGAAGTTAAAGGGAGCTAGTGAGTGAACAGGCTGATGTGCTCACTTGAAGTGACCAATTGGATCTACCAATGATTGGGAGTGTGGGAGATGTAGCAATGAAGAGTTGGGTTGAGTTTGGACAGGTTTCATGTTTTCATTTTCATCTGTGACCTAGCCAAGAGAGACTAGGGATGAGAGAGAAGGGCCTTGCTGATCTGAAGTGCCGAGAGGTATTGTAGATTCCTGAACCTATGGCTTGGATCGGGTGCACCCTAGTCTTTAAATTGACATCATTGTCTTTGAGTTGTGGTTTTGGAAAAGAGTGCTCAATATCCCCTGGATGACCAAACATATCTTGGAGAAGTTGCAGGAAGAGTGCTCCTTGGAGGCAAAGATAATAAAGCTTTGTCTCTCATACTTTGGACATTTGCTACAAGAGACTATTCCTGGAAAGGGGCACCCTGCTGGGAAAGGTAGAGGAATGACTAAAGAGAAGAAGATCCTTAAGCAAGTAGATTGACACAGCGACAGCAGCAATGGGCTCAAGTTTGTCAAAGATTGTTGGGATGGCACAGGATAGGACAGAGTTCAGATTTTTTTTCACAGGGTCTCTATGAGTCATGCTTGACTTGATGGCACCTAACAACAGTCCACCAGAACTCATCAAGAGTTGCTCACAGGACACTTATAGGTTGTTAAGTGAAAACACCTGGGACTGCCATGGCTGTTAGCAGGATATATTCCTGGGACCTTGAGGTGAAGGGACACCTGGACTAAATGCCAGCCTCCTTGATCTGTTGTGTCTCAGGGAAGAAATAACTTTTATTCAGCACATCATGTAAAAAGAGAAACGAAATGGGGCAAATAGGCAAGTCTGTTATCCACACCAAACCTAGCACTAATTCAGTTAATGTTTGAAACAGTTAAAGTTTTCTTTTCTATTCATGGAAAAGATCAACTTTGAAACAAAGCCAGAAGGTCTTATCTATGAAGTTATTGAAAGGGGAAGTGACTCACAGCTATAGATTATAGGTGGAGGGGTGACCAATACAAAAGATTTCAACTTGATAATGATGTCTTCCTCAAATTTCCTTCTGGGCTAAAAGGGACATTTCTCTCTTTCAAGATATTTTTAAAGAAATGTTAGTTTTCTTTTGCTTTCTTGCCTGTTGCAAGCCTCTTTGCAAGGTTACAGTCCCTGACAGGGATCGAGCCCCCAATAAGCAAGCACAGGCAACCCAGCGCTTACTTCCTACTTGGAAGCAAAACACATTTTATGTGTTTTTCATCAGATCAAAGATGTTGTGAGACCCAGATCTTTGAAACAAGAGCTTCTCTGGGTCATTGGCTAAGAAATTTTTTCTCTTTAAGAAAAAAAAAAGTTGTGGTGAAATTGTTTACTACATACTAATAAATAAACTCAAATCAACCCATGATTACCTTTTAAAAAAGAAAATATATATAAAACCCAAAAAGGCTAAAGCCACTCCACCATCAGGTTTCTGAGGTGGTAAATCTCTTCACAGAGTGCCTCATCTTTCTCCCATGGAATAGTTATTGGGTTTGAACCACTGACTGGTTGGCAACCCAATAATGTAACCCCAGTAATGCAAAGGACTACAGTAGCGAGGTTCTTTGCTTTGCTTATTGGGAAATCCACCTCTGCCTCTGATACTAGTTCGATGTTACTGTTGTTATGTGTCATCAAGTGGTGTGCAGTTCATAGTGACCCTATGCACAAGCAGCTCTGAATCCTGTCCTACCCTGAGCCAATCTCACTGTCTCAGGCACATCTACCCCTATTGTCCCAGACACTGTGTCAATCCATCTCATTCAGGGTATTCTTCTCTTGTGCTGTCCTTCTACTCTTTCTAAGCATGATGTCCTTCTCCAAGAACTGGTCCTTCCTGTAAACATGCCCAAAATATGTGAAACAGAGCTTTAGAATCCTTGCCTTCCAGAAACAACTTGATATTACCCTCTCCAAGACGCACCTTTTTGTTCTCTTGGCAGTCCATGATATGTTCAATGCTCTTCCTCAGCACCACAACTCAAAGGCATAAATTCTTCTTCTGTCATCCTTAGTCATTGTTCAGCTCTGATGCACAGCAAAGAGATAAAGGCATGGAGTAGCTGGTTTACTTACTTTAAAAAAATATTTTCTATTCGTAACAGAAAGGGCAACCTAGGTAGAACTATCAAGTATGGAAATACAAAGGAGGAGGAACAGTTGTAAGCAGACCCTAGTGATTGGTACATGGAATG
>NW_006399816.1:7017953-7018986 GCF_000299155.1 Elephantulus edwardii
CGGTTGGCGCAGGATAGAGCAGGGTTTAGGGCTGTTGTGCATAGGGTCGCTATGAGTTGGAAACGACTCGACGGCACATAACAACAACAGCAACAATTCGTTTGCTTACAAAATTAGTATACATTGTGTTTCACAGTATTCTTCATTTACATTGGGTTTCATACAATTATTCTCTTGCGCTAAGTTTTAGAAAATTAATCATCATTGGACTATGCCCATCACTACACTGTATTTTCAGGTCCCTGACAGATTTTTTAATTTCCTTTACCCCTCCCTTCACCCATCAAATTGTGCAACCCTGTGATTTTGCCCCTATGCATGGTTTTCTCACATTTGTAGGTGTCTGTAGATGCAAATGAGAAGGACAAGGACATATCCCTATTGATTAGTTTCCTCCTTTTCTGATTGGTGTAGGAAAAAGAGGGTGGGGGAAGATGGTGATATTATTATACGACTCAACTGTGACTAATGATTTAAAGTTAATAGGGTTAATTGTGATAATAAAACTGTGATTGTAGAAGTTTGACCATGAAAAAGTGGATTAAGGGGGAGGCTTATGCAGTGGTGGACCTAAATTTTACTGTGCTGGTAGGTACCTCATGAGACGCCGAGTGAGGGAATAATCTCTCAGTTAAAATATATCAGTGGTCAACAATTTATCAAAGACCAGAAAAGGTGAAGTTAAGATAACGTTGAGAAAACTTAACCAGATGGATATTTGCAGCAGATTTGAATGACTTGGTATCCAAGACAAAACTTCACCCTGAGGACTCTTGTTCTACTGAAGGATTAATTGGTAATCACGTGTTAAATGATTGGAAGAGAGCTCTGGTGGCATAGTGGTAAGGCGTTATGACACCAACACAAAGGCAGGCAGTTCAAATCCACCAGCTGCTCTGAGGGAGAAGGATGGACAAATCCTCTGTGAGTTGATTTCAACTTAATGACACATACGCCATCCCCTTTTCCTTATGACTCAGGGTGAAGTCTCTCTCAGGGAGGAGTGATAGGGAATGGCAAAGGACACACTGAC
>NW_006399816.1:7019086-7019663 GCF_000299155.1 Elephantulus edwardii
CCTTAGCCACATCAATGTCATAGAGCTTCTTTACAGCTTGTTTAATTTGGTGCTTGTTGGCCTTGACATCCAAAATGAACACAAGTGTGTTGTTAACTTCTATCTTCTTCATGGCTGACTCAGTGGTCAGGGGAAATTTGATGATGGTATAGTGGTCAAGCTTGTTTTCTTCTGGGGGCACTCATCCGGGGTTATTTGCACTGCCTTTGGAGTCTCAGCATCTTAGGTCACCAGTAGGTGAGTGACATGCAGATCTTCTTTTTTTTTTTTTGGCTCTGGATGCCCTTCAGGACTGCCTTCTTGGCCTTTAATGCCTTGCTTTTGCTTCAGTTTTGCGAGGGACAGGGTCTTCCTTCTTCGCCTTTGGCGCCATCTTCGTAGAAAGCCTACTTGGTTTTAAGAAGACTTCAGGGGATATTTTTTAATTTGCTAGTTAGAGATTATTGCAGGGTAATTGGCAGCATCAGGATGGACAGTGAAGTGATTGAGATTGTACACAGCTTTAGTTTGCTTGGCTCCACAGTCTTGGCACCAGCAGCCAGGAAATTAAAAGGCGCATTGCCATGGGAAAGTCTGC
>NW_006399816.1:7019763-7023705 GCF_000299155.1 Elephantulus edwardii
TGTAAATGTTTATGAAAATTAATAAAATATAATTATATATAATAAAAAAAACAATAACAACAGATGATTGGAAGGGGGAAGTTCATCTTTTAGGTATAAAAAGATCAATAATTAGAAGATGTTAGGGGTGGCTGTGGTGAAGTGAATTACTTACTGTGGCACTTCAAGCCACAGGGAGCAATGGTGACACAGTGCACAATGTGTTAAATTTATAACTGAAAGATTAATAGTTGAAATCTACCAGCTGCTTTGTGGGAGAAGGAAAGGCAATCTTCTCCTGTGAAGATGTAGAGGAAACCCAGGGGAGGGGTTTTATGAGTCAGAATCAAATTGACAGTGATAGGTTTGATTTTAAGCCATAATCTTTGTGACCCCCCCACAGTGACAGGATGGAACTACGTAAATAAGGTGCCCACCAAAGGAAAGCTTGCTCCAAATACAAATAAAGTGTATGGAATCTGTGATGGTTGGGTATAAGTGTCAGCTTGGTTAGATTGTGATTCTTAGTATTGCGCAGTTGTCCTTAATTTTGTGATCTAACTATCCTCCACTATGTATGTTGTAAATCCTCTGCCAGGCAGGATTGTATAATTTCTCCATACCTATTCAATCTATTTGCTGTGAAAATCATTAGAGAAGGACTGGACTTGATGAAGAAGAGTGTGGTATCAGGATTGGAGAAAGACTCATCAATAATCTGCATCATGGAGATGATACAACTTTGCTTGTCAAACGAGTGGACCTGAGGTGCTTGCTGCAGAAGGTCAAGGATTGCAGCCTTCAACACTACATCTCAAGATCAAGAAAACAAAAATCCTCACCATTGGCCCAATAGGCAGCATAATGGTGAGTGGAGAAAAGATTGAAATTGTCAACAATCATCAATCTTGGTACCAGCAGTCAGGAGATCAGGAGACAGATAGCATTGGGAAATTATTCTGTGAGAGATCTTTCCCAAGTCCTGAGAAACAATGATGCCAATTCAAAGACTAAAGTGTGCCTGATTCAAGCCACAGTCTTTCCAATCACTTACTATGCATCTGAGAGCTAGACAAATTAATAAAGATGACAGGAGAAGAATTGATGCATTTAAGTCATGATGTTGAAGAAGAGTGCTGAACGTCCCATGGATTGCCAAAAGAACAAACAGATATGTCTTGGGAAAAGTGCAACCAGAGTGCTCCTTGGATGCAGAGATGGTGCAGTTTCCTCTGATGTACTTTGGACATGTTAAGAGAGACTCTTCCTTGGAGAGGTACATCATGCTTTGAAAGATGAAGGGTCAGAAAAGGAGAGTAAAACCTTCAACAAGATAGATTGATACAGTCCCTGTGGCAACGGGCTCAAGTGTTTTGAGGATAATAAGGATGGCTCAGGATACAATAAAGTTCAGATCTGTTGTTCACAAGGTTGCTATGAATAATACCCTACTTGTGGGTACTTAACAACAACAACAACATGGAGTACTTGTGTTGCAGTAGTTAAAGTACTAGGTTGCTAACCAAAAGATTGGCCATTCAAACCCACCAGCAGCAGCTCTGTAAAATAAAGATATAGATGTCTATATATCTTTACAGCAGTGATAGGACAAAGCTTTAGTCTCTTCAGTAGGGTTATTATGAGTCAGATTCAACTTGATCGATGTACTCTTGTTTAGTATGCTATGAGTCAGAATCAACTTGATTGAAATAGGTTTTGGATTTTCAGTATGTATTAATGAGGCAAGATAGGGTTGTTAGTAATGATTGTGCTATGCTTGTTATTTTAATGAGGCAGGATTAGGGTTGGATGTACTCAAGTCTCTGCCATGAGGACATGACCACCACCAAGAAAGAAGATCTGAGATCACTGTGCTGAGAACCTCCTAGACTCAGGAGAGAGGACAATAACAATGGAGACCACAAAATAGAGTGGCAGAGAAATAGCAACAGCAGAAGCAGCAAAACTAGGAGACCAGCAGGAGATGGCATGGTAGGTTTCCTGATCCATGGAGCAAGAAAATGGAGCTCTGTAAGGCAAATGGCTTGCTGGTGGAAAAGATTGTCTCCAGGGGCTTGGCTGAGCCAGGCTTTCACAGAGCAAGAGAGAACTAGAGGAAGCATGGAACAGCTTTGGGCAGGAGGCTTGCTGGTGAAGTGGGTCCTTTCTGGGCATTTACTGGTGAAGTTAAAGTGCTTTGTAACATTTGCCAAAGCAAGGTAGGGGTAAGGGGCAGGGGAGGAAAGGGGGTAGGGCTTAGCAGACCAGGAAGAGATCTGCCTGAAGGCCATGGTGAAAAGATATTGTCTTAACTGAAGAACTACATCCTGAGTCTTCCTTGATCCTGAATTCGTACTACCCTAACAAACTCTAAAACTGTGATTACTGTCTGTAAATTCTGAGTGGCCATTGCAGAGCCAGTGAAGGAGAGGAAGATCCTCAAAAAGATTAATTGATACAGTGTCTGAGGCAATGGGCTTAAATGTGTCAGCGATAAGAATCGGCAGGATAGGACAGGCTCAGATCTATTGTTCACAGGGTTGCTATGAGTCATATTCGACTCAACAGCACCTAAGAACAACAAGAACCACCGAGACCATGAACCCCATGCATCTCTGTGCCCATGCATGGCAGAGAGGACACATCATTGTGCAGATAGGTGCTGTTGGCACTGCACATATGGATTATTAGAGCTGGGATCTCACAGACCATTAGATAAGGATCAGTTTCTGACCTGGACATCTCCTCATCTGCTGCACACATCTGCTCAGAGACCTCCTGCCATTTCATCCTTAACATGCCCATATGGGTCATGTCAACTCAGTGTTTAAACACTCCTACCTCTGGGTCACCGCTCTAACCATTAACCTGAGACTTTTCCTTTCATTCACTTCCCATCAAATCTTCCAGATCCTACTGCTTAAACATCTCCTGCCCCCTAAATAACTTTAAAGCTCTTCTGTCTATTACTACATCCATTATTTTACTGTAGCGTCTTAGCACACTTGCTGACTGGACTTTTGCAAGAACCTCCTAATTGATCCCCTTGCCTCTAGGCCATTGCTGATGATTAACACTTCCTGTGATAATGCAATTATTCTATACTTAGGTTGTCCAATAGGGTAGCCACTAACCAAATGTGACCTTTGAACTTGAAATGTGGCTAGGGCAGATAAGGAACTGAGCTTCTGTTTAATTTAAATAGCTATTCTTGCTCTAGGCTCCTTATCCTCCTCATCTATATTACATATTGCCACCAAGGATCTTTACAAATTTGCAAATCTGAACAAGTCATTGTTAGCTACTGTAGAGTTGTCCTTCTGCTTATGGTGATTTCATGTACAACAGAACAAAATATACAATCTCTATGACTGATTAGAGATCAGACCATTGTGATCCTCAGGATTTTGAGATTTGGGTGTTTTTTTTATTTTGAGTTTTTTTTAAAGCTTCATCTTTTGTTGTTATGAGAATATACATAGCAAAACACACACAATTTAACTCTTTCTACATGGACAGTTCACTGACATTAGTTGCACTCTTCAATTTGTGCATTCTTTCTTACTCTCTTGCTGAGTTTTCCCTCCCCTATTAATAAAAACTCACTGTCTCTTAAAATGCCTATCAAATCTTTTGAGTTGCTGTTGTCAATTTGATTCCTTACAGATAATTCTTAAAAGAGGAATAAGAGGTGGAGGAAGGGAGTGAAAGATTCAGGAAAGATCTGGTGGGGATCTAAAAAGACAAGTTAATAGAGAGCATAGAGCAATGATGATTAATTTCATGAGACACAAAGTATGGAAATGACTGTATGAGACACAATGAGAATGAATCCCCACCTCCCAAAATAAAGAATTTTTTTAAAAAGAACAAAAAGGTTAAGCAGCCATCCCACCTGAATTTCAGAACCATCTCAGGAACAGGTTTGAGGCCTTGAACACTAATGAGCAAAGACCAGATGAG
>NW_006399816.1:7028001-7048317 GCF_000299155.1 Elephantulus edwardii
TAGGGCTGTTGTACATAGGGTCGCTATGAGTCGCAAGCGACTCTACGACACATAACAACAACAACAACAACAACAACAACAACAACAACAGTTTCAAGAGCTTATCCCACCTCCAGAGTTCCAGAAAACCTGAAGTCTTTGAGAATTTTAAATTCTGTTCGTCTTTTTCCTTTTTTTGATCTTGGGTGGGACTTTGTGAATCTGTTTCAGTTTTAGATAGAATGGTTGAGGGAGGCTATATTGAGAAGGTTAAAGAAGTGACATAAATATTTGCAAAGGGATGAGTTTCTAGGTGGGGGGGAACAGCAAGTGCAAAGACTTTGAGGCAGAGTGTTGACTGTCACCCATTTGTCCCTCCAGACTCACTCTCTGCCCTTCTCTACCCTCAGTACTGTAGGACTAAGTAAATGTTAGCTGCATTAATGGGCTCCCTTGCTCTTTGACTTCCAGATATGTTGAATCAATATGAGGCACTAGAAAGGCATCAGAGGACATGAATAGAGTCGTTGAAATATTTATTCCCCTGGCGCTCATCTTGCAGATTTTCCGTGTGTCTACCAAAGGCCCCAATCCCCCTGTATATCCTCTCCATAGTCACTCTCCCCAGATTCCCATTATCTGCTCCTGGACCTCACCATTTCTAGCCCTGGGATGCTGCAGTCCTTACTGCCCTCCCTAAACTTTGTCCAGGGAGGACTGGAGGCATAGTGGCTAGAAGCGGTGCTGTAATCCCAAAGGCATGTGGTTTGAATCCATCAGCTCCTCAAAGGGGGAAGGATGTGTAGGCTCCTACTGTGTGATTTACTGCCTCTAAAAACCCACTGGAGCCTCAGCTATGGGTCAGTTCCAACTTGATGGCATATAACAACAAAAAAATCTTACCCATGCCTTTGTAAATAAGTTCTTTATGAGATTCCCTTCAATAATTTAGTTTGTGGGGGCCTTCTGTTTCCAGTAGGTTCTGACCCTGACAGATACAGGCCGGGACATGCATGAATGTCTGAGAAACATCAAAGAGGATTTTATGCCTGGAAAGGAATGAGCCAGAGGAAGTGACCAGCTAGGAGGTCAAGGAGGCCACACTTGGAATGGTCTTGCAGGAATTTTAAGTATTGTTCTCCCCTTATCTTCTTTATTAACTTCCTTCTGAAGACTTCAACTTTAACCATCCTGAATGTGAGAAATGCTGAGGTCTCTTCCTTGGCTAAGAAGCTGAAAGACTGAGAAAAAGGAAGAGCAAATGAAGCACCTGCTGCAGCCTTGCCAGGACATACAGCAGCCAAGTAACGTTCTGTCAACATGGCAGTGAGCTCCGACCCCAGCCTGCTGGGCGGGCCAGGTGGAACACTGCGTCACATGGCAGAGATGCATCAGATAAGCTCTACTGCACTCTTGGTTCTTCCACAGGCATGCAATAGCCACCAACCCATCAACGTGATGCTAGAGTCTTCTGGAGATACAAATAGCCTTTACAATGGTTCCAATGGTGAAGTGTTTGGCACAGGGCAGACCAATGGGAAGAAATGAACAGGAGTAACTTCTTCAGACTCTGTCTAGCTTTCTCAAGTCTTCTTGCTGCCTGCATCAGGTCCTGAGGTTTAATTACTCAGACAGCTCTGCTGGGTAGGTCTTCTTGACAGGCAGGTGTCTGAGTTATAATTCTTTCAGTGCAAGTTCCTTAAACCTACTGCATACTAAGGGAATAGGAAGAAGTAGGGGAAAGAACAAGATGGGAAAAGAATAGCAAGAAGAGGTAAAGAAGAAAGAAAAGAGAAGTCAAAGAAAAAGAGGAAGTGTGGCCTTGGTTCCCATAATAAGGAAGTTCTTTTGTTGAGCTTCAATGGCATTAGGAATCAAGGGATCTAGGTAGGTAGATGCTCCATGTCCTCAATTCTCTCTCTTTCCTCATCTTCCAGTTCTATTTTCCCTTTAGTGGATATATCCATCTAAAGCACGTTTTGTGAAAAATGACCACTGGCAATTCCAGATACATGTTACCCAGCTTGTTGTTGTTGCATACCATCAAGCCAGAAGCTACCCATAGCTGACCCTCCAGCAGGTTTTCAGAGACAGTAAATCACACAAGAGGAGAATGCCCATCTTTTTGCTCCCTCAGAGTAACTGGTGGGTTTGAACCATATGACTTTGGGTTGGCAGAACAATTTACCTAATTGGCCACCAGTGTTCCCTTTTCTCATGGTTACATCAAAACCTATATAAAGCTTTCATTGACTTGGTATGTGTGTTATGTTATTCTTGTAGCCTTAGTTGAGATCAGCTCCATGAAATGTAATGGCTGAGATTAGGAGTGGGGTGGGCAAGTGAAGTGGATGACCAGAAAAGAGAATGTATAGTAGATACATAAACCCCTCGGATGTCCATTATCATTCGTTCTTGTTATGTGCTGTTGAGTCAACTGTGACTCATGGCAACCCTATGCACACTAGCTCTGAACTTTGCCCTATCCTGAGCCAATCTCACTGTCTGGGACACACCTCCCCCATTATCCTAGTTACTGGGTCAATCCATCTCATCCAGTGTCTTCTTCTACTTTGCCCTAACACTCTTCCAAGCATGATGTCCTTTTCCCCTCCTGGCAATATATCCAAAGTATGTGAGACAGCTTCAAAATCCTTGCCTCCAAAGAAAAGCTTGGTTTCATCCTCTCCAGCACAGATTTGTTTATTCTCTTGGTAGTCCATGGGATGTTCAATACTCTTCAGCACCCTAACTCAAAGGCATTGATTCTTCTTCTGTTCATCCTTAGTCATTGTCCAGCTCTCTGATGCATAGCAAGTGATCCAGACCATGGGATGAAGCACACCTTAGTCTCTAGATGGACATTGCTCTCTGGCACTCTGGAGAGGTCCCTGACATCAGACTTTCCCAATGCAACTTTTCATTTCCTGACTGTTGGTGCCAAGAGTGTTGATTGCAGACCTGAGTAAGCTAAAATGTTATCAATCCCAATCTTTTCTCCATCTGTCATGGTGCTACTAATTGGCCCAGTCATGAGGATCTTTATTTTCTTGATGTTGAACTTCAAATCCATATTGAAGACTGCAGTCCTTGACCTTCTGCAGCAAACAGTTCAGGTTTTAGCATGCAAGGTTGTGTCATCTGCATTGTGCAGATTGTTAATCTTCCTCCAATGCTGCTGTCACACTCTTCCTCATGAAGTCCAGCCTCCCGGATGATTTGTTCCTCATTTATTGCTCAAGCTAAGGTTCTTTTAAGAGTGAAAAAAGTGAACTTTCACAATCATCCTAGGACTATAGCCATAAGAAAGGAGCCTTAGTGTGATAGGATTTGGGTTGAAAGCCAAAGGATTTGAATCCATCAACCTCTTTTGAGGGAGATAGATCAGTAGTCTCTTCCCATAAGTATTTATAACGTCAGAAACTATGGTCACCATGAATTGTAATCAACTTGACAGAAATAGGTATGGTTTTGGTACAGGCTTAGGGAGCTCCTGTGCAGAACAAATGGTTAAGGGCTTGACTACTAGTTAAAACTTGACTGCTCGGGCTGGGGGAGGGGCTGGGTGGGAAAGAAGTGCAGCAATGAATGAATGGAAATCCAAAATCTCTGTAAATGTTCATTAAAATTATTAAAATTTAAAAAATTACAAAAAAAGTTGACTGCTTGAATACATCTATAAGCACCTTGAAGACAGACTTGGTGATTTGCTTACAAAAGGTCATATCTTGAAAAATCTTATGAAGTAATTCTCTTCTGCACACCTGGGATTGCCATGAATTGAAATAGCAACTAACAAGAGCAGGCTTAAACTAATGCCCTATGAAAATATATATATTTATTTATATTTGTTGTTGTTATGTGCTGTCGAGTTGCTTGCGACTCATAGCGACCCTATGTACAACAGCCCTAAACTCCGCTCTGTCCTGTGCCAATCGCACTGTCTCTGACACTCCCATCCCAATTATCCCAGTCACTGAATCAATCCACCTCATAGAGGGCCTTCCTCTCCTGCGCTGTCCCTCCACCCTCCCAAGCATGATGTCCTTCTTCAAGGACCGGTCTCTCCTCACAACATGTCCAAAGTATGTTAGACAGAGCCTCAGAATCCTTGCCTCCAAGGAGCCACCCGGTTTAACCCTTTCCAGGACAAATCTGTTTGTTTTCCTAGCAGTCCATGGTATTCTCAATACTCTTCTCCAGCACCACAGCTCAAAGGCATCAATTCTCCTTCTATCCTCCTTGGTCATTGTCCAACTCTGATGCATAACAAGTGATTGCCAAGATCATGGCCTGTATCAGACACACCTTAGTCTCCAGAGAGACACCATTGCTCTTCAGCACTTTGGAGAGGTCCCTAACAGCAGACTTTCCCATGGCAATGCGCCTTTTAATTTCTCGGCTGCTGGTGCCAAGACTGTTGACTGTGGAGCCAAGCAAACTAAAGCTGTGTACAATCTCAATCTCTTCACCATCCATCCTGATGCTGCCAATTGGTCCAGTGGTGAGGATCTTTGTCTTCTTGACATTGAGCCTCAATCCATATCGTAGGTTGCAGTCTTTGACACTCTGCAGCAGGCGCTTCAGGTCCTCTTCAGTTTCAGCAAGCAGCCAAGAGGGAGCTCTGGTGGCCTAGTAGTAAGAACCTTCACTGCAATCTAAAGGAATGATGTTCAAATCCATTAGGTGCTGCGAGTGACAAGGATGAGTAATATCCTGCGTGATTTACTGCCTCTGAAAACCTGCTGGAGGGTCAGCGATGAGTTGATTCTAACTTAATGGCACACAACTACAACATAGTAGCCAAAAGCCAGGAGCCCAAAGCTTGTGTCCCTGGAAAATGAGCCTCTTTGAGTCTCAAGCCCAGGCAGGAAAAGAAGGGAAGGTATTCAGGGCTCAGATCTTACGTAGGGTGAATAGCACTAGGATGGGAGGAGAAGACAAGTCCCAGGTGTCCACATCCATTCAAACTCCATTCTTCCCAGAGTCTCACCCCAACCTTACAACACCATACTCTTGTTAATGCTGTGCTTTTCCCCATACCAAGAATGTCCTTTCTGCAGTCTTCGTACTATAAGACTCTTTTTCAGTTCTCTCTTCTCCAACTCTCTCTAGATCCCTAGCTCACAAGGACTTCAGCCTTCTCACAGCTTCTGGGACATCTTGGAAGTCACCCACAGGTTGTTTGAGGCATGGTTCCTACCTATATACTGTTTGGTAGGTGTTTGCTGTGAGTCTTGTTTACCTTCCCTTCTCCCTGCCAAATGTCGTCAGCAGTGCTGACCAAAGGCACTGGGCATGATAACTTTGCTAGGCCAAGACCCCCATCTTTCTCCATCTCTCCAGTCCTGAATCCTCTCCCCTCCTCACTAACCCCCCATTCCAGTGTTCCTGGTATTGATCGCTGGGGAATACTAGCCAAAGAGCTTCTCACGCAAAGGCAGGCAAACTTTGACCCAGAATTGGGTGCTCAGCTTCAGGCCAAGGTCCTCTAACCTCCTGCCTGTCTCTCTCTGTCTCTGCTTCATGCTCTCAGTGAGGCCCCTTCCCACTCACTGTAGGTTGTTAGCTAAGATAGCTCTTGGTGATGGGAAGTTCAGCATCCCACCTAACCCCAGAGCAACCTCTCTTATCTCGGGGTATGGGAGGCCTTGGCCCTGGGGCTAAGTCTGGACACATTTGCACCCCCCTGTGGATTTTCTAGAGTCTATGGTATCAAATCACAGTGGGAAAAGCCCTGGTCTGCTTTAATTTGCCATTTGTGCTCAGATTTTTTTCCTTTCTGGCATTGGCCTCTTTAACTGAGAAGTAGGAGAGGAGTTGGCTTAATTAGCTAATTAATTTCTTTGGAGTCAAGAGCCCTTTTGAGAACCTGAGCTAAGTTCTGTATCCTCTATTCAGAGAAGGCCTTCGGCCTTGATGTCTAGACAACTATGGTTCTACTGAGCAAGGGCACCAGTGGGGACTCTGGGAGCAGAAGGAGAGGTTGGGTTGCAGAGCAGGAAGTGGGTGGATGCAGAGAACCTTGCTCCCCACTTGGTTCCCATGACTGTAAGCAAACTTTCTCCTCTCTGTGGCTCTGTCTCTATATGAGGCTGAAGAGCACTTTTCTCTTGGATACCAAGAGGCTCCTTAGCCAGAAAACAGAATTGTTGTTGAAATGTGCATCTAGATGGAACTGACTAGTAGCCAAGCCTCCAGCGGGTTTCCAGAGACTGTCAATAGCAGGAGAGGAGATTGCCCATCTTTCTCCTGTGGAGGTGACAGTTTTAAACAGCCTGCCCTTGCGTTGGCAGGGCAATTCTTAACCCACTAGGCCACGAACGCCTTCGAGAAAATATGGAAGACAGAAAAATCAGAAGGAATCTGAGAAAGCCGAGCAATAACTAACTCTCATCCCTGACTACTCTATTGCCGAAAACACACCCACTACCACACCAGTACTTTAGGCTCGACATCACATTGCCAGGTGCCCCATCTATAAGATAGCTGTGCTGAACTCCTTTATCAGTTATTAATATTAAAGGGACCTGCTTTATCATATCAACTTCCCACAGGTTGGTTTTCTGCACAGGGGCATTGAGAAAGGAGTGGCGGGTTGGACTGAGGTCAGGGCCGGGGTCAGGCGTATGAAGAATATGAGAAGTGCTGAAAACATAGAGCAGAAGAAACTTAATCTGCTGTGGTGGAGTCCAGGCAGGTTTCCAGGAGGAAGGTGGTGTTTTAGCTGAGGATTAAAGTAAGGGCTTTAGGAGGAGAGCTGGGCAGCCCTGACAGGAGCTGCTAAGGATTCTGGTTTCTACTTTCAGAGCAGGAGGTACTATGGAAGGAGTTGATGTAAAGTGGTGACAGAATAAGTTTTGTCTTCTGGGCACTACAGGTTGTAGGATTTAGAAGGGGTGAAGACAAGGAGAGAACCCCCTTTGAATATCTGTTAAGTGATGTGCCAGTGGGATTAGGAAGACATCAGAGGGAGAAACTGATTGCATCCCATTATTCCAGAGTGGTCTTGCTACATTGAGAGCCCACCAACATCTCCGTATCACACAGACAGTGTTCTGTTTCTTGGTGGATGCTGTTACCTGCACATTACACAGGGTTGTCCCTATAGGCACCTCATCCTCTCAGGTACTAACAGCCACTGTTTCCCAGACACCATGGAAAATTGCTCCTCTACATTTTCAATTCCAACAGCTTCTACTTCCCACTCCCCCGCCCCCGTGTTCTGATTTATTTTTCTCTTCAATACTTCCCACCTTCTGCTATTCTCTCCATTTTGAGGAGTATGATTTCTTTCCCCCTACTAGAATGTAAGAGCCCTGGCCCTTTATTTCCTGTCTACATCCATCGCCAATGCCCAGGACTGTTCTTGGCACACAGTAGGTGCTTGGCAAATACTTGTGCAATGGAAGAGGTGACATCTGAGGCTCTGTTTTCTGGCCAGGGACACTGGCTGGCATAGAGAACGGAGTGGGGGAGTTTGGGGAGCGGCTGATGATGTTAGTTGGAGACAGGTTGACATAAACACGAACTATGCTATTTCTTCTTGGGAATGCCTTACTTGAGCGACCAAGTGGAGCGAGGACAGCACGCGAGTCTCCTAGCCAGGCGTGCCGGGTGGTGCTAGGACTGCGTGTCCTGTCACAGGCCAAAAAAGCAGCACCCGCGTGCCTGCTCTGCACGCAAGCCTGGGCCCTTTGCACCTCCCCTTCCCCCATCCAAGAGCGCCTCGCAGCGGCTCTGCTGGGGGGTGCCCCTCCACCCCGCGGCCCCGAGGCTTGCTCTCTATGAGCCCCGCCCCGGCCGCCCTACCCGCGTCGCGTGACTGTGCTGGGACCCGTGGGGGCCGAGAGTTGGGCGGCCCTCCGGGCCTTTCTCACGCAACTCCCCGGCACCAGCACCGCGCCCCCCTCCAGGTGGGGCTGGGATGGGCCGTTTGACCTCTGCCCCTGGAGGGATGTGGCTGTGGCAGAAGCACACACAAGTACGCACGCGACTCTGGGGTGGGATCCTAGCCTGGGTGGGATCGTCGAAATGCGCCCCCTCACTCCCTGCTGGGGCTCCTTCCCTTGCTCTAACCTTTTCCCGTCCACCCCAACTAGCGATATCTCTGTCCCTCCAAAGACCTAGAAAGTCCCTACACCAAAAGGAAACCCGAAAGCCAGTGGTTCCCTGGTGGAGGTGCCTGCAGAAGCGGCGCTGAGCGCACACTGGGACTCCGCCGTCCAGGAGCGTGAACTCCTCCCAGGCGCCGGGCTCCGGGGGACAGTCCCCCGGCGCCTCTGGCCTTCCGGCCTCCGCGACCTCGGGTGGGGGTCGCCACGCTTCTCACGCAAGCTGGGACTCAGAAACTCGGGGAAAACGGTCATCCAGCCCCGCTTCTGGCATCAAGTCCCCTGTAGCTTTGCACGTCCAGGGTTCCGCAGGGTGCAACAATGTCCTTTCTCCAGTCTCAGGACTTCTTCGGCATGCGCTGTTCCAACTCCAGAGTGTCCCCGTCCTTTATCCCTTATATGTCCATATAGGTGAGATGTGTCATGGTGTAGCGGGTTTCCGGGTCTCTGCTCCTTTTTTAGAGCTATCAGCAGCCCCGTAAACTGCCCCTCCCCCAGTCCCATCCACAATCCCAGGGAAGGAGGCGTGGCCACACAGCTGCCTATAAAGGTGGCTGGGTCTGCACCCTGAAAGTAACAGTTTCTTGGAAACTTCTCTGCTCATCTTTGGGGTCCCAGGCTCCAGAGGTTCCTCTTCCCATCGCAGTTCAACGCCTCCTTGAAGACTCAGGTGAGTGTTGGAGGCTTTTGGCTGTCTTCTTTCCTGGCCTGAGAAGAAAATCTCGGCTTCTTCAGGTCTTCCTAGGCAGCACCTCTGAGAAAGAAGCCTTAAGCAGGGCTCAAGAAGCCAGGTGGTCAAATCTCCTGCTTGGGGAAATTGAGGCCAGAGAAAGAGTAGGGCTTGGCAAAAGTCCCAAAGCTAGCATCAGTCTTTGAGGTGGTCCTCCTCAGGGTCCAGCCCCACCATCTACTGATACCCTAGCCTTGGACTTTCCCCATCAAAGATGGCTGGGAGGCCAGAGTAAGGAGAGAGCTAAGGGAAGCTGGGAGTATATGCAGCCTTCTTTCTCGGGCTGTGTGATGAGGGGTCTTCTCCTTGGGTGGTGAGGGTGGTTAGAGGAGGTAGGCTAAGTTCTGACCTGCTACACCCTGCCCTATCTAAAAGCTACCGTAAGCTGGGGCGACTCTCCCAGTAAGATATGCTGTCTTGCACGAGAGGGGCTGATCTGAAGCGATGTCCTGGCATTGTCCAAGGGGCTGTCCTAGCCCACTTGACTATACTCCCTTCCCTCTTGGGTGGAGCAGTCAGTATATGAGATCACTAGCTGCAGGGAGTTGGAACAGAAAAATGATCCCAAGAATTCACAAGTCAGCCCCATCTCCTCAGCCTCCTAACATCTGACTAAGTATGGAGATCTTTGGGCTTCCCACTGCAGAGAAGAGTTCCTGCACTCCAGGGCCTGATGAGGTCTCTCATTTACTCAACAAGCTGAGTCTTGACTGTTCTTTTCTAATCACCTCTTCCAGGAAGCCCCCCTAGACTATAAAGTACAAAAGGGATTCTGATAGTGTAGTCTTTAGTGTGTTTCACCACTAATCAAAAGGATGTGTTTACAGCGGTTCAAATCTACCAGCTGCTCGTGGGAGAAGGGTGGGCAGCATCCTCCCATTAAAGTTTACAGCTGGGGAAACCCAGAGAAGGGTCATGTAAGTCAGAACCAGATCAACAGCACTGAGCAAGTGAATAGTCTTTGTGGTAGGAACTATGCAGTCCCCATGGGATAGCCTGTTGTAGGTGGTTCTTTGTGAAGGGAACCTCCCCAGAGCAAATCTACTTCATCTCTTCTTTAGGTTCCAGGTAGGCTGATCTTATTCTAAAGTCTTTCTTGGGTAATATGAATAGTTGTTGACTACCATTGGGTAGAAACTGATCCATAGCTGACCCTTGGTAGGTGTTCAGAAGCATTAAGTCGCTCAGGAGAACACTGTTCTCCACATGGAGCCTAGAGCACCAGGCACCAGAAAAATCCTCATTCACAACTGATATCTTGGGATAGAGTGATCCATGAATGTGCACACTTTTGTTATAGATTGCCTAGATAGATAAGCCTAGAGAGAGGGAATTACCTCTGCTCTTTCTTGTTAAATCCAGATCCATTCCTGATTTTCAGAATTCCAGTCTATACTTTCCTTGCAGCTCTGGTTAGTGAAAGTTTTCCATTTATTCTGTTGGCTTTGATGACAGACAAGTGGGGGGAGCCCTGACTATTCATTCATTGAGAATTGAGCACATCAAAAACCCTGTCCTGGATTTCTGTGACCAGCAGCCCAGATCTAGCTAGTGCCAGTTACTTTTAAACTGTAGGATAGCTGAGCTTGGAGACTTATATACCTGGGACTGAGAGCAATGAAACATGTGCAATGACGCTCCTTGCCTCCACTCTCCACTCTGAGAGACTTGTGTCGTTTCCCAGAACCTGGGATTGAGCAGTGGAGAACTGAGGTTTCTAGTACAGCTCCTCCATTGATCACATGAACCCAGCCGTAGCTTAGTCACTGGCTGATAGATGACATTAGGTGAATCAGTGCCTCCTCAATTTCCCCAAATGTAAAATGAGGTTAATGGAGCAGATGATTTCCCAGGTATGGTGCTATTTCAAGGAGTTTTTTGTGATACATATAGATGATGTACTTTCACCTAGATATTATTGTTTATTTAGGATGATCCTAAGATGGATTCAAATTTGATTTTTAAAAACCTCTGAAATAAATAATGTTGTTACTGTGTTCTGTTGAGTCAGAACCTACTGATTCATAGCTGCCCCTCCAGGGGGTTTTCAGAGGTTGTAAATTGCATGGGAGGAGATTGCTTACTCCCTTGGATCAGCTGGTGGATTTGCTAATAGAAGGTGTGTTATATAGACACCACACTGACATTTCAAATTCTTTTTTTGGGGAAAAAAAAAGAATCATGCAGTAGTTAAGAGGGGTGTTCTGGGATTAGTCAAGTTAGGTTGACTTTAGACTTAAATTCAACACTTGTTGACATTAGCTATCTCTTTGCACCTCACTGCAGTCTGAGCCACAGGCTTGTGGACAGGACTGAAGGAACCTATTCTTCGATGAAGTCCTTGGCATTCAGTGGAAGCCAAACAGCTTCTCTCCATCTTCTTCATTCACAGGGGCCAGCTTTGAATGAGGTTTCCTTCTTCTTTGACCAACAGACTGACACTTTAGGCTGTAGATTCTTCCCAGCCTCAGTCTGACAGCTCACTCTTTGCCTCCTGTTCTATCTCTTGGCAGCCACCTCAAATCAAGATCACCAACTGATCATGCTATCTGCATTTGGACTCCCCATCTCAGCCACTGAGCTCCTTCTGGCTGCCTCCATCTTCTGCCTCATATTCTGGGTGGTCAGGGCCTGGAAATCACAGGTCCCCAAAGACCTAAAGAGTCCCCCAGGGCCCTGGGGCTTGCCCCTGATCGGACATGTGCTGACCCTGGGGAAAAACCCACACCTGGCACTGACCAGGCTGAGCCAGCAGTACGGGGATGTGCTGCAGGTGCGCATCGGCTGCACGCCCGTGGTGGTACTGAGTGGCCTGGACACCATCCGGCAGGCCCTGGTGCGGCAGGGCGATGACTTCAAGGGCCGGCCTGACCTCTACAGCTTCACCCTGATTGGTAACGGAGAGAGCATGACCTTCAACCCTGACTCTGGCCCTGTGTGGGCTGCCCGCCGGCGTCTGGCTCAGAATGCCCTGAAGAGCTTCTCTTTGGCTTCGGACCCAGCTTCCTCATCCTCCTGCTACCTGGAGGAGCACGTGAGGAAGGAGGCTGAGTACCTTATCCACAAGTTTCAGGAGTTGATGGCAACCGTTGGGCACTTTGACCCCTATAGGTACATAGTGGTGTCAGTAGCCAATGTCATCTCTGCCATGTGTTTTGGCCAACGCTATGACCATGACCATCAAGAGTTGCTGAGCATAATCAACTTAAATAATGAGTTTGGGGACGTGGCTGCCTCTGGGAATGTGGTGGATTTCATTCCCATCCTTCGCTATCTGCCCAATACCAGTCTGAATACCTTCAAAGAACTGAATGAAAGGTTCTCTACTTTCATACAGAAGATAGTTGAAGAGCACTACAAAAAATTTGAAAAGGTACGAGCTGGGAAGAGACTCAGGGGCTGCTGAGGGTAAGCACAGGGACCAGAAGGTCAGAAATAGGATCAGCAAGGGGTTGGATTGGCTCTTAGAAGCGACTGGTGATGCTGACTCCATGCTTGCTGGGATATAGAATGTTTTCTTGACCCGAGCCCTTCCATCCATCTATCACTTAGCAATATTCTCTTAATAGCCACTCTGGGCAGATTTGTGGGCTGACTGTGTGACGATAAGGAGAGTTAAAGATTTTTGTCTCCTGGTGTCTGGGAAAGAAGTAATTAAAAGCACAGAAAGATGAAAATGGTACCAGTTGATGTGTGCCAGGTGCCTCCTGAGTTGGCAGTGGGGGTGTTCTCTGGCAGGAGAGAGTCTTGGGAAAGCAGAGAGTAGCTGATGGCAGTTCCCAAGGGGAACTTTTACAAAGGCACTAGGGATGGTGAGGGGCCAGGCCTAGGTGGAGCAGTAGGTGTGCATTTGAGGTTTTGCTTACCTATGCGTCTTCCTGACCCAGGGCTACATCCGGGATATCACAGATAGCCTAATTGAGCATTGTCAGGAAAAGAAGCGGGATGAGAATGCAAATATCCAACTCTCAGACAGGAAGATCATTACCATTGTCATGGATCTCTTTGGAGCTGGTATGAACCACCCTACTGTGTTCTCCTGTATCCAGCTTCCCTGACTTGCCACATGAGTAACTTCTCCCTTTGTCTATTATGTCCAGGGTTTGACACAGTCACAACTGCCATCTCCTGGAGCCTCATGTATGTGGTGACGAACCCTAGGGTGCAGAGAAGGATCCAGGAGGAGCTGGGTAGGTGATAACCCCTTCAGAGAGCTCGAGACAGGGGGCCTGGCCAAGGTCTGCACAGCCCCTAAGTCCCCTTTGCCTCTTTTCTTTCTGCAGACACAGTGATTGGCGGGGCACGGATGCCCCAACTTTCTGACAGGCTCCAGCTTCCCTATCTGGAAGCTTTCATCTTGGAGACTTTTAGGCACTCGTCTTTCCTCCCCTTCACCATCCCCCACAGGTAAGGCCCCTGTTGTCTGATGCTGTGCCTTTCCCCAGTCCATGACCTGACTCAAGGCTCATGGATGGGACATGGCATGGGAGCCAGAGGGGAAATCTTTGTGGTCTTGAGCCTGATCAAGCTTCTTTCCTTGCGCAGCACCACGAGACACACAAGTCTAAATGGCTTTTACATCCCCAAGGGTCAGTGTATCTTTGTGAACCAATGGCAGATCAACCATGATCAGTAAGTTGGGAGGATGGGCTGGGCTCACCTGCTTCCAGTCTTCAAACCCTCCTGTCCCTCTTGCCCCCAAGCTGCCATATCAGCTACCTCATTCTCATTACAGGAAGTTGTGGGGTGATCCGTCTGAGTTTCGGCCAGAAAGGTTTCTCACCACTGATGGCACCATCAACAAGACACTAAGTGAAAGGGTGATGATCTTCGGCCTTGGCAAGCGGAAGTGTATTGGGGAAACCATTGCCCGCTTGGAAGTCTTCCTCTTCCTGGCCACCCTGCTGCATCAGCTGGAGTTTAGTGTGCCACCAGACATGAAGGTGGACATGTCCCCCATCTATGGGCTGACCATAAAGCATGCCCGCTGTGAACACTTCCAGGTGCACCTGCGCTCTTAAGGGACTGAGTGCTTGATGGCTAGACCCTGTTTACCTGCCTGTCTGGGCAGCCCAAAGGTTAAAGCTTTAGCTGGATATCCACAGATTTTGATCTGGCTGACTTTTTGCTGACTACAAGTAAGCCTGAGGAATCATGCCTGCTTCCCACCCTCAACTTGCCCTTCTGCACACTGACCACAGATGGTGAGCATAATAGCAGAGGTCATACAGGAACTGATGGAACCTTCTTAAATGTGAACTGAGAGGGTTAGGAAGTCCTGAGAACTCTGAAGAGTTCTCTGGAAGCCCTTAGGACCAGCAGCCGACGAGCTGTCTGGGGGGCTGATTTACTGTAACAATTGGGAGCCTTGGAGAGTGAAAGCAGCTCAAGATGCTAGCAGAGAGGTGGGCACTGCATGTGAACAAGGCTGAGCCATGTGACCACAGAGAGCTGGGATCTGGTAGGATGGCCTTCCCTGTTGCAGGCAGGATGGAGCTCATCCTGACTTTACGAGACTTCTGTTTCTCCCCACAAGAGATTGAGGACATATGTCCCTAAGAATTACAGGGGACAAAGGAGGTGCTGGTGTCTAGCCTCAAGGACCAGGGCTTCAGTGGAGAGGGGTGGAAGTTAATTCAATCCTCTTCTGCTAGACTCTCTTTTCTGTGCTCTGTATTAAAGTGTCTTTTCAGAAAGTATTTGTATGCAAGGGCTTTTTAATTTTAGCTTACATTGTATTTGCATGTTTGCACTTTGAATTTTTAAGAACTTAACAACTGTTTTGTTTAATACAATAGAAAAAATGCTAACCCAAGTATTCAGAAGTATTTTGTGAACAGATATCTGAGATAAATAAAGATACTTAAATAGAAGCCCTGAAAAGTGTATTGACTTTTAAAGAGAGCCATCACCGATCTGAACATCCACCCTAAGCTCAAACTTGGGCCAGTTTTCCCTAAAAAAAGAAGAGGAGGGGCAGGAGTGGAAGTGGAGTCTCTATTCCCAGGCAGCTTGATGTTGGCTGGGGAACAGGACTGTCACCTCACTGCCTTCTTCCCTCTCACACATTAGTTTCTTCTGTACCCAAAAACCTAGAGCCATGGACTCAAGTCCAATTCACAGCATCCCTATGGGACAGAGTAAAACTATCCACTAGGTTATGGAGACTGTGAATCTTTACTAGAGCAAACAGTCTTTTATTTTTTTCTTGTGAAGCAGTTGATAGGCTTGAACCTCCAATTTTAACACTGAACTAGTGCTTCTTTGGACCAGTCACTGGTCATGTAAATTGAGTTAAGCATAGTTTCTGTTTTCAAGAACTTCCCAGATTAGTTGGAAGAACCAATACATAAACACATCATTGCAATTCACTGTGATCAGAGCTCTTCCAGACCGGTGTCCATCAGGCCTGAGAGACCCACAAGTGCACAAGGCCCAGAGCTGGGGTGAATTATTAGCAAGGTTACCAGGTCTTGGGGATATCTGAGCTGAGGATGAGGGACAGTCTCATTCAAGTCTCAAATAGCACATGTTAGATTCTCAAGTCCAAGGGGAAGGCTTCAATCACATTTGTTAGTGGTGGGGAGGAGGGTGTGTGTCAAAGGAGTCTTTACCTGAACTTGGAATAAAGCTATAGCCTTTATTATGATCTGCTCCAGGAAATGAAATGGTTTGACTCCCTGTTGAGAATTTGCATTTCCATCCTAGATAGACTGAATAAAGATCAACAGTTTAATAAGATCCCAAGTGGTTCTAAATGTTTTTATTGGTTTGCATGCAATCACTCATATACAATGTGTTTCATGCATGTACATTGTGTTTTATACAATCTTTAACTTACATTATATTATGTTCATGTATATTGTGGGGTTCCCACTCTTAAAATCATCTTACTGATAACGTCTTTCTTAAAAGCAAGCAGGCCTACTATTTCATGCCTCTTGCCTTAATAGCCCTGTTTTAGATAGCTAATTTCTGATTTGCTCATCCTTATCAAACCAAACAAGCATGTCGCTTTTGCTGAAAGATCTCCTATTCAATTTGGAAACTTCCAAGCGGTTCTTACGGATCCTTATACATAAGAAATCATATTGTGAAAAGGATGAAGATCTTCTTAAAACATGTAGATTCTGATTCAGTATATTTGAGGTGGAAATAGATACCCTGGTGACACAGAAGTTAAAATATTGGGTTACTAAACTAAAGGTTAGTCATGTCAGCTCACTAGACATTCACTAGGGGGAAAAATCCAACAATCTGCTTTTATAAAGATGTATAGCCTTAGAAATCCTATGGAACAGGTCTACTCCATACTATGGGGCTTCTATGAGTCAGATCCATTGAAAGGCAGTGGTTTGGGAATTTAGATAGTGGGGTGTGTGTGCAGGGGACAGGGAGGCTAAGTGAATTCTCAGTAAGAAGTTGAATCTGAATAAATGAATTTGAAGCTATGGTCTGCTTTTCACTAATGTTTTTATAATTTGTTCTGCTAAGATTAGTAGCAGAGCAGTTATAAGAGGTATCACGTCACTATTGTCCCAAATTCTTGATTTGCTGGATAAGCCCATCATTTCCAGTCTCCTCCCTTGTTCAGTTCCCTAGCTCCTCTATGTCCCTTGGGTGTGATGGTTCACAAGGTCTCTCAGAGACTCAGACCCATCAGGGGAATGATTTACATGACTGTAAGTATGCAGGAATGAAAATTGCACTGGAGTGCAGAGAAGCCAAAGCACAAGGAAGAATTCAAGATACTAAAGAGTTGAATAGAAGATTTCAAAAGGCAGCACGGGATGACAAAGCAAAATATTACAATGAAATGTGCAAGGAGTTGGAGTCAGAAAATCAAAAGGGCCGAACTCGCTCAGCATATCTTAAGCTCAAGGAACTGAAGAACAAATTCAAACCTCGAGTTGCTATAATCAAGGATGCTTTCGGCAGAATGTTAAATGATCCAGGAAGTATTGAGATGGAAGGAATACACTGAGTCACTGTATCGAAAGGAATTGGAAGACACAGAAGAATTTCATGAAACAACATATGAGCAAGAGCCTATGGTGATGAAAGAAGAAGTTCAGGTTGCTTTGAAGGAAATGGCAAAAAATAAGGCTCCAGGAATAGATGGTATACCAATTGACATATTTCAGTTAACAGATGCTGCCCTGGACGTGCTCACCAAGTTGTGCCAAGAAATCTGAAGAACAACCACTTGGCCAACTGACTGGAAGAGATCGATATTTGTTCCTATCCCAAAGAAAGGTGACTCAACAGAATGTGGAAACTACAGAACAATTTCACTGATTTCACAGGCAAGTAAGATTTTACTGAAGATTATCCAAAAACAACTGGAACAGCACATCAACAGAGAACTACTAGAAGTCCAGGCTGGGTTTAGAAGGGGTCGTGGTACTAGGGATATTGTAGTTCATGTTAGATGGATCTTGGCTGAAAGCAGGGAATACCAGAGGAATGTCTATCTGTGTTTCATTGACTATCCAAAGGCATTTGACTGTGTAGATCATAACAAACTGTGTCTGACTCTGAGAAGAATGGGAATCCCAGAACACTTGATCGTTCTAATGCGAAACTTATACTTGGACCAGGAGGCAGTCGTCAGAACAGAGCAAGGGAACACTGCATGGTTCAAAATTGGGAAGGGCGTACGCCAGGGATGCATCCTATCTCCATACCTTTTCAACCTATATGCAGAACAGATTATCCGGGAGGCTGGGCTCTATGAGGAGAAATGTGGGGTCAAGATTGGTGGACGATTTATCAACAATCTGCGTTACGCGGATGACACAACCCTGCTTGCTGAAACTGAAGAGTACCTGAAGCGCCTGCTGCAGAGGGTCAAGGGCTGCAGTCTACAATATGGATTGAGGCTCAATGTCAAGAGGACAAAGATTCTCACCACTGAACCAACTGGCAGCATCAGGATGGATGGTGAAGAGATTGAGATTGTACACAGCTTTAGTTTGCTTGTCTCCACAGTCAAGAGTCTTGGCACCAGCAGCCAGGAAATTAAAAGGCACATTGCCATGGGAAAGTCTGCTGTTAGGGACCTCTCCAAAGTACTGAAGAGCAATGGTGTCTCTCTGAAGACTAAGGTGCGTCTGATACAGGCCGTGGTCTTCGCAATCGCTTGTTATGCATCAGAGAGTTGGACAATGACCAAGGAGGATAGAAGGAGAATTGACGCCTTTGAGCTGTGGTGCTGGAGAAGAGTATTGAGAATACCATGGACTGCTAGGAAAACAAACAGATTTGTCCTGGAAAGGGTTAAACAGGGTGGCTCCTTGGAGGCAAGGATTCTGAGGCTCCATCTAACATACTTTGGACATGTTGTGAGGAGAGACCGGTCCTTAGAGAGGGACATCATGCTTGGGAGGATGGAGGGACAGCGCAGGAGAGGAAGGCCCTCTATGAGGTGGATTGAGTCAGTGACTGGGATAATTGGAATGGGAGTGTCAGAGACAGTGTGATGGGCACAGGACAGAGCGGAGTTTAGGGCTGTTGTACATAGGATCACTATGAATCACAAGCGACTCGATGGCACATAACAACAACAACAACAGGAAGTATGCAGGCTGGTTTTACAGAAACTGGTGAGCAATGGGCCAGGAACCTAGACTGTCATTTGTGGCACAGCTGGATGGAGACTGTGGATGATTCAGGCGGGTGATGCAGAGACTGATGAGCAATGGGCCAGGCTGGATGTAGCGGATGCTGTGTCCCAGGAGAGCGAGCATTCCACAAGAGAAAGCGCCTAGCCCTAAAGTCCCATGAGCTTATATAAGCCTCTAGTAGGATGGGCCTTGTATCCCATCCTAATCTTCTCTCCTTAATATAATAATTACTTCAGCACAAAAGAAACTGTTAATGATTGGCTAGAAACGGCATCTGAATGATAAACCTTAGACACTCAGAACTATTGAAGGCCCAGGTTAGTCCATATTAGAATGTAAGGCTGGACACAGAGAATAGTCTTGAATTGTTGGGCTTTCCTAACTAGGCTGTGGCCCAGATATGAATGCTAAAAGGCCCTGGTCACCTGGAATGACAGAGTGGTGATGTCAACTAGAGGCAGAGGCTGGATTCAAGTAGCCAGAAGCTGTTTTGACTGAGGGGTAAGAAAATCTTAGGAAGTGATTCCCAGCTCAATTTTATTCCCTAAGCATTGTTCAGCGACAAGTAGCTGGCCACTTATGCACAATGCTTCTGGCAGGGCTCTGCCCACCAAGAATACCAAGCCACTACATTGAGTAAGCTGAAGTCAGATGGAGCAGCCCTTTTGCGGGAGATGAGAAAACTGGTGCCTAACCTTTCTTGTATTTTTTTTTTTATGTAAAAACGTAACTTGCATTGCTTTTTTTTTAAAAAAAAATAATGTATTTTATATATATTGTCAGTTTCCTTCAGCGTATGGGTACTAGGAACATACCTATTATTGGTTGCCATTGAGAAGATTCCAACTCACCGTGATAGCGTATCTGTTAGAGTGGAACTCTCCTAGCATTTTCAATGGCAGATTTTTTTTGGGTCTTTCTTCTAAAGTGCTACAGAGTAGACTCAAACTTCTAACCTTTTAATCACCAGCTGAATTCACAGTTTGTACTAATCATTAGTTACTGTAGATTTGAAACAGCACATATCATGGGAACTCATAGGGTGTCTCAGTAAGAGGGCGTTGCTGTTGTTATGTGCCCTCAAGTTGACTATGATTCATAGTGACTATATGAACCATAGCTCTGAACTCAGATCTATTCTGAGACAGTCTCACTATCATTGACACTCCTATCACCGTTATCTCAGTTACTGTGTCAATCTGTCTTATGCAGGATCTTCTTTCTTGGTCTGCCCTTCCACCCTTCCAAGTATGACATCTGTCTCCAAGGACTGGTCTATCCTGGCAACATGCCCTAAGTATGTGAGACAGAGCTTAACATTTTTTGCCTCCAAGGAGCAAATAGATTTCACCCTCTCCAGGACAGACCTTTTCTTCTTTTGGTAGTCCATGACATGTTTGATACTCTTCTCCAGCACCACAACTCAAAGGTTTCGATTCTTCTTCTCTCATCATTAGTCATTGTCCAGCTCTTTGATGCAGAGCAAATAATTGATAAGACCATGGCCTGGATTAGGCACATCTTAGGTACACTCTCTAGACTGACATTGTTACCCTTCAGTACTCTGGAGAGGTCCCTGGCAGCAGATTTTCCTAAAGCAAATTTGTCTTTTAATTTCCTGACTGCTGGTGTCAAGAGTGCTGATTGTGGGACTGAGCAAGCTGAAATTGTTAACCACCTCAATCACTCTTACTGGAGTGAGATGGTACCTCATTGTGGTTTTGATTTTCATTTCTCTTTGCCAGTGATTTGGAGCATTTCTTCATGTGTTTCTTTACCATTCTAATATCTTTCTCTGTGAAAATTCTTTCCACATCTTTTGCCCATTTTGTAATTGGGTTATCAGTCTTTTTCTTGTGGAGGCCCA